>NC_133821.1:42030274-42350050 GCF_047830755.1 Zonotrichia albicollis | reverse complement strand
ATGGGTGTTTGGAGATCCTCCCCTGCAGGCAGCAGGGCAGCCTGGCTTCCCTCTCCCCCAGGTTCCACTGCCTGAGCTGTCAGGCCTTCATGAGGAACCTGCCTCTGCAGGGCTGCATTTGATGCCCTGGAGGTCCCCATGTCCTCAGCCCACCCCACTGCAGGTGAGGCCTCCTGGGAACATATTCCTCCTCCACTGGGCAGAGCTGAGGCAAAGTGTGGGACTAGTGAAGCCAGTCAAACCAGCTATTTCCAGATGTTAGCATTACAAAACACAGACTGGAGGCTTCCTGGAGCTGTCTAGAGCCTCTGGAAGAATATCCAAGAGCCAAGAGTCAGGCCCTGGAAACAAGGGCTAAGATAACATCTACCACCCTACCACTTCCTCTCCTCACTTTCTACTTCTCCAAGCAGAGTTTTCTGCTGCCAGTGAAGTGGAGCCTTTCCTACCCTTCTCCAGACCCCCACAGGGAATCTTGAGCATTGTTCTGAAGAGGAAAGTAAATATGATTAGGAGTAAAGCTCAGGTGGCTGGGCAGCACACAACCATTGTCTTTGCTCCAGTCAAGCACAAATACAAAACCCCAAAAGCTTGTCCTGCAGAAGTAATAGGTCCTGCTGCACTGGAGATGGGCACCACCTTCCCAAGCCTCCAGTGCGTCCCAGGCAGATGCTTGGGGCGAAGTGTGAAAGCTCAGGACAAAACAGCACCTGAAGGCCCTCAGCAAGGCTCCCTTAGGGATGGCCTGAAGCACAGGAGTAAAAAACACATTCTGGTCTGTTCAGCTTTGCCATCCCTGGTGAACCTAGGGTGGTCTGGTGTTGTCAGTGCCTCCAGGGAACTGCGAGTGCACCATCAGAGTGGACTGGGCATCACTCACCCCACTGTAGCTCCTGTGCCCCATCCCAAGATGTGGTGCCTGTTTGAGTGAGCAGCACCAGGTTTGGCAGGACCAGGACATCAGGGAGCACCTGAGCTCCTCCTATCCCCTGAACACAGTGGGTGAAACATGCCCCCCAGCAGTACATGCCACCCCTAATGTTTGACTGCTGCTTTCCCAATCCACATTACTCATTTTGGAGCCAAGAAGGGAGCACCATGATTTCCAATCACTGCATCATAATCCCCCAGAAATGTGAGGAAGATTTACCTCATCCATGGTCAGCATCCAGTCTTACAAGCTAGAGCAACAAATCTTTTAATCCCAAGAGATGTATCTAATTTGGGAAGCCACATTGTGGTGCCATAGTCACAACTGGGGGCCATCAGAGGAAGATATTTTTGTCCATGTCCTGGCCTTGGCCCTGGGGAATGGTCACCAGTGCCCCTCATACTCCATAGCCATAGCTATGAAGAGCAGCTCGTTTGAGCTAGAGGGCAGGCTGGATATGGGGTGCAGACTTGTAACAAAAGACCTTGGATGTCCTTTACAGGCTCTGCCTTAGGCCATGCTGTACCTTGGGGCTTGCATGTTTATTTTTATGGAACTGCATTTGGTTCATGGAGTTTACAGCCAGCCTTCAGACACTTGCAACGCAAGCTCATATTTCCAAGGCCCAAGGGACAGCCTGTCTTTGGTGTCTATGCCACAATACCCGGGCACATCACTCCCCAGTCTTCTGGGTAGGGTGTGTGTGCTTTTCACACTGAGCACACTCACTGTAGCCTGCATGGAGGTCAACATCCAGGTTCATTTCGAGCTCTGTTGAGCAGTGAAGCCCTGGGGCAATGAACTTCATGAGGCATCTTGTGTTTTGGGTGAAAGGAAAAATGAAAAAAAGGTAATTTTATTTCCTCCAACAGCCTGTTTGATTGAACACTGCCTTTACTGCACTCTCACAGAAGGTGAATGGATGTGCCTGATGTGTTTTCTCCACATCCTTCTTTTTATCCTTCTGTCATGAGCCCTCATTAATCTTTCTTCTTTCTAGGCTAGACACTCCTGAGCTTTCCAATTCTATTTTCTTGTTAGAGGGTGTATCTGTGACAGGCCTAGGAAAATTTCCATCCTCTATCCTTGATAAATTCTGAGATAAGCTGACTAGCCTGGCATGCACACTTGAGGCTCCACCACTGCAACAGCACTCAGACTAGATTCAGTGTCATTCAGCATCCCATTTCTTATGCTGTAGATCAGGAGAAACTGCTCAGAAAATGAGGTGGCAAGGCTGTAGTTGATGCTAATGCACTCAGGGGAGAGCCCTTTGGGCAGTGACCACACAAGCTGTAACCTTGGGATTCTGTCCTGGCAGTGGCACCAACCCCACCCCCCTTCCCTCACTCCCAACTCTCTGTCCCCTTTACCCCCTCTGCATTGTGTCCAACCCATTGAGTTTCCCTGACGGACGCTCTTCCCCTGCCCTCATCTATCTTGAACAGCAGCTGCAGGAGATAAACAAGTGTCCAGCTGTTTCCTTGTCCTCTTTGCTCTTCCTGGGTCATGTCAATCCTAGGCAGCCCAGCCACATTCAGATGAGATGCAGACACTTAAAAAAATGACATCCCTCGCTTGTCTCCTCAGAAGGGCTCAGCAGGGTCCTGCCACTGCTTCTGTGTGCGGCTGGGTGGAAAATGCTGCTCAGACTGCAGTCTTGAGGCTCAGCATGCCTTCCCCTCAGGGAAGGGGATCTGGCATCTGGATGGAAGACCCTAGCAAGGAGTGACAGTGCATTCTGAGGGCTTGTTTTGCATCAGGAGAGTGGCCCAGCTCAGAGCTTCGCAGGAGAGCCAGGCTGTGCCTCCCTGCTGCCCACTCGGCTCCTGTTTTACAGCCCCTTGCAATCCATGAGCAGCATCCTTCTACTGTCCCTGCTCTTCCCAGCCAGCTGCCAGCCCCACGGCACTCAGAATGCTGCTTTGCACGCCGATCTTCCCAGTGATCTTCCTAGACCCTGACGCCCCTGGTTACCCAGCAACCTTCCGTGGAGACAGAGCTCAAGGGCAGTGAGAATTCCCTGGCTCTCCCCGGCTCTTTTCCCGAGGGAGGTCAGGCTGGGTTCCCCCCGAGCCTTCCCGCGGCCGGCCGGAGCTGCGCCGCCCTGCTGAGGCAGGGGGGATTCTGTGCTGACCCAGGGGCATTCCGTGCCGCCAGTGAGGCGGAGGGCCCCCCGGGGCACGGGGCAGGCTGCCGGGCACACACGGCCACATTGCCACCTAGCCTCCCTCCCGGGGATGTGCAGCCCTGCCAGCCCAGCCTGGGCCCGTCCCCGGCTGCATCGCCCCCAGCCCGGCTGGGGTTTCAGCTCGCTCCCCCTCCTCCCAGCCCCAAAGTCACCAGCTGCTCCCCCAGCTCTGGGGTCCGTCCGCGCTGCTGGCACAGGGCCACGAGCCGGGGCCGCCTGTCTCCCAGCCTCAGTCTCCAAGCAGATGGAAGACATCAGCTCCCTGCCGCATCTTTCCACGATAATCTGTCTCGCCCGCTTCCTTCCAGGGACACCTCTTCTCACGGCCAGTAAATCCCCAGTGCTTGCCTGTCTTTTTCCAGGGCCCAGCCTCATCACATATCTTTCATGGGTAAGCATCTTCCCAAAGGCCATCTCTCCCTAGCCATGCAGGATGCCCTAAAAAGGACACCTCCTCCCCAACTCCCATGGAAGAATGTCTGGGCACAAAGTCCCCACCTTCACCAGCAAATAGGCACCCTCTTGGGAGTTTCAGCTGATGCAAATCCTAAATCCAAACACATGGGAATGTACAGTAAACCAAAGACCCAGTTGGAACTGAAGGGGGGGCACATTTGTAATGAGGCAAGAAGACTCCAGGACTCTGCCTTTGGCTTCCCTTTGCAGCAGGTGGCAGCTCCCCCAGAAGCTGCACAGGAGATGAGAGAATTCTTCCTAAGCATGTGTCATCCTGGAATTTTTTTCTATTGTTATATAGAAGCACGTTAATGCCAGAATAATAAACAGGGACCAGGGGAGAAAGTGACCTTCTGGCAGCAGCTGAGATAGGAAGTGTTTTGGTTTTACTTCTCTCCTCTGAGGGACTCATTCCACCTGCCTGTAGCCATCCTGTAAGAAAAGAACCTGCAGGAAGAACTGCTACACAGGGAGGAAATCACATCTGCTTTCCTAGTAGGATGGATGCAAAAGGAAAAGCCTCCCATTTGGAGAGAGTTCAGCTTCAGTGGACCCCAAAGAAGGATGCCCCAAGCCGGAGCCCAGGAAACCCAGTAGCTGCTCCCAAGACAGCACTGGCTCACTGCTCAGAAGGCTCTGGAACAGAGCACAGCACAGCCTGGAAGTTGAAAGCAAGCAGGTATTATCCCCTGTGCAGAAACAAAAGAGGGGACCTGGAAATGAGGATCCTTGAGCAGGTCTGCTCATAGGAAAAGATGGAGAGTCTGGAGAACTCACCTCAGCCTGGGCAAGGCTCCATCCATCTGCCCCTGCTCGCACAGGCTCTGCTGCCAGAGCTCACCATCCTGCAGCCATGGCAGGGCCCAGAGCACTGGGATGGGTGGCAGCTGGCTATGGGCTCATCCACAAGCTGGACCCTTTCCCCTGACAGAGATACTGCTACAGGCAGCACCCGGAATTTGCCAAGCACAGAGCTGTCAACATAGGCCAGGGATTTCTGCTGAGACGATATTCCTCATCAGGGGAGACAGGTAAAAACTGCAGGGGACGCACTATGAGATATGCTTAGCTTAGCTGTCTGCATGTCTGCTTATTAAGCTCTGAGATTAAGGATTTAGCTCCACACGTATCAGTTTACTTAGAACTAAAGCATCACTTCACATTTTAATCTCAAGTATGCTGCATTGTCTTGCCCGCTTCCTCTCGTGCCCTCTCCCCATGACCTCTTCCTCAGCAAAATGCTGGAAAGTTATTAGCAAATATTATGTGAAATGTTTAATATCCAAACAGCAGGGTCTGGCATCCCATGAGAGATTCAGAGCCCCTATGGTCAGGACAAGAAAAACAAGGATTGTTTGCAGGCGCCCAGGTCCTGCTGGTTGATGCTTTGAGGCTGGAGTTGTTGTTAAGCAAAAATCTCACAGTAAAGTGTCCCTTTAGACAAGTTATAAACCAGGCTAGGCAGGAATGAGGTATTCAGCTGGGGTGAAATCCACTTCGGCTCTACCCACAGACTGTGCACAGAAACAAAATACCCCCTACAAGTGCTACTTCAAATGCTATTCTCCAGCACTGTGTTAGTGGAAGGCATTTTCCTCTTCTCTTCTCAAAAGCACTTACATTAAGGAAGACTGAGCTCCTTTTGCCTGCAGGAAGGCTGGGACAGACCTGTCAATTTGCTTATGATTTATTAAAAAATTATAGAAGCATTTGTTTAGTGTTTATCAGGGTTGGAGGAGTTTCAAAAGTTGCAGTAGGCTTTCTAAAGCAAGACCTCAGAGCGATTGAGTGGCATAAACACTTTCCCTAAAATTGCATAAAAGCATATATCCTTTTTGTACTCCAAATATGATCCAGAAACGAATCTAACCATGAAAAATAAGGGCAATGGACAATGTCTGAGACATCAGGCTGTGCCATGTCCTTGTGACCCCGAAGCAAAACCCACCCAAGGGAGGGAGGCCAGTCACACTTTTCACTGTGACTGCCACGCAGAGTTTGCTCACTGTCCCACTTAGAGAAACAGCATAAACATCTCTGAGCACACAGAGTTCCTCCTGACTGCACTCAGATTGACTGGAAACACTGACTTCAACCAGGCAAGCATCTGCTCTGCTCCTGTGCCACTGGGCACACACCTACGGAGGAGGCAAGTCCAGGGCTTAAAGGCAATGCCCATGGGGCACAGAGGACTTGGACCAGCAAACCCAACATTCCCCAGCCCCCAGACAACAGCAAACAAGGAACATGCTGCCAGCAGCATGATTCTGCTTTCCCACAGAACTGAGTTCACAGGGAAATTTTACTTAATGGGACAGTGCCACTACTTAAAGGTTAATATTGAAATTAAACCTATAGTGTAATCTTTTCTGTGATACCTGGAGCAATGGAGTTGGAGGGGGTCCAGGGCTCACTTTTTCCAGGGACAATGTGGGACAATTTCACAGTGAGAACCATGGGGCAGATACATCTGCAAGGAGTAACTGGAGTGTGCGATAGCTCAGCACTGCATTCTTTAGATCTTCACACTGAGGCAATGCAGAGCCAAAGCAAGGAGCTTTCCTAGCATAAGAGGAAGAGGAGGCAGAAGGGCAAGGAGCAGCCAGCCACCACTGCCACCCGACCTCTGAGGAAGAGGCCTAACTGCTGCTGACTGCGCCCCCTGCACCCTCTTCCCCAGCCCTGCTATGTCAATGAGTGCTCTGCACTGATGTCCCTTCACCAGTCACCAGCACCAAGTTTCTCTGCTCAGCTCCATAGAAAAGCAGCTCTTTGGCTCCAGCATCCCAACCAGTCCTGAAAGCAACAGAGTAGCATTTGCCCATTGCTGTGCCTAAGCTTAGGAAACTGGACAACAGCCAACCTCACCAATAGCCCACCTCAGATGATGTCTGACAGTGGTCCCAAGAAGCAGTCCAAAAGGAAGCTTCTTTCTGTGGTCCTTTCAATCTGAACCCGGCCCTTGCATTTATCTGAGAACACAGTTTTCAGGGGTCGTCAGGTGGAGAGCACAGGCTGCATCTCAGCTCACCCACTGGCTCCCGCTTCAGCTCCCTTTCCTACCTACTTGTGCTTCCTAGTCTCTGGTATGCCCTGTTCAAGCACACACCACTGAAGGGTGTTGCAGGCCACTGTGCCCTCCTCATTCTAATTATTCCTAAATATTTCTCTTAGGCAAAGAGAGAAACCAGTCCTTTTATTTAATGTGCCCAAAGCACCCATAATTCATTACGTATCTCTCCTACTCTACTACGTGTGAATCCATTTTGTAGACCTCCAGTATCACTGGGCCAAGGATTGAGTCTTATTCCTGGGGAACTGGGAAAGGCAGAAATAGGGAAAAGAGAACATAAGCAATATGGCACAAGGATTTTCACGGTCTCATTTTAATGATAACAGACCAGATTAACATAACAGGAGGAATAAGGGTGAAGGACTGTTTCCCAAACATACTGCAGGTGTTCTGTGAAATAAATCAACCTTCTTTTGGAGAAAAAGAAAATATTTCAATATTTAAATCAGTTGCTTGAAATTCTTAAAAGGGAGGAGATATTCTTGATGAGCATCAGCTTTTTCATGTTTCACTGGCTTCTGGAAAACCACCACGGAACAGCTACTGCATGAAAAGATATAGAAGGGTTGCTGAAGACCTCTCAGCATTCATACAAAGTTGCGGGCAATGGCCAATACTTTGGAGAACTCGCCTTCTCTTCTTCTCAGTGTATAGGGTATTGGTGTTCTTATTCTAGTGCCTATTGGGTTCCCATTATCTTCTATGAGAACCACATTGTTGGAATCAAATCTAGGCGTCATGGTGGGGCCCGGCATCTTGTGCCCTACAATTAAAGCCTTCTTCTTTTCTCCTTTGATAGCCAGAAGGATCTTATCTCCAACTTTGCCAACTCCAGTCTTGTTATACACGTGGATACATTTTGGTGGCCGGTGGTAGGGCGTGTTCCCCAAGGCACTGTTGTCCACCACTCGCACGCGGGTGAGTTTCTGTATCGCTCGGCACGCTCCGGTGATGCTACCAAAGACAGGAGAGAATGACAGACACATCTCCTCAATAATCCGTGGGGAGCAAAGGCAAACCCAGAACAGAATCTTGTCATTACACAAACCACTCAAAAGGCACCAACAACGAATATATACCATATGGGTGACACACTGACTGCATTCAATGTGCTCTTTGAAAGCCAGATGCTACTTGGGGCTTTGCACACTCTTTACTAAATGTCAAATACAAAATGACCTTTCTACTCCAAAACACAACTAAAGATGGCATGAAGAGTGGCTTGCATACCACGGGCTTTTTAGCAAATGCAGATGATGATGATGCAGCGTTAATCTACAAGCTACAAAATGTGCTCACTTCTGTTTCAAAAAGCCTGCAGGAAGCTAAGACTCAAGTCAGGTTCCTTCAATCTTGCACACAGTACCCAGCACTAAGAATTTTTATGATCCACCTTCCTTTCACCGAAATCTGTGAGTCTCACAGTTTATTTTGTTCTCAGTAAAACATCTGAGGTCTTGCTGTGGCTGTCCTAAGTTGTTCCCAACTAGAATCTAAGAGATCGCCACCATCCCCAAGTAGAAGGAATCCAGAAAGACTCATACAGTCTCTTCTGTATGCTTGCTTTGTGGAAGTAAGAAACAACAAACTGCACAATACTAGTTGTTAGGTCCGACTCTGAATATTCTTGGGAACAGCAGGAACATACTACCTTATAGAAACCATTATTCTTTTATTCAGTGAGCTCAAACTCAAGGGACCTGTTGCTTGTCTTCAAATGACACCCAAACACAGACCACTGGAAAAGAAGGAAGATCCTCTCTGCTGCTGAACAACTGCTTTGCAATGAGGTACTAGAAACATGCTGGCCAGAGCTGCAGGAATGCCAACCTGATGCCAGCTGAACTACTCAGTGACAGCATATGGAAGCAACCTAACCATTCATCTCGTTTTTCAGAAGTGTGCAAAGTAAATAGGGACCATCATCCCTTCTTGAAGAGGAAAGGCCTGTATTTGCAAAGCTACCTAAAAGAAGAGCATGCACACCAAATGTGGTGTGGACGGACATCAGCTGAAGCAGGAATTTTTACACACGGTGAAGGACAGTGGAGTCAATCTGCACAAGTCCAACTGCTCCAGAGGTCAAGCTCTGCCTTTCAAAATCTGTTTCCCACAGCAGAGGCCTAGTTTAGCTTTCCTCTCTCTCTCAGAATTCACTAATCTCTGCAACCAGCCATGCCATCCCATCCAGTCTCATCCCATCCTCTGACAGGGACTGTGGTACACCACATTCTCTCTCCTCTGCCCACCATCTGTGGCTGCACAACAGGGAAAGCAGAAGGCAGGAGGCTGGAAAAAGAGAAGTGCTGTCACAGGAAGGAGCAGGGAAAACCTCGGTGGGACCAAGTGTACAACACAGCAGTAGCAAAGACATATGGATGTGACTGTCCAGGAACCACTAGACAAGAATAACTGCACCGGGAGAACTTTTTCCTTCCCTTTTTTCTTGATTTCTGCCACAGTTTTGGAGGAATACCCCACAAAGAAAAGGTCTCCCCATTAAGTTTTCTGAAGTCCTGTTCACCTTTATGGACTGGACTTCACCTCCCTGTCATTGTCACTTACACATGCTTTAAATGTATGCTGGCCAATGCTCTCATGCAGCCCACTTAAAGAGAAAGCCAGAAACACATGGATACCTCCTTGAGATAGCTCCCAGGTTGTGTATCACACAACCTAGCCCATATCTTAATCCCCCCTCTAGACCACAATCCTGAGAATGACTATAATCATCCTTTAAACTGAAGCCCTGACCTTTCAAAGAGTTAGAGATTCCCCAAACTGGCAGAGTGTACAGTGGAATTAAACTGTAAGATTTGTGCAAAGCATTGTAAAATATGAAGTACATAAATTTAAAACTTTAAATGCCTAGAGCCTGGAGCAAGAAACAAAAGAAAAATAACAAAATAGACACTGTTAAAGTATGAGAAAGTAATTTTTCAGATTATTTTTATTCTAAATAAATTATAAACTGTTGAATAACTTTGAGCACTGTAATTGGCTCTGCATCAGCAGGGGCTTGTTGTTGGTTTTTTTTCCACTTGCATGAGAAACACAGACACTTTCAACTTCTACTTGCAGGCCCATGAATGGCTGTCAAAGGCCTAAAAGCCTCCTTACACACATACGAAAATGCAGAATGCTAGGAACCTGCAAATGGAGTGCCTGAGCTCACTTTTCAACCTATGAAAGGACAAGTGTAAGATTTTAAAAAAAAATTATTACCCTTTTGAATTACAAATGCTGTATCTTATTCTTGATCAACTTAACAGCATCTCTTTCAACTATTAAACATTCTGAAGAAAATAAAAGCAAAATCTGAAAGTTACCTGAACTGTCGTTGGATCACAGTAGTGCTTAGATGGGTTAAGGATAAACCAACTTGTCTATTCAAGAGAGCCATTTGGTAGCCAACCCTGCAGAAGAAACAAAAGAATTATTAACTCTGGAAAATGGACAGAACTTGGTTTGCTTTCTTTCCTTTACATGAATCACACACTAGGGCCTCAGCAGCTATTTAGATGCTGCAATCCACAGGACACACAGAGTGGTAGCAGCAGCTGCAGCACACCACAAGCAGATCTACAACCCCTGCCTGAATTCAGGAGATAATGTAATTCATACACATATACTACAAAGCTGGATTCAGTATCACTGCATTGCAGTTTCCTACACACAGAGGTAAGGGCCGTTCTGTGTGCACTGTGAATCACATAACAAGAAGCAGGTTTGAGAATTTCAGATGTGAACTGGTTTAGAGGCTGCAATGCCCAGAAAAAGCCATCATGGTTACTTGTAAAAGCTACCAAGGTTACCTACAAAACCAAGCAAAAGGCCAAATAACCTACAGACTGGCATCACAGCTTCAGGAAGCAATTTGCCAGACAAGAAACAAGTCAGAGCTCTGTTGGTGAGGGCACACTGTCTCTTGGCATACAAAGGTGTTAAGCAGCCTGTTACAAGACACAGTCATGCTGCTGCCAGTCCTGCCCTGTTGGGGCTGCCCAGAGAAGAGTTCCCTGTGCCTCTGCAGTGCTCACTCCAGCTGCTGTACACTGCACACTGCCCCGAGTGCAGCAGAGCTGGGTCACAAGGGTAACCTCACTGAGAGCCACACCCTCCTCCCTGCCTACGTCTGTGGCGGATCCCCAACCCCATTCTGTCACACTGACTGGGACCAGCTTGCTACGCAGACACAAAGGCTTATCTGAACCCAGATCACTTTCCCAAACATCATTAGGGAGCCATGACCCAGGTGGTTATGCCGGCAGATCCAAGGGAAGGAAGGAAACAACACAGACCTAGAGCCAGGCCTCTTTCAGGCCACCTCAGGTACAGCTAAGACTTTCCACCTGACTGCAACTACCAGCATGTGACACAGCTTGCTGTGACCTTGGCAGTGTAACCAACACGTGCTCTGCTTCTCTCCTTTCAAAAGCAAACACTAAAAATTCATTGACCTCATCTCTCTCTGACAGTTCTGATGAGTTTTGGGCCAAACTATAGCAATACACTGTAAGGCCATTTTTTTAACCTTTATTTTTAAAATAAAGCTGAGTTAACTTCTCTAGGGGGAAAAAAAATACCCACAGAACCTTCAAATAGACAATGCCACAGCTCTTACTACAACCAAGTAAAGTCCAGCCTAAATCTTAACTCCCTCTTTTATTACTTTTTTCTCCAATGTGTTTGCTTACCTGGGGATATGTGTAAGTTTTAGGGTTTGTAGCTGTTCTACAAGGCAAGTGTTACCTGAGAGCACGACGAAAAGCACAGGACATGTGCACCACAGCAGTTTTGAGTGGTGCTTCCTGAGCAAAGCACAGGTGCCAAACCAACTCTGTCAAACAGGCAGGTTTGGAAAAGAACAGCAACAGCCAAAGCTTACATTTATTTACAAAAAAAACTAAAAAAACCAACCAACCAACCAACCAAAAAAAAAAAAAGAGCCACTTTTCTGTGGGATAGATGATCATCAAATGAGTTGAGGGCTTTCCCACAGTCTCCTCTCTGAAATGTGACTCCAAAAAGGCTGTGTTTATGCCACATGTCCTTACCTGTGTGATCCTAATGCCTAATGACAGCAAGGGCCTGTTGCATTTACAGTGCTCCTGGCAATCAAGGTCCAATACCTGGCCTCGCTGCTGCTCAGATTTCTAAGCAAGTTCAACTATGCTGACTTACTTTAAGCCCACTATCTGCCTGTATCCTCATATGCACGTGAGTGTGCTGTCTCTCCATGTGAAAGTATGAGCCTTTGGATGCCTCTACAAAACCCAAAAAAGCAGCAGCAAGTTGGCCTCTCTGTTGTCTTTCATGGACACTTCTTGGGGAATACAGAGAGCACTGTCACCCCATCTCTATTTCCTAGCAGGCATGGTAGCCTTGGTGGCTAGTGAAGGCCTGTCTGCTCATCCTCATCACTACATAAGACCAATAAGAGAGGTCTGTGAGCTCATGACAAGGCCAGCACAGCTGCAGGCTCTGACTGCTGTCAAAGGGACAGCAGCACCAGGACCAGCATAGCCAGATGTGCTTAAAGCACATAAACTCTGAACTCACTCATCACTCCTGGGACAAGTCAGTTTGTTTCTACCCCGTGGCAGCAGTGAAGGTTTGAAGTTACAAAATTACCAGCGGAAGCATCAACAGCATTAAGTGTCCAAGGACTGTTTATTTCTTCAGATGACTCAGTATCCCCTTCTCAGCTAAGAATCATTCCTCAGTACATTAAGATGTGTCACAAGCTAAGAAATTTCTTATGATTGATTATTTGGTATGAAGCATCCTGTTAGCAACTGAGTAAACAGGGGGGATGCTTCCAATTAGCAGGAGGGTTCAGGGTGGAGGGAAAAGAAGAATGCATCTATGGCATGAAGAACGGCATTCAAGGGTGCAAGTGCGTTCACACACTTGAAGAGTGAATCACAACTTCAGCTACTGTAACATGCCAGCTTCCTTTCTAGAAAGGAACAGCCAATAGTCTGGGTCTGACTCCAGGTGCTCCTCAACCAGACCCCGTCCCAATTTGATCCCTCTGTGGCTGTGAATTTCATCTCTCCTGCCCTCAGTTTCCCCTATGGAGTTGCTGGTTTACTAAACAATTAAGCTTTGAAGGGCACAGAAGCTGTTCACTCTGGCACACTTGGTGCTGCCCCATGAACACTCCCAAGCTGGTGCCAAAGTTGAAGAGCTGCTATAAATCAATGACAACGTTCAGCTCCAGTGCCCCCAGCACTTTTCTCCTTCCCAGCACACATTGCCTCACACCAGGGGGCCTTAAAAAGGCTCAGAGGAAGCTGCACTTAGGCACAGGGAATGCATGTGATCCAAGCTGGCTTCTGAAGGCGGCTCTTCACAGATCACCAGGTTTCAGTGCTCCCAGGTGTATGGGAAGAGTAACCCCATAACCTTTAAGCATAGCAAAATTTGTAGGAATTCCCAGAAGTCTGTCATTGCTACTACTCAACTGATACAGGCAGGAGCGCAGTGCAAAATAGCCTGGACAGACAGAACACCACCACTGGCTTAGTACTTAGTCACTAATACACTCCTGACCAAGGATTTATCTTCAAAAGGGGTTTTGGAGGTCATCTAGTCCAATCTCCTGCTCAAGCAGGATTAATTTCCAAGTTTTCCAAGCTAGGCAGGAGCAGTATTTAAATAGACACTATCCTAAAATGAGAAGCCTCAAAGGCAACTATTGGCATAACACTGACCACTCATAGCTGCACCAAAGCAGCAATAAAGAATCATGCAGAGGAATCTCTTGCTGTTTCTGTCCTGCTGCCCCTAATTTCTAGTAGTGGCTCTATCTCATGAAAATCACAGTCACAGAGACACTTTGCCCCTCTCCACATATCTGTTAAAAGTTATCACAGACCTCAGACAAGAGCTCAAAGTAACATTCAGAAAAAGGTGAGGAATTTGTTAATCAAATATTCACTAAAATGACCCTATTTCTACTTCACTGAATTACTTTTGAGCATGCAATAACCTGCTACTGCAAATACTCTTCTCAAGGACCCTTCAGCCCTACCCCAATCAATGCAAAAGACTGACATAGAATTCCAGCAATGCTCAACAAAGAAACTCTTCACCAGTTATAAATGTATGGAAGTTATTTATCCACTGCACCATTTTCATGTGCTCTAGCTATCACCTTCAGTGGTTTTCCTTGATATTAAAGAACTAACTTGTATTTGCTGAAATCTTGATTGCTAAAATCTTTTGAATGGAGAAATTCTGGAAAGTTTCATCCCAGCTAATAAAATCAGAAAACACAAAAGATACCTGCACAGCATGAGTAGACCACTTCAGGGAACTGAAACAGAGCAAGGACCTGAGCCAGACAAGGAAGAGAGGATTACATACCCACTACAAATGAACATCAGGGCACACAGCACCAAGAAAGGAAGCCCTGCGTCCCCCCAACACACACTCCCATCACCTCCCTTAAGCTGGCTTTAGCACTTAAGTAAATCAGTTTTCAGCTAGCTCAGCCTGAAGGCACATGAACCCTGCTGCAAGGCAATGTGGCGCAACACAAGACTGGGACTTCTCCCACTGGCAACCCAGCCTCATGTGGTGACACTATCTCCAAAGAAACACCAGGAGATTTGGACAAGAAAAGAATCTCTTGTCATTTCAGCAAAAACGCTGGTGTCCTTCACAAGAATGATCTGCATGAATCTGCTCTGCTAATACAGCCATGGGAGCACTGGAAAGGTCTGCATCTGAGCACTCCAGAAGCCAGTGCAACAGCGCTGACCAAGGTCTTATCAGTGGTGTGCACCCTAAAAAACAGTCAAGGCACCACTCTTACCCTGCCTGCATCCTAGAGTAAACGTAATTTTAAAGAGTGCTGTTACCTGGCAATCCAGGAGTACTTTTTTTTAGGTTTTGGAGCTAACCCCTCCTCCCTATATTCCCAAGATCTCTAATTGTATAATCATTCAGCTTTTCCTTCTTTCTGTTGGGAACTCATCCACACAGACAGGCCCCATGGAAAACTAATGGATGTTGCAAAGCAAATCCTAAGGCCAACTACCCAGAGACTGCTGTCAAAGCCAAAGAAACCAGATAAAAATATTCTCACTTTTATAGCAGTGACCTGATCTGCACAAACAGTGGAGACCAACTTCACCTTTATTCTTTCAAAAGATCAAAACAGACATGCTCCAGGCAGAATAAAGATTTGAACTGCATCTGTCATCCAGCATTAAAACACAGGAAATAAACTCAAGGCAGTACATGCAACGCAAATGCCTAAACCCCTACTCTGCCACTGCAGGTCTATTTATAGACTGTCTGCCACAGCGAGCTGCAGGAGCCAACTGTGAACTGGGGGAGTCAATCTATTCACAGCTCTCCTCCTAAAGGAAACAATGTGATTAAGGGCTGTGTGTGTTAAAAATACACAAGATATTCATTACCAAGTCATAATTGGTTTTATATTAATGACAAAAAGACCAGGATTCACACAGAGGAATTAATTCTTTTTAAAATCTGTTTATGAATAGGATTAGCTATTAAACAGGATATTTACTGATCCAAGCTACCAACAGAAACTCATTACAGGTATATCTGTTACAATTTTGAAGCAAAACACACTAAGCTCATTTTTCTAGACCATGATCAGGAATAGCAGATAACAAAAGAGCTGCATAAAATAAAACTTACTTTTGACATTTTAAGTATCCAGAAGTCACAACTCCAAAGTACTTATGGTACTTATTGTCCTAATATCAGAACACCTAAAATCATCCCATATATTCATATTCACAGCACTGTACTAAAATAGGGAGGGGTTATTCTCAGTGCACCAGCAATAATTTAAGCTACAGAGAGGACAACTATCTGTGTGAAGTCAACAGAAATGGGCAGGTACTGGACAAGCCCCAGAAATTCCCTGTGGGGTTTGATGTGAAGCCAAGAAAGGTCTCTCCCCTGCCTCTGCCTTTTGGGAATCACATGTGAATTCAGAGAACTGCCCACACCATTGCAATTTTACACCGCTATCACCTCTCAAATGTCTCTTTACCTGTTTTAGAAGTATTGAGGTCCCAAGAGCAGGCCAATGGTGGAAAGCCACAAGGCCAGATTTGGTTCCCAGCCCTGACCCAGGTGGCCAGCCCTCAACCAGTAAGGTGCAATCACAACCCAGACAGCAGTAACCACGCTGGGGGGAGCTGTGGCAAGGACAACACACACAAGAAGGAAGAGATGTGTAGCTGTGTCTCGACCGTGAAAAAACGTCAGGAACAACTGACCTAGACTAGTTGTTCACAGAACAAAAAATGATAGTGGCTCTAGGTCTTCCTGATAAAGCTGTACCAGAAAAGGATGCCTAATGCTGTTGGAATTCAGGCTGAAGAGAAACATGACCTGGAGATAAAGGCACGCTTGCATCACAAGGTAGTACAGAGCTACCTGTAGCTTTGGTGGCATAACCCTCATCTCTCGCTCAGAAACTCCCCTTAACTCAGTCTCTCTCTGTCCAAAGAAGACCCTCTCAGGCAAGCCTGGAGAGCTCTGGAACCAGAGAAGCCTACAGAGCTCAGATGAGCATCTGTGTCCTGCTGTTAAAAAGGCTGGCTTGCCTACCTGCTTTTACTACAAAGATTAAGTTATTCATACTTTTAAGAAATATGTCATACAGTCTTTTCCCCTAATGGCCTCCCCTTACTCACTGGACCTCCGAAAGAGCTTTCTGGAGAATAACCAGCAAAGCACAGACGAGTGCCCACACTTCCCGAGTCCCCATGACACACGCGAGTAAATGCCACGCTGGTCAGGACACAGGAATTTTGGTCCAACTTTGCTGCATGACTACTCACACCCACAAAAGCCTAACCCCAGCATCGCAGCCCCACGCGAATTCTGAGCAAAGAAACTCTCTGAACATGCAGGAACTTCGGAAGAGTGTTTTCCCACTCTCCCAGGCTACTCCAGTGGGAGCACAGTGTGCAAGCGACACAAAGGCTCCAGTTCCCAGCTGATTTAACGGGATGTCACCACCCTGTGTCGCGCTGCGTGACACGAACTCGGGGACAGCGTGTCTCCGTCCCTGCAGAGCAGCAGCTCATGCTCAGGGCTCACACCTCCCCAGCCCTGGGCACAGAGCACCAGGGGCACCTGCAAGCGGCTCCTTCCAGGGCATGGCCGGCACGGCCGGGACCCGGTGGCAGGGAGGGCCCGACTGTCCCCGGGGCCCACAGCTGAGCACGGCAGCGGCACAGCCCCAGCGCTGAGCGACCGAGCCGCTCGGCCACAGGACCGTGTGAGGGGCCGGCGCCGTCCCCGGGAAAAAGCCAGCGTGCCACGAGCAGGCCGGTCCGGCGGCGGGGCAAGGCCGGCTACTGGTCCTGCTGGGCACTGCGATACCGAGCTAGGCTACCCTGCGCTGCACTCCCAGCGTCCGTCCCGTCCCGTCCCGTCCCGTCCCCGTCCCGCCGCTCGCACCCCAGGCCCCGCCGCGCACCCCCGCGTGGAGCGCGCGCGCCCTACCGCCCAGCGCAGCCCCCGTGCGCACGCGCGGCGCCGCGGCCCCGCCCCCCCGCCGCTGTGCGGAGCCGGCGGCTGCGCGCCCCGCCCACTGCCGGGGCCCCGCCCCCTCGCCGAGCGCTGCCGAACCCAGCCGAACCGAGCCGAACTCGGCCGAGCCCAGCGGTCGTCGCTCGCTGCCGAGGGCGGCGGGGAGCAGCGCGGTACCGCAGCGCCCGGCCCGGCCCGGCCCGGCACGGCCCAGGGAGAGCCCGTCCGCGCTTGACACGGGGTAAGGGGCCGACGGTAAGCGGGCGGGAGCTGGGGCACTGCGGGGCGCGGCGGCCGCAGCTCCTCTAGGCCCGGAGGGTTTTTGCCGGGGGGATGGGGGGGGTCCGCGGTGGCGCCGTGTTGAGGGCGGGCCGGGCCGGACCGGACCGGGCCGGGCCGGGCGCGCGGCCGTTGCGCCGAGCCCGCGGTGGAGGCGGCCGGGCCGGGCCGGGTCGGGGGCGCCGCTGCCATCTTGGGGCGGAGCGGGGCAGGGGGCGCGGTGCCCGTGCAGCGGCGTGGGCCCTCCGCCGCCCCAAGGCCGCCCGGGCTTTCCCGCTGTCCCCCGGGCGCCTGTCCTTTGCCGTCCCTCGCCTCGGCTGCTGCTGGGTAACCGGGTTTGTGCATCTCGGGGGTCGCCGGACCCCCGTCCGCGGCGCGCCCGGCTCTTCTGCGGTCGGCGCTTTTGTGCGTCGCTCCTGCAGGCACCGCCGTGAAGCAGAGCAACAGGGCGGCAGGAGGGATGTTCCGAGGGTGGTGGGAGTAGCGCGGAGTTTTCTGATACTGCCCTGCTTATCCTCCCCTGGAATACTCGACAAAGGCTGTCGGATACAGCTCATGTCCGTGGCCAGATAGCGAAGCAGTCCCTTTTTGCTCTTGTCTCGGTCGCCAACCGCTCCACATCAGTAAGCCATGTTTTTTTCCTCTTGCTGTAGAGTGCACCCTTTATGTAGCTACCTACCTACTGGAGGGGGCATCACGCCAAAAATCTGCAATGTGGCTGCAGTTACACCGGTGTTCTCAGCAGGTTTGGTAGTTCTCAGCTAGATGGAGAGAAGGTGTTTGGGCAATTTGAGGTTCTGGGCACCTCCCTCCCTTGCTCATCTCGATTGTAGAAGTTAGAAACAAAAAGCTTATCAGTGTGTGCTCAGGGTGACTAATTTAGTTGTGTATATCCTAGAGGAGTCCCTTCTCCCCTGGATTTGTTGCTGTGAAAGTGCCTTGCTCCATAGTGTCGTTCTCTGGAGGAAGCACGCACCGAAGGCCATGGGCTGTGGGGCAGGAGCATCCGATTAGCGGCGATCACAAAGGGTTGCGTGGCTCAGGCGACTTTTGGGTGGTGCCGCCGATGCCCCACCTGAGTGTGGGACAGAGCCTTTGCAAGTGCATAGCGGAGACCAGTGGCCTCCCCTCCAAACAACCACAGTGTACAGCCCCTAATAGCTTTTATTACTCTTAATGCTTCTGAGAGAGGCAGAGCTGACTACTCAGCTCGTAACTGACTCCAAGAGGACTCCATTCAACCAGAAATAGCAAAGCATTACTTCTAATGACTGCAATTAGCTGGTATCTACCGAGAAAGGCCTTTTTCATCCTGAGCCTTTTAGTAGTAGGATTACGCTATCTTTATGGGGAGAGAAGTCCATTCTGCAGTCTTCACCTGGATACCAAAAGAGCAAAATAAACATGAAAGAACGTGCCTTTGAGGGGATTGGGAAGAGGCTCTGGTTTGACTCATAAGTATGTTTTGTTGCAATAAGTTTGCTCTATTTTTGTCTGTTCCTGTCTTTGGTAACCTTGGAAGGAACTGAAGCTACTGTATTTTCTGGGGGTGTCAGTTTTCATGTCAAGAAGGCATTGCCACGAGGCTTTCCAATGCTCCATTTTCTTACCCTTTGACCAGAGCATAGTGTAACTGTCCTAAATTGTTCTGAAGCCATGAGTTGAGACAAGAAAAGAAAAATCCTGAGTGTACTTGGCTTCTAGTTTCTGTGGGGGTTTAAGTTTATTTTTTTCTTTCTGGACTTAAAGTATCCTTGGTTATGTTTTTCAGCTTTCTGCAGTAATAAAGTGGGCTAGGAACTTGCTTGGAGGGGTTTTTATATTGTTTACATGAAAAATAAATCTTCACAAAATCTCTTCATTCTGGGAACTAGAACTTCCAGAAAACCCCAGGTAGCGTGAGATTTCAATAAAACCTTGAGAGCTGGCAGTGCCCAGGCCCTGGTGTTTGTCTGTTGCTGATGACACTTTGTGTGAGCCCCTGGTCGGTCACCGGGGACCCCAGCAGCTCCTCTGCCACCCGCCCATCCACACCGAGGGGCAAGCCCAGCCTGCCCGCTTTCTTCCTTTCCTGTCCTGGAGCTCTGAGTGCCCCAGCTCTATCCTAGTGGCCAGGGTGAGGCTATGCTGAAAACCCAAGGGCTGCAGGCAGCACCTCCCGCTCCCACCCAAGGCAGCTGGGACCCGTGTCATCTGATGTGAAGCTGCGCAGCCGGGCGGTGCTTGGAGAGGGAGGAGGCCCTGGGTGTAGGGTACTCCGTGTGTGCTGTTCATTCCAGACAGCGCTGGTTATGGATCCTGTGGCTGATTTGCATATCAAAGCATCTGAGAGCTCTGCCGTGGGTAGGGATGGGCAAGATGATAAGGCTTGCTGGAGGGTGGGACTGGATCTTTTCCGTGGCTTTTTGTGGTGCACAGATGAGACAAGATGATGGGAATGTTTGGAAAATGGAGTTTGTATCCGTGTCCTTGAATGACAGATCCATAAAGGCTTTTTTAATCTAGCAGCTGCTTTCCTGAGTGTGAAAGCCAGGCAATTCTTGGTGACAGTCCCTTAGGCTGCTCCTTCCCTGCCTCCTGCTGCCACTGAGAGCTTGCTGGGTAGCCCACAGTGTGGAGCCCTGCAGGTGCACACACACATCCCCCCTCCCCATCATCCAGAGCTCCTGCAGCAAATGGCCAGTGTGCCAGCCTGCTGCTTGTTCTCCACACTGCCTCTCACACAAGGAGGCAGAGGCCTTGCTTGGAGCCTCAAAGCAAGGGGGCAGATTTCCTACTGCCTGAACTGGCTCCGCAGGGTCTTTCGGGATAGTTGGTGGGGGGGAAACAGGGAATGGCAGAGCCTTGAATGGGCCATGGCCTCTGAGATACTGAATGAGTCAGAGGAGGGTTTGGCTATGTCTGGTCTCAGTAAAGCTGTCTGTTCTTAGTCCTGGCTCTGGAAATGAGCCTGGGGAGCTTCAAGCTTGTTTGCAGGCTGAGCTGGAAATTGAAATGCAGGTTTCCAGGAAGGGAGAGAGGTGGGGGTCCCTATGTTCCTCTGCCACTTTGATCTCAGCACGTGTGCTGCTGGTGCTGATGCTCCAGCCCCAAAGGACCACACCATGGGGCAGGTGGCCTGTCTGAAGGTAGCTCTGTGTTCATTGTGAGAGTGCCTGCTGCCCAGAACTGCTGTTGTCCTCTTTCCTGTGCCCTGTACAGCTCAGGCTCTTACTGGCCTGGACCCCTCACCTTCCTATCCATGGGGCAAGTTGATTTGTGCAGGACCTGCCTTGAGCACGGCCTTCTCAGAAGGCACCTTTCTGCCTGCATCCTCCTCTGTCAGGAGCATTCTGGCTTTTCCAGAGCAGAGTTGGGGGCAGGCCTGATGCATTGCCTAGAAAGTTGGTTAAAAGGAGAAGAATAAAAATCAAGGAATGAGAAAGAAATGCATCTGTATGTATGCATTCTGCAACAGAGAAGGTGAGATTCATGAAGTCACTACCAAGCTTGTAGAGCAAAGCCTTGCGGTATAAAATGGCTTTTCTCTGAGCCTGCAGGCCTGTGGTTGGCACTGCCTTCTCACTTCATGTCCTTCCAGCATGGAGCTGGGTGTCTGCCCTCTGCTCCAAATACAGATTAGCTGCAGGAAGCCTGAGGCTGGCTTGCTCTGAGAGATGCAGAATACTTTCCTCTGTGTTTCTCTGCACAGTGCTTACTGCCCTTTACAGGGCTATGTTTGCATGCTCCCTATGTATTCCTTGCACATGACTGCTAAGCAGTCCTGGAAAGGCTTCCCTTCTCCCTATGGCTCTTGCATGTTGAAATTGACTGCCTGCCATTCTCCCTCTCCTGTTTTCATCTCCCTTCCTTCACTCCTTAAAGCCAGGTTGGGGAATGGAAACAGTTTCCCTGTATCCCAAAGCTCTTGTCAGGCCAAGCTCTTGGAGTGGCTACACAGTTTATATGGGCAAAATAGCATCCTGCTGCCATAGCCCCCTACATCTGAGCAAGGTCTGCTGTTCTTGATGTGCTTTGGTCTAACTGTTGATGCCAGCAGCCTCTGCCCACATGGTTATTGTGCTGGGAAGAGAGGGAGCTCTTCTTTTATGCATGCTGTTTTTCCCCAGAGAAACTGGCTGTTGGTGGTACAGGTCTGGCTTAAAGCAAGGTTTTGAAGATTTCCATTTCTGTTGGCTGCTTGTGCTGTTGCATTAAAGGAAGGGCTGGATCTCTTAAAGAACTGTGTGTTGGAAAGGCAACACATTGCATCAGCACAGGAAAAAGCAGTCACAGGCAGGATTCATGCTGCCTGTTTTCAGTGTGTTCTGCTATTGCTTTTCTGAGCCACCACAGCCATGCTACCTCTGAGCAGCAAGCTGAAAAATCTCCCTGCCTTTCTGTGTCTGGAAGAATGACTGCTGCAGACCTTTCCTGTGTGTCTTTTTGCCCTCACTCCCTGGAAGGACTCTATGCCCCCAGAGCTACCCACATCCTTTCCCTGGGTGTGCTCATCACCTCTGCACCCCTGTAATTTTTTGTGCAGAGAAGTTGCTTGCTTTGACAGCCCCTTCGCAAGCAGTGCTCTCTCATGTTTCTGTGCAGGTCTCTGTGCCCAGCTTATTGCAGAGGATCACTCTGCAGACAGCTAGCTGCCACCACTGATATGACCTCTGGCTCTGATGCCATGTGGCATTGCCTGTGGGGAGGTGTTGTGCTTTCTCCTGTTGACCTGCATGGAAGAACTGTTCAGATGGGGTCCCTTAAATCATCCACCTGTCTCCTGATGTGTTGCTGACATGGGTCAGGAGCAGTGTGCTATTCTTACAAGTGCAATTTTGCTCAAGAGCGCATTTGGTGGGAGAGCTGTGTGCTGGCCTGGCCCTGCTTTTGCCAGATAAACAATGGTCTTTAGGAGACTTTGTTTCAGAACCCTTCAAAGTCAGAGACAATCTTGGCATGATCTTGTACTTAGAGGAACCTCAGATGGCAGCAGGCCTTGTCTTCTACTTGAAGTAATTATCACATCTGATGATTTCTGCTGGAGGGCAGAGAGCACCTGGCAATGACAGGGACTGGGGAGGGTCTCTGAAGATGGCCTCAGGATACTTGTGCTCTTGAGACAACAATTTAGGGCCTTTGGATCCCAAGGAAAATCTTTAAAGGGATTCATCCTTCATCTCCCTGTGCTTATGGCCTACAATCCCTTTGTGTGAAGCTGTTGAGTTTTGGAGGCTCTCAGGTGGTGCTGGCAAAGCTGAAATCAGGCATATACAAGTTGGTTTTCCTGGGCTCTAACTCCATGCTTGAGGCACGGAGCTGGTAGTGAATTATTGTTGTGTGTCCGCTGAGCTGCGGTTGCTGCCCAAGGACTCGCTGTTACTCCCAACACAGAAAAGGCAGCTTGAGTTGGCATTAGTCACAAAGTTATAAATCTGAGAGGAAGGAACTGGGTTTGTGGTGGATGTGAAACTTGGTGTGAACTCCCAGCTATGGCAGAAGGAGCTGATGCAGCTCTTGGATAGAAGGACTTAGCTCCTGCAGGCGTGGAAAAGAGGAACAAATAAAAGGTGGCAGTAAGAGCTCTGTCTTCACCTTGCAAAGAAGATTAGGGGTGATGAGTTAATTTTAAAAAACAAATCCAAGGACAGATCAGAATAGGAGACAAGACTGTTTTGGTGAATTAGATGTGGTCATATGGACAAAGCCTTATGAAATTTCCCTGACAGTACTTTCAGACTAAGGCAACTTTTGCATGGTGAGCAGCCACCAGAGAAAACATCTGATGAAGGGACCATCCAAGGTTTGATCCCTTGAAATACTGGGGAAAGGAATGGGACTACATTCAGCCTGTCTTAATAAGGTAGAATAAACAGTTAGTGTTTATTGTGGTAGGGAGGTGGGAGAATATGCCAGTTCAAAATCACCAGCATCCATTTGACTGGAACGTAGTGCATCAAGTTGGTCAACACCCCTGCCTCAGAGGATGGCCTGCCTGGTAGGTGAGCGGGGGCGATGGATGGATGTAATAGGTCTTGGCTTAAGCCAGCCTGTGTCAGTGACCCAAGTGTAAGCCTTGTAAACACATGAGAAAGAAGTAGGAGACAGGAAGCATGCCCCATGTGGATCCTCAACTACTGGCAAAGCTCTATTCAAAAGAGTTTCTATCTGATAAAGGGACCCTAGCTAGGCAGGCAGGGGAAGATAATAGTATTGCCAGAATTTGAGGATTAGTGCTCTTCTGGGGAGCAGGAGAACACAAGGAAAGCCTTGTGCCAGGCTGTGTAAGGAATGACAGCTCTAAGGTGCAGGAAGCAATTAGTGCTCTCCAAAGCCTTGTGCCAGGCTGCATTAGGAGTGACGCCTCTGAGGTGCAGGAAGCAATTAGTGCTCTCCTGGACAGAGATGAGGTGTTGCTGAAGGGACAGGCTCAGATAGAGAGGCAACTCTTGGAGAAGGATGTGTGCAAACAAGAGACTATCCAGCAAAGCAATAGAAATTAAGGTCTTTAGAAATATGATGTGGGAGGAAGGATGAGAAGAACTGTGAGAAGGGCTGTGTAGCCTGAGTAAGAAAAGGTGGAGGAGGGAACTTCGTGGTCTTTAAGAATGCACAGCAATGTACATTTTTAGAAAACTGTAGTTGCGATGAAGATGGGGCAGGAAGTCACTTTACCTGTAATTAGGGAGTTCAGACTTGATGGTTCCCTGTAATATCAGTTGGGATAGTGAAGCAGGAATGGAGGCTGTATTGAAGGGCTTGTTGGGGAGTTGGGGTGTGTATGTTAGTTTTGGAAGAAATTAGCTAAAAGTCTGTAGATCTGGATGACTTGTAACTGGCTGTACCTCAAGTAAAGAATCTTGAGAAGTGACTGTTAAGGCCCCTTCAAGGCTGCCAGTTGTAAGAAACATTTTACACCTGGAAAGGCAGCAATGAGTAGTCCTAAGAATGGAACTCTATTGCCGTAGATGATGCTGGGGAGATTGATATTGCAATACACTGTCTAAATCCTGTGTTGGTGCTCGGAAAAGACTGCTGAAAAATTGAAGAGAATGTAGAAAAGTTACAGTATTAGTCTGAGGCCTGAAGAGATAGCTTTGTGGTGAGGAACATAAGGAGATGAATCTGTTTATCTAATCAAGGTGAGGCTTGGTTATCCTGCTTAAGCATAACATATCTTATGACTGTGTATCATTAGCTTGGTAGAGGAGAAATGCTAGGCTATGAAGAGTGGCAGAAAAACCTGTGGTGAGATGCTGAGCCATGCAGCCAACTCTGCCTTCTCCTCTTGTACATGTGGAGATCTTTGCCTGTTACTTTTTCAGTGCACCTCTGTTCTTTGTGTTTCTTCTTCTCATTGCCTGTTGCTCTTTAGTGTCTAAGGCCTTTTGTTGAGACTCCTCTACCTTATGAGGAGATAGCTCCAGTGAAACCAAGAACTCTCCTGGCCCCAGCTTATATAGAGTGATGCCCTGACAAACTTACACCCATTCTGTGCATGTGCTTCTGGGATTGTTCCCTACCTCTCCTTGTCCCATCCTCTTGTCTGCCTCTGATTGATAGCATCCCTTCTCCTGTGGTGCCCAGCTGCTTTGCCAAGCAGGTGCTTGGGAATAGCAGCACCTAACAACTCTCCAAACTCAGCGCCTTAGCTGGTGAAAATGATTAATGAAACCAAAGATGACCCTTGCCTCTGACAGTGCTTTGTCACTTTGAGCTACTAGTTTATGTGGGGTCATTATGCCTGTTTTCAGTCCATAGGTGATGTTTCTTCCTTAGTCCAGTGAACAAACCTCAAAAGGGAGACTGAGTGAAATACTGCAGCAGATGGCTCACTAAAATCTTGCTACATCCACAATTTCCCTTTCACCCACTAACACTGTAATGCTGTTAAAAATAAAAATGATCCAGTGAGCTTGACAGGATGTATCCCTTGTAAATCCCTGCTGCATAGTGCTCCTGGAATCTCATGCTCTCTATCTTCATGTTTTATTACTGCCTGGGGTAGGAGGGGAATTTCAAATCTAGTAGATAGCTCCTGACTATGGTTTCAAGTCAGGGAAAGCAAATGCTTTGATGTGCTTCAAGCAACAAGGGGGGAAAACCCCCAGCATTTCACTTTTTTATTTTGTTTTCTTCAAAGCTTTGTTCCATTTGATGAGAACAGAACTCTGGTTTGTAGGGAATAATGCCAGTAAGCCTTTGTGTTTTCATCTGGGGAGTTGAGTGCTACAGGGTGGAACAGCTGAAGTTGCTCCAGGAGAGTCTTGTGGAGTAGGAGCCATAGCTGAGCTTTCCCCTGGTGGATATGGAGTGAGGGATGCACCTTTGCAAATCAAAGGTTTAAAACCATGGGATGGTGGCTGTATTTGAACATGGTCTGGGCCATGTCTCTGAGGTGCATTAGGGGTCTCCTCCAAAACACCTGCAGCTTCTGGCCTGCTTGATGTGTAGGACTGCCTGTTTTGACAATTGCTCTACCAATACATTATTTTAGCATAAAATGCTCCTGCTTCTAAAGTCTGGGTTTATTGCACCACCTTAAAACACCGAGAAGCAGTTTTGCCAGTATAACTGCACCTCCATCAGCAGACTTATGCCTGTGGAGACATGTTGATTGCTTGGGTCTTTGCCTCTGTGTCTGACACAGCTGTGCTTGCAGATGTCTCTGGGGGTGGCTAGATGTGAAAGATCAAACAGAATCTTTAGATGAAGCTTGCAAATCTGGGCAAGAGAAGAGATGGGGTAATTTAAGTAGAGGAGGTGAGCAGTTTTGTTAAGCCTCTTTTCAGAGTACATGGGAGTGAGTGGAAGTGTGTGTCTGGTAAACAGAGAACAAAGCAGGCTCGTTCTGTCATTCTTACCATGCTCCATCCAGCTCCTCCTTGGAGCAGGAATTGGATAGAGCAGCATTGGCTGTACCAAAAAGAGGGAAATGATACTTTGAATTTTAGCTTTTATATTTTTCAGATCCTGTGCTGCTTTAGTGTGTAGCTCTGAGCTTTATATTAAGTGTTGGTAAGCTCTCTTTACAAAGTAGCTAGACAAAACAATTCCTTTTCTAGCTTGGGACCAAGGACAACCTATACAAGTTTCAGGCCCAAGTGCATAAACAACAATGAACTGAAGAGAGACAACAAGAAAGATGGGTCTTCATAATCTGAAGCTGTAATTAGACAATTAACTCCAATATGCAAATGGACCAAAACTTATAAAAGTGTGACAACTCAGGACCAGTTGTCCATTTTGAGACCATTTTGGGCTCATCTTGGGTGTAGCCCTGACCAGGCTCTTGTACTGCCCAAGGTGTATCCACTGAGGCCTTTTAATAAATACCTACTTTATTCTTTAACTCTGTCTGGCCTCTGTTCCAGGTCAGCCTTCTCAAGGCATCAGGAGAGGCTTTGCTATTTGAACAACAGCATGTATGTCCTGTCTTGTGTTGTTTGCACTGCATTTCTTGGAGCAAGAAAAGAAATTTTTAAACCTGTTTGGTGAAAGTAGGCTCCAGCCCTTCCAAGCAGTGGTACAGGTAGGGCTGCATGTTGTAGCTGAATAGGTGTGTGGGCTGGAACTCCCAGCCTAGTCCTGAAAAACTACTGCAGGGTGGTGAGCCTGTCTGGCCTGGGGCAGAGATGCCCACCTGCTCTTCCCTCTGTTTCCTTCTCTTCCCTCTGGTTGTCTCCATCCTGTCAGTGATCCTTATCATCCTCTAATTGCCTTGAAGCCCACTCTAGCATATCAGAGCATCCTTTGACTTGCAAGGAACATTTCTGATTGCAAAACCTGCCCTTTCTACCAACTCCTCCTTTCTGAGCTGGCTCTGGAGACTCCAAGAGCTCTGGGCCAACACCCTCTCCTCATATCCCAGCACCAGCACTTTGCTGCCTTGTTATTCCTGCTCTGCCTTCCCGTTTAGACAGGTGTACATTTTCATACCTTTTTAGCCTGCAGGAGTATCATGGCAGGTGGGTTTCAGGATAAGAGGGTTTGAGACTCAAATGTGGATGGAGAGCAGTGGTTTGGTGTTGGGATTTTTGTTTCTTGGGCTGTTTTGTTGGGGTTTTTTGTCTGCCTGTACTTCTTAAAGTATGTGTGTTAGAGATGGCAGGACATGAACAGCTGTCCCATTGCTCGGTAAGTGAGTGGGCAAAAGAAGGCCCAGGAGGAAGACCTGCTAGTACATGTTGCTGCCTGCAGTGCTGGGGGAGGAACCTCCCATTGCTTCCCATACTGAGGTACCAAAGCAAATACCAGAGGGAATAGGCAAGATATGATTTCCCCTCTCCTGATCTGGTGGCTGTAAGTGCCAGGTGAAAAGAAAAATGGACAGGCATATGTGCTGTCTCTGTTGACATCCCCCACAGGGCTGGGGACTGGCCTTTCCCTAACATAAACTTGAACCCTACCTCTCCAGGCAGGAGAGAACCAAAGGAGAAAATGTGACAGTGAAGACAGGTGGCAGATAGCAGGAGGAGACACTCAATAGCTGCTTGAGGTGTAGAATGAAGAGCCCATGGATGGGGAGTGGCAGCTGGGGGCACTGGGCAGGGCAGCCTCGCTGCAGCCAAAGGTGGATGCTGCCTGCAGACAGGAGAGGCTGTGCAGGGGCTGGCATGGGGTCCTGTGACTCAGGCTAGAGATGGATGGGGAATGTTTTATTTCCTCTTTCTCAGTTTTTGTGTTAAACTTGCAGCCTGGTGCCACTGCATGCTCCCTGGAGGGCAGAGAGATACCTGGTCCTGGAGAGCCTAAGCACTGACCTGGGATGGAAAATTAAACCAGCAGTGCAAAACTTCACAAGGTGCACTGCTGCCCACCTGGGCATCTCGCTGTCTGCTTGGAGCTGACCAAGCTGGCAGGGGCAGTGTGAAGCTTTTCTCTTGCAGTTACTCTGTCAAGCAGCTGGGAAACCATCCAAAAACATCTTTGGTTTTAATCCTGTGGCTAATTCCAAGACAGGTGTTGCTCATCCAGAATAAGGGTAAATTCACAAGCCAGAGTGGAATAGGGTACAGCAGGGCAGTGACAGCTCCCTGCTGCTTTCCTGGACCTTAGCAATGGGAGCAGAGGTCCATCGCTGCAAGATGTACCTTTCACTTCTAGTAACTCAACAGGGATTTCAGCTGACTGTAGGGGAGAGTGCAGGCAGCAAAAAGTACTTGTGTGCTGCTGGTATGTATCACCTGGAAAGTGGATTGTCTCTCCAGGGGCTGGAAATAGGCTGTGTTATCTCCCTGGGAGGAGCTGTATGTGATTCTGCTGAACAGAGGCACGGGGCATATCAGCAGCACACCTGTAGTCATGCAGCTGTTCAGGGTGGGATGCAGAGCGCAGGCAGCTTCTCCTGTGCTGTGGATCCATGCTGCCTCACTGCTTCTCTCCAAAGCAGTGTTGGCTCCTCACCCTGTCTCAGAGTGGAGGGGATGCCAGAGGCAGGCTGGATGCATGCTTGGTAGCAGCAGGGAGTGAGTCACTGCTGGGGCGGGTGAGTCTGTGCTGGGAGGAGCAGGTGGGCAGGGGTGAGGATGGCCAGGAGCTGCTACATGGATGTGTGGGAAGCTGGCATAGAGTGGGCACTCGGCAGTGGGTACAGGGGTGAATCAGAAGGATGAAGGGAGCAAAGGATCATCCTAGGCATGGGCAAGGTTACTGGTGCCTTCCCCTCTGGTGGTGCATGGAGTGCAGAAGCCTGCATCCCTCTTGATCCGTGCTGAAGGGATGGTACGCAAGGGTAAGCTGAGTTGGATGGCGTATAGCCAAAACTTGTTACACAGTTGTCCAGCAGTTCCTGGACCCTATGTGTCACAATGTCCCGTGCTCCAGTCATGCCTCTGGACTCCAGGCCTTGGCTGAACGTGCCCTAGAAGTCAGCTGAGGCTTTCTGGTAAAGCCCCTGACACCAGCCCTCCCTTGCCTGTTAGAAAAGGTTCAATACTTAGAAATTGATCCAGCCCCTTAATGTAAATTTGCATTCCAGTCAGCCCATTTAGGACTGGTAAGTGCAGTGGCATAGAAGACAAATTTGGGGAAGGGAGCCAGGAGGCCCATTATGAGTTTGGTGGGGTGGAAGAGATGTTGGCTATTTGAGGGCAGGAAAGCAATAACTTTCTCCAAGATGGAGAGGAAAATGTGAGGTTCTGAAGATTAGCCTGGCATCATGAGATGGCTGGATGCAGCCAGGAGGGAAAAATGGAAAATGCGGTGGTGGCTCTAGAAAGAGTCAGGGTCTGGCACGGATTGTTTTGCCTGGAGGGGCTTCAAGAATCTGATCTGCCACCATATGGGTGTGCAGTTCAATAACATTATTTGGGATCTGTTTCCAGCCATCTAGGATGGGACATAGCTTGGCACTGGAGAAAGTCTACCAAATTCTAGGAGCCCTAGAAGGCACTCATTTCTTTCTGAGCCTTCTCTTGCTCAGGAGCATCTTCTTGGACAGCATTCCAGGTGTGAGATGGTGCCTTGGGTAGCTGGGGTTGTAATCCCTTTCCTTCCCCTACCCTGCTGTGGGACCCATGGCAAACCTTGTCATGCTCTTCTCTGCCCACAGCTGGAGGCTGGTGTCACTGGTGCCTCAGCAGGCAGATGTCCTTGCAGATCTTCCCAGGGGCACTGAGCAAATGGAATTAGCAGAGTGACCATCCAGAGCAGGCTGGGCAAGGATCAGCAGTGGGGGCTGCTTCCCTACCCACTGGCTGGAGGGGTTGTGGTTCCCCTGGAGATGGGCACTGCCCTAAGAGGTCCTGTCAAAGCACTGTAGGAACCAGCAGTGCTTTATTGAGCTGCTGCAAGAAGGTCCCAGGAACTGTCAGAAGGTTTTCAGAGCCTTCATTTTAAATTGGTGCTTCAACACCTGCTGGCTCTTAGTGCTTCCCAAGCCTGGAGCAGGCTGCAAGGGGATGCTGGCACACTCCTTTGTGCTGAATCTGATCTCACACTTTCACAGGAAAGTGTTCCCAGAGCTTAGGAGTCTGATGTGAAAGAATAAGTGTGCCCTTGGGAAGTGCAGGTGATCAGCTGATTCTGCAGCACCCATCCCTAAGTAACCCTCCCACGATCCCTTCATCTTCCCATGACAGAAGAAAGTTCCCTTGCTCATGCTTCCTTGACTCATCTCATCCTCCACTTCCAACAGGAGTGTGTTTGGTGTTAGTAAACATCATGTTATAAATAGGCAACTGATGCTATATTGGGAGGAGTTTTCTGTGGTGAGCACAGGCTTAGTGAGACCTGGGCCTGGAAGCTGTGGGTGCAGCTCAGCCATGCAGGGGCATTAGTGACCCCTCCTCAAGGGGCAGCTGTGGATGTGGCTGAGGGGATCCTTCCTGAGCTCCAACTTTACCTGGCCCAGAGATGCTATCCAGAACCTCCCACCCCTGCCAGCCCTGCTCGGCTTCTCACTACAAGGATGTTGAGCTGCTGGAGCATGTCCAGAGAAGGGCAGTGGAACTGGTGAAGAATCCAGATCACAGATCTAATGAAGAGTGGCTGAGGGAGCTGGGAATGTTTAACCTGCAGAAAAGGAGGCTAATGGGGAACACATGTACCTGCCTGAAAGGAGGTTGTAGGCAGATGGGGGACAGTGTCTTCTCCCTTCTAACAAGTGGACATGGATAGGACTTGGGACATATCTTTAAGTTGCACCAGAGGAAGTTTAAGTTAGATTTTAGGAAGAATTTCTTCACTGAAAGAGTGGTCAGGCATTGGAACAAAATGTCCTGAGATATGGTGGAATCTCCATCCCTGGAAGAATTCAAAACCCACATGGATGTGCCACCTGGGTACATGGTTTAATGGTGGATGCAGCAATGCTGGGTTAACAGTTGGACTGGATGATCTTAGAGGTCTTTCCTAATATGAATGATTCTGTGAATCTGTGATATGTAGATTGATATTGGGTAGGTAGGATTGAAAGCAGGTAGGATTCAGGAGAAGGAATGAGGTGCAAGTGGCTATGTTGGGCTAAACTTAGCCCTGAGGGTCTGCCTATGTTCCATGTAAGGACTAAAGTAACTGCTGGCTGGCAGCAGTGGAGTACAACTGGGAGCTTGGTAGCTGTCAGCTTCCTTCTGTTGAGGGATGGTCCCTGGCTCAGCAGAGGGTGTACAGGCAGCATCCGTGTGACTCTGAGATGGGCAGGTAACTACCCTGGGATGCTTTGCAGTGTCCACTGGGTTGCCAAGTAGAAGGCACCAAGCAAGGGATGTCTCTTTGTTTGCTGAGGAGTCACACATACACATCCCTGTGCCACTTGGAGAGCAAGTGTTGACCCTAAAACAGCCCTGCTGGGGCTGTGGATTCCTGATGAGCTGCAGTAAATGAGGCACGTGCCCAGTGTGAGTGCATGAGGTGGAGCCCAGCAGAGATGCATGTGGCAAAGTTGACTGCAGAGCTCCCAGTATTGGCTCTGACAGGACATGTCCCCAGCAGCCAGGGCTGGCACCACAGCCTCAGCAGAGACCCGATTTCTGTATGTGGGGATTCTTGAAGGCTTTGACTGGGATGCCGGTCAAGTGGCATAAGCGGAGGGCAGGGTGCCAGGTGTGAAATTCCAGCCTCCTCACTTCCAGAGCTATGGCAGGATTCCTGTGGCATGTCTTGGGCAGGGCAGCAGCAGTAGCGGGGCTAGCCACCCAGGACAGGAGGCTGCAGGAGTTGCTGCTCGGCTGCACCCTCGTGCTTTCCTGTTTCAGGCCTGGAGGACTAAGCGTGGCTGTCAGGTTTGCTCTGGGGCAGCTGGGCACTGTCCTGGCCTGGGATGTATGTTTCCAGTGCTAGCAGTGTAGGGAGGAGAGGTGATGTACCCTCCTCAGGAGGCTGTGGTTCAAGGAGGAGCTGTAAGTTGGCATGCCTGGATGGATGTTAGGGGACAGCTGACTTTGCAGCTTCTCCCGTGCTAAATATGAGGGGGACTGGGAGAAAGGAGCAGCAGGCTTCCCTGGGAGCTCTAGGGAGGGGATGGTGGTGGATTGCAAAGTGCAAACTGAATCTGGAAGCTCTCCAGTTTGGGGGGAGGAGGAGGCTTTGCTTGGTCTGCTGCTCAGGTAAGCAGTGTTGTCTGGCCTTACTCTGCATTGTCCAGGTTGTGTTTTAAGCCCTGTAAACCTAATGCTGCCTAGGGCTTTCCTGGGCTTCCTCCTCAGAGCTGGCTGGGGTGTGTTGGAAGAGGCATCCCAGAACAGCCTGATTGGCATGCAAAATGCAGCAGTGTGGCTACACTTTATCCATTGATAAAAAGCAAAATGTGCTGTGAGAAGCTTCTGCCTCATCTGTAGTGTGTAGTACATGTCCTTCCCTGCCATAATCTCAAAAACAAATGTTAAGAAGCCTCCATTATGCATTAATGGAGTTTGTCTCTGCCCTTGGTATCTGTAGGTTGCCTGCCCCAATATGAGTGCAGGAAATTCTAGATCCTGCAGCTGCTTGGGATTACTCTGAGTGCTTCAGTGCAGGAGACCTTTTCAAAATGCCCTGTAAGATCAGAGAAGGTAACAAAGGTTGTGTTCTGTGTGTGCATTTGCCAAGAGCTGATTGGCAAGCTGATTGATGTTGATGATCCACAGCAAGTCTGGTAACAAGGTTCAGGTGTTTCCCACTATGTAAAAATGGCACAACTAGGATGTCTTAATGTTTGTTGGTATAAATGGGAAAACTGGACTTCTCCTTGTAGCGATTGACACTTATGAAAATACTGTGTTTATTCAATTTTTTTTTTTATTAAAAGATAAAAATCAGCCTTATCTTGCCCTCCCTCTGTGGACAGTTTGGGCACCATGCGAGGCAGCTGTGCCGGAAGGAAACGGGAAGTGAGAGGACAAGCTAGAATGACAGGGTACTGGGATATGTGTTTATTTGGCCACGATGTGACTGAAAAAGAACCCTTTGGCCTGTCAGGCTAAGAATGGAAAGGAGTTGTGTTGCAGAGCAAGGAGGCTGCAGTACCACTGTCCTCTGGCTCTGGCCCTGTCTATGCTTGGGTTGCTTGGGCACAATACGTGTAGAAAGATGCTGACCACACAGAGAGACATCAGCTGTGGAAACAGTCACACTGGAAAGGTGTGCTTGGAAAAATGGCAGGTGTACAGGCTTTAGCTTGAGGAAAGTGGAGGCAGGTAAGAGATGTCTTCTGTCAGCAAGAGATCTTCAATCCCCTTGCTGAGAAGAGAGTATTTTTGAAGAAACAGTGAGAAGCAGAAGTAATGAAATTTAGAAGCAGAATCCTGAGAAATGGCATGCTTTTCAAGCTTGCCAAAACCATTTCCCCAGGAAGAGAAGAAAGCTTTCTGGTCGAGGATCATTTATTTAGCTGGTTGCTATGAAATGTATTGCAAGAACATATTTGTCATCATTAAAGAAAAATTCTACTTGAACTTCTTGGTCTTTGCTGCCTCTACCCTGAGGCACCCAACTGGGGCTAGGTTGGTAACTGCTGCACATAGCCAGAGGCCAGAGAATGGTCTTGGAAAATATCTGGTGCTTGAAGCAGAGCACAGTACTCAAGTCTGTCCCTTTTTGGGTAAACACTTTAATTCAGCCATGTACTTCTGATGACTTCAGTAAAAGTGTTTCAAGATAAGTATGTGCTTGGGAGCTTTCTTCATTTCTTTTGCATGAAGATCGTTGAAGAGAAATATCTTAACGACCATTATCCTGTACAGTTGCCAAAGATTTGCATTAGGAGAAATACTAAGCAGTAATCTAATCTGGGTTATTAATTAGTAATTTATCTCAGAATGCCATAGTCTACTAATCAGGGGATTTTTCCTCCTGCTCTTGTGATGTGTTTGGAAAGGCCAAGCAAAGTTCATGCCTTTAAAGAAAATGCCTCAGCCACTGGTTTGGATGGTTTCTTTTCATGCAATCCATGTGGTCTGTTGTCCCCATTCAGAAATGAGGGATGGAGCAGCATGTTCGCCCCTGTGAACCAGCAAAGAACAGGGGGTTTTGTCTCTAAGTACCCTGAACCTTTGGAGTCCACTGGCTCCTTTTTATTTGGGTGACAGCCCCTCCTGCTCCCCTCTGTGAAGCTGCACTTCACATCAGCCAGCCAGCCAGATGCCTTTTCCATAGAAGGTGAACAGTTGGGAATGTGATTTCTTCATGGGTAGAAGCCCACAGCATGTTTTAGTGTATCCCAGCAGTGTTGTGCTGTGTGGTGGTAAGTGCCCAGCAGAGGGTTAGGGCTGTGTGGGGTGACCATCAAACTTCAGGACATCACATAAGGATGGAGACACAAAGTCAGAGATGGGTGTCACCTCAGGTTTGGGGCACATCATGTTTTCTTTTGACATTAGAAGTCATCTGTGGAAGCACAGAGATTGAAAGGCTTTAGGAGGGAAAGGTGGTCTCAGGAAATGCATCCAGAATAAGGATTGAGACAAAAGGGCTTAGCACGGCAGCAGATGTGGTTGGATGGGAATAGCAGAGCTCTTCTGAGCATGTCTCTTTCAGAGCTAACTGCTGCAGTTATCCCATTAGGCTGTTCACCACTGCTTTTCCCTCTTTTTAGGGCAGTACTTTCCATGGAAAGCAGCCTCCAGATGTGCAAGCTGCCTTACAGCAGCTCCAGGCTATGTGCTTAGCTGCTCCTGGGTGTTCAACAAACTCAAGCCCATGGAGTGCACCCGTGTCTGTTTTCCTTTCAGCGCCACTGCCTGGAGCAGCAGAGCCCAAGAAAGTCTGGCATGCCTGAGGAGGTTGTTACGTGTCTGGTCTTAGTCCTTCTGTGTAATTCTGGTCTGTCTGGGCTGGAGGGCCATTCCTGCCTTTACCTCCAGCAGAGAGCTGAAGGCAGAAATGTAGTAGTCCAGTGATTGGTGTGCTCCACATTGCTTCTTGAGGTGACCTCCAAGCCATTTCCTTCATTTGAAGTTAGGATTTTGGTGGTCTTAGTAGAGGTGAGCACCCTGACTTGAGCTGGGGCTGTGGGCAAGAGGAACCAGGTTACTAAACTGCAGTTTTAATGGAGTCTCGTAGGCTTGATATTTGCTTGTGTGGAGCTGTGCTCCATGGATAAACAGTGACTCAGAGCAGCTTCATCCAGTTAAAGCACTATTTCTTTGTTTGCCCTAACATTGAGATAGAGCCTGCACGACATGAGGCTCACGCTGCCGCGTCTCACCAAAAATGCAGTGCCCTCCTCCGAGCCCAAACAGCCGCCTTATCTCGCACGCCCTTATCAGCGGGTCTGGGAGCCAGGCTGCTCACCTTGAAGTACCACTTCAGTGCTCCTTGGTCTCTGCTGGATCTCAGTGCCCAGCGCCCAGCTGCCGCTCTGTTCCCTGTGTTCCCAAGCCAGGCCCAGCTCCTCTTGCCAAGCCCAGTGGGGTGGAGCGAAACCATTGAAAAGAAGAGCCCGATCAGCATCTCTCAAGTGCTAGTGGCTGGCTGAGGGCCAGCCTGGTGCATGCCAGGGACTCCTGCCTGCAGACCCCAGCCCCAGCAGTCAAAAGCAGGCAGAGCTGCCCTGAAAACTCCAGAAGAGGTAAGTGTTCAACAACCCTCATTTTTCCCAGCAGGTAGAGGTTGTTGGGCACTTTTCTCCAGATTAGATCTCTTTGGCAGCATCAGAGCAAATACCATGTAGAAGAGGAATTGGGACATCTCTGGGTCCTAATGTGCTGAGTGAGGTACAACAGATCTCTCAGGCTTTGGAGCAAGGACAGACTCAATGCTCTGTTTAATGTCCATCTACCTCTGCTGTGACCTTTGTTATTTATTCAGGGCCCAGCAGGAGGTCAAAATTGGTCTCTTATAACATCTGTCTCTCTTACTGGAGTCCAGTAGCTGCTGGGACAGAGTGCAAAAGGGGAACCGTGTGCTGTAGGACATCAAAGTTTTTCCAGTGGCACAGTTGTCTTGGTTTGGACATGTTTGTAGCCAAGGTTGCCCTGCTGCAGTTGGTTGTACTAGGTGCCATGCCAACCCTGTGTGTAGTGCCCTGGTGCCATGGGTTGGGTTGGCCGTGCTGCTGTTGCTGGAAGCCTGACTGTTGAGATTTCCCCAGTAGATGCAGAAAGCAAATTCCTAGATGGTCTCCTATAACTGTCCTGGCTTGCTGGCCACATCCAGACCTCTTGCTGTGAGAGCCCTTTGCTGATATCTGCTGTTGTTGAGGAATAATTGAAGACTTTTCTCCTGCTGTGGCTGCCAAATCTCTTTACAACTCAGCATGAAGTCATAAAGGGAGCTCAGTTTTGCTTGCTGCAGGGCTGTGATTACCTTGACCTTTGGCGTTCAGCTGTGCTGTGGGTCCTTTGTAGACCAACTCTGCAAGGCAAGCACTATCTTAGGAATGCTTCAAGGAAGGTGGGAAAAGGTGAGAACATCCTCAGCCTGCAAACTGTAAACACTTGAAGCTGCAATCCACTGAAGGACCTTGGAAAAGAATCAGCTTTTATCTGTTACAGGAAGGGTGCCAGTGCCAGAATTTGAAGTAGATGTTCCTGTTTTAGGAGCAGCACTGAGGCTGCTCCTGCTGAAGCTCATGCAGTACCCTGGCAGCTTGTCCCTCAGTGCCCACGAGGGAAGAGGGTTCCCTCTAGGCTTCCTGGTTTGCATTCTGGGTGTCTGCTGCTGGATGAGGGAGCCAGGCTGGTGGGCCCTTCCTTGCCAGTGCCAAGCTTCTTCACCAGTATGTGAAGGAAGGTTTTTCTATGTGCCACCATCTCCAGGGATGCTGCTCTGAGCACATGGACCCATTTTGCCACTGTTCTTGAGTTGTTGCATGGTTTCAATTTTCACATGTCCCTGTGGAGCAATTGCTCTAGAAGGGTGTAGATAGTTGACGCTGCCTGAATGCCAGGCACCCACCAAAGCCACTCTCTTGCTCCCTTCTACAGCTGGACAGGGGAGAGAGAATATAATGAAGAGTTCCTGAGTTGAGGACTGGAAGAGAGCACTCATCAAATACCATCACAGGCAAAACAGGCTCAAATTAGAGATATTACTGATTTTCCTGCTAACAAAATCAGAGCAGAATAGTGAGAAGTAAAATAACAGCTTAAAAACACGTTCTGCCCAGATCTACCTCCTATCCCAGTAATGCAGGGAGGACAAGAAATAGGAGTTTAGGATCAGTTCATCACCTGTTGTTTCTCCTGCTGCTTAGGGAAAGGAGTCATTCCCCTAGTCCACTGTGACGTCCTTCCCACAGGAGACAGCTCTCCATGAACTTCTTCAACGTGGGTCCATCTCATGAGCAACAGCTCTCTGTGAGCTGCTACTGCTTTGTGAACTGAACTGCTGCTGTGAGTCCATCCCACAGGCAATAGCACCCCTCAGACTCTGCAGCGTGAGTCACTCTTCCACAGGGTGCAGTCCTTCAAGGACAGGCTGCTCCAGGATGGTTCCTCTCTCCACATATGTCTTGCAGGTTCTCAGCCTCCTCTAAGGCATTCATCTGCTCCAGTGTGCATCACCTCCATGGACTGGAAGGTGATTTCTGCATCCCCATGGTCTCCCATGGACTGCAGGGGCACGGTTGCTTCACCATGGTCTTTACCACAGGCTACGGAGGAATCCTCGCCCTGGTGCCTGGAGCATCTGCCCTCCCTTGTTCTCCACTGGCCTTGGTGTCTGCATACTCATTCCTCTCACATGTTCTAACCTTACTCTTCTCTGACTGCAATTACAACTGCACAATAACTTTTTCTTTCTTTCTTTTTACGTATGTTATTGCAGAGGAGTTACCACCATTTCTAATTGGCCCAGCCTTGATCAGCTTTGGAGCTGCCAGGGATTGGCTCTGCTGGAAATGGAGGGAGCTTCTGGCAGCTTCTCACAGAAGCCCCTCCTGTAGCAGCCCTTCCATGCACCAGAGCTTGGCCATGCAAACCCAATAGGAAGAGGCATGAAGCTTTTCTGAAGTACCATCCGGGAGAGGTAGTGCCTCAGTCCTGTGCGTGCCTAGTTTGGTGGTGTCAGCTTAGGGCAGGAGGACCGGGCAAGAGAGAAGCTCACCCCCAATAACTGCTGGCTGCTCAAGCAGCTTTCATGCTGCAGAATAAGGGATAGGGATGCTCTCAGGGCTGATCCACTAGGGTGTTCTGCCAGCCTCTGGTGAGCAATCAGCTGTGAAACCCTGAGAGGTGGCTTGGACTCCTCAGAGATGCTCATTGCCACCATTTGGTGACTTGCATCACCAAGGAGTTTCCTTGGTGGGAAGTGCTGGTCATACTTCATAGGCAAGGGATTGTAATTGCACCAGTGAACAGAATTCTTGTGTCTTTGAATACTGTGCTGCAAGGAGGTAAAGACTTCTGTCATGCAGAAGAGAGGAGGAGGAGGAAACAGTCAATGTGACCTTGAGAGACTAGATAAAAACCCAGTGTTATGAGAGACACACACATTTTTTGCTCAAGAGGAAAAGCTGGATGTAGATGAGAATACCCAGTCTGTGACTGGCAGGAAACAGATATGAGGCCTGAGGAAAGATGAATATGTGGTACTCCCCTCTACACAAGGGGATTAAGATCAGAGCTTTATGATGAGGTGAGGTTCCTAATAAACAAAGGAAAAAGGAATGAGAGCTGCAAGAGTGCAGAGCTCCTGCTAAAACACGCCCCTGTGCAAACGGGACAAGATGACATTTAGTCACTTGAGAAACGGGAGAGACATGGAAAAATTCAGAGTAAATATGAAATCACCAGGGAGATTGGTTTGTGTTTATGCCAAGCCAGATGTCTTGCACCTGAGCAGCTCTCCTTTACAGTGCTTGAAAACCAAAGTGGTATTTGTGCAGTAAAGATCCTGTATGAATAGTTACTCTCACCTAAAAAATGAAGTGTGGGAGAGCTAGTCTGGGGCAGGCCCACAGGTTGTAAGGAAAGTGCAGGCCATATGCAGGTAGTATAAATGATGATAATAGTCATGCAGGAGACAATCAAGATGGCAACCCATGAAGAACAGCCATTGTGCCAATGGAATCCATAAACTAGAAGCTGAAAATTACTGGTAGTGTGAGGTCGTGACATCTCCATCCTTGTCTTTGTTAAAAGTCTGCTGGGAATTGGTGAAGTTGCTGCTGCTGGGGTGTTGAGTGATAGGTGAGGAAGCCCTGTTATCTGGGACTTACTCCCAGCCATATGATTTGGTTGCCATATGGCCACTCTCTGCAGAATATACCGTGGGCACTCCAGCACCTCATCGGTCGTGCTGCTCTGATGGTTCATTGTTTATTGGATCACTACCAGTGTATGCCTGCAGGAAACAAGGAAAGCCAAACAGGAAGTGGTATTCCTTTATAAAGCACAATCTGGCAGACAAACTTGATATCTTTCTGAGATTTATAGGCTAGGAACTTGAAGGGAAAGTGACAGGTAGATATGTTTGTAACTTAGGTGTTTGATTTGGTAACTAATGAAACACTCAAAATTTACTGTAAATCAGGGTGGCTGTGATTCTGCAGCGCAAACAGAGAGCTGATTGATGTGGATAAGTGTTTGATAGATTGGGCTTTCTCTTGATGGCAGAGGATGAGTCCCTTGCCATGAATTAGGATGCATGGATAGGTTCTTATGAGACACCACTGAGGGTGTCCATGTGGCATTGAGGCTCCATAGTGTTTGTCAGTAAGCAAACAAGATGGGACTGGAGGCCTCTCCTTCGTGGTGCAGGAATGCCAGGTACCACGGCCATGTTGTTCCTTGTAGCCAGGTGGAGGCAGTTGAGCTGGCTTGGCAGCAGAACTGCATCTTGCTGTTGTGTGGTGTCACTGTTGCACCAAACCTCTTTGGAGGGGAAGGGGCCGTCATCAGCCCTTCCCTGATGGCCAGGCAGGAACAGACACCCCTTGCCCAGGAGCACCAAAGGGGGTCCAAAGGGATGTGAAAATTGAGGCAGGAAGACAGCAGTGTGGGATGTGCAGCATGGGGGCAAATTGCAGAGCCAGAGAGACCTGATTGCCCTTAGGAGAGGACAGATTAGGCAGCTCTGATGTGAAGAGCATGAACCACAGCATACTGGTTTCAGGCTGTGGTGCAGCCCTTCTTGGCATGGTACATTATGTTCAGGGCACCATATGACTCGAAAGCACTACCATCAGATTGGAGGGAGTTCCTGTACAAGAGGCATAAAAAGGACCTATCTGTTTGGAGCTCAATCCTTATCACTTAGCAAGGTAGAGAGTTTCCAGTGGGTGAAGACAGCAGGAAGTGTTTTGCTGATGTTCAAAGGCAAGGCTTTTGTGATTATCCTGGGTGATTTTGAAGGGGACTGAGTTGTGAAGTGGACAAGTTTCTGACCTTCATGAAACTCAAATCTTGGTTTTACATGGATCCAAATGCTCCCCACTGTTATAGTCTGCTACCATCCGTGCCAGGCACCGTCGCAGCTCAGGGTTACTTTTGTGGTCTGCAGTGCTTACAGTTGTGCTGGGAGCAGGAGCAGGGGTTCCTGAGCATTGGGATATACACAGTCAGCAGTGTGCAGGCCACCACAAAATGGTGCTCTGAGCAGTGTGGGGTTAGGGCTGGCTGTGACAGGGACAGTACCTGCCAACACCAGGACTGGGAGCTGGTGTGCGCTAAAGAAAGGTGCGATGCCTTTTAGTGGTGGATATTTGAGGCCTAGTGCAAAGCCACTTGGGAGGACTTTGGACCCAGGGCAAAGGTGCACTTAGTTTTTGCTTTGGAGAAGCCAAGCCTGCCAGACCAAAGCTTTGTAGGCCTGGTGTCTAGTTGGCTAGAGGTGAAGTGTGCAGGGAGCTTTGTATTGACTGGAGGAGATGGAAAAGAGACAAAGAGTTGTGGGGTTTTGGCAGGCCCTCCTGCTTTCTGCTGATACAGGACTGATCCCTGTTGTAGGCTTGTCAGTGCTTTGCCCAGGCTTGTTGGAAATGTACCAGTAGCACATTTGCTTCTTGATGCCTTTTCCCTTGGCCTGCAGATCACGTTTCTCCTCACTGCACCCAGCACATCAGCACTTCTCCAGCCCTCAGCTGCCTGAATGCCCTGTGCCAGGTCTGAGGCATGGTGCAGGACAGCTTTCCCACTGCTGTTTCTGCACCAAGAGTGGTATTTTCCCTGTTTAACTGTTGTACTCTGGGAAAGGCTTTGAGCTAACTTGTAAGCCCCTTGCTCCCCATCTTTCCTGAGGCTATTCCCTACTTGCTTAACAGAGTCAGACTGTTCTTCCTGTGGTCTGCTTGTGGCTGCAAACAGTTTGCTGAGAGCTCTGCTGGACTTTCCCACTTAGGTGCAGGTAACCTTGGTGGCTCTTTGAGGGGACAGGAAGGCTCGCTCAGCCTTGGGTGCCAGCTGCTGCATGAGAGTCCCTAGGTGCCCAGTGCAGGCAGAGACTTGGGGTGGCACATCCTCTGGGCTCAGGTCCCTGGGGTCACAGTGTGGGTTACTGTGGTTCTTGGGAGACCAGGGGGACCCCAGAGGAGCAGATCTGAAAGATACAGGCCATATCTGAGAACCAAGGCACACCTCACCTCCCTGAATGCCATTCCCAAGAGATTTAAGAAGGTTTGGGTTTCTTTTTTTTCAGTCTGGAAATTTGGTATTCCAGCCCCAGACCTGCTGGTTTCTGGTTGCCTGTCTCTGCACCTCCAGCCTGCTGTGAGACTGTCACATTTCCCTAAATAAATGTGTCTCTACTAGAGCCCAATCCCGATGTTCTAATTACAGATGGAGTTATTAACATTTACTGGTGAGAAAACAAATGAATGTAGCTTGTGTGCTTACGTCGTTCGGTCTGTGAGCTCAAGCATCCGCTTTATTGATTTATATTTTTCTGCAGGCGTTTCTCAGGTCACCTCCTTGTGTCTGGCTGACATCAGTGCTGTGACTGGAAGGACACAGACACTTGTCTGTGTCAGTGCATCTGTCTGTCTGTTAGCTGCTGTCCAGCTCCTGCGTCACTCCTGCCTGAGTCCCAGCACAGTGTTTCCTCTATTTTCTTTCCCCCTGGTGCCAGGGGTTTGGCAGAGAACCTGAATGCTGAGTATGAGGGACAGAGACTTCAGGGTGAGCTGGTGAGAATGGGAAATGCTCTGTTTGGGAAGACCTGCAGTGCTGTTTATGTTGTCTGCCCTGGCCTTACAGTGCTGCAGCAAGAGTTCAGTGTGGGACAGGCAGCCTCCTCAGCAGCACTTCCCAGTCCCCTGCCTGCAAGTGGGATAACTCCACAAGCATCCTGATGCACACTTTGCAGCCACAGTAATCTTGGCTTTCCCAGCCTCATTCTGCATTCTTTCTCTTTCCATGGATAGATGGGAGCATAGAGGCTGGCCGGGTTGCTGTTTGGGTCCTCATTTGGGTGCTGACCTGCAGGCCAGGGACAAAGACAAGGAGGAGGAGCAGTCCTGCCCTGCCCTGCTGAGGCCACCAAGCTCTCAAGAACAGCGGTTCTCAGGGCTGTGTTTGCACAGGGCTGTACAGGCAGGAGCTGGGGCTGCAGCACCAGGTAGGATGTGCTTTAGGGACTTCTGGCAGGAAGCTGTATGCCTCTGCTCCTGACACGTGTTGGTGAAAGCAGGGGACACTGTGGCCATGCTGGTCCTGCTATGGAGCAGGGAACAGGTTTCTCTCTGGATGGGAGGAGCTGCCTCTCTTCCTCCTTCCTGCTGTTAATAGAGAAGGGGATGGAGTCCAGTATTGCTGAATAAGAGTGGAAAATGCCTTTTGGCAAATCTGTCTTTGCTGTTTTGAGGAAGTCAGCATTAATTATGCAGAGTGCAGGAGGGGAAGCCTCTGGGGCTTGCATGGAACCTGGTTTGATGTCCTGCTCTTACTGTGCCTTTGGCCCCACTATATTCTGTGGACCTTGAGCTGGTTCCCACCACTCCAGCCTCACAGCAGCTTCCCACCAACTCCCTGCACCTTGTCTCTTGGTGCTCAGGAGCTCATGCTGATGTTAGCATCTCAGCCCAGGCTGAGCCAAGCTTGCCCTGACCTACAGCCTTTAAGGGGAAGGAGGGACCAGCAAAGGCACCTTTAACCATGTTCTAGTGCAGCACAGTCTGTGTGGTTAAAGACGCTCCTTTACCTGTGGTGGCAGCATAAGTTACAAGGAAACATGCAGGGCCCTTCCCTAGAGGGAGACACTGGGATCAAAACAGAAAGCTTTGCAGAACTACCTCTGCCTTCAGTATGTATTTGAGTTGGGGAGAGCAGCTGTTGCTAGAAAACTCCCCTTATCCCTCCCACACTACTGGAAGGGATTTCCTTTCATAACTGGGAGCTGTGCTTCTGTACTACAAGACTGTGCATGCTGCAGGCACCACCTTTCCTCCCTGGCTGTGCTTTGAGTGAAACACCCAACATCAGCTGCCTGCAGGGCTGGCCCTGCAATTGCAGCACAGGACACATTGGAGCATCCCTGCCTGGCTGAGGATGGGGGCAGAGAGTCCCCTGGAGTGAGCATCTGAGACCAAGGTGCAACCAAATACAAGGAAAGAGGTATTGCCAGGCCCATGGATTGCACTGTGCATGGGAGCAGCTGAAAGACTCCTGGGAAAGGCCTTTGGTGAAGGATGCTAGCTAGGCACTATTGATGAAGACTGCAGAATTGGTTGCCAAAGCAGTTTCCTTGGTTGCCTAAATGGTGTTGTAACCCCAGAAGAACCCTGGTAAGTCTTACCTAAATTGATACAATGGCAGGTCACTTCTGGCCTGCTGCTGGGAGAGCTAGAAGGGCACAAGTGCTCTAGCATTCCTGTGAGCTTTCCCCTGCTTCCCACACACCTGAAGCACCTCTGTCTCCATGGGGAGTTCCCTGTGCTTACCAGCTGGGTGGGAGGTTGCATAACTAAAGATGATGTGAACTGCTTCTGTGCCTCTTGACTCAGCTCATGAAAAGGCAGTGTAAGCCTTGGGCACATGCCACGTCTATTCCACTGCTGGGTGTTCTGGCTGGGTTACTGGAGAGGCTAGGAAGGTTTATATCCAGTCCATCCTCTGGGCTTCAGGGGAAAAGTATATCTCTGGGACCTGTCTCTCTGAAATGTGTCTTAAATTACCTATAGGCTTGCAGAGTTTGTCTTCAGTATGTAATGGTTTGTATAAATAATGTTTATATAGGGTTGTGGGCAACTTGAGCATATGAGCCTCATTTCTTTTACGAAAGACAACTGGAAAAATGGGGTTATAAAACATGCAAGAATGAGGTAAATAGGTGTCTGCAGAGGAAAATCGTAGTTCCCTGATATGTTGCAAGTCTTTCAGTATTATGGTAAAATAACAGCATCTGGCAAACTTCTGTAACTTGCTTAGATGTTCAGAAAACCTCTGAAATTTCTCACAGAAAACTGTTAACAAAACTGTCTGTTGGAGGAGATGTAGAGTTCTGGCTCAAAAATCAGCTGAGGTTCCACAAACAAAGTCAAGGGGTGAACTAGCAATTTCAATGTGACAAGAGCAGAGGGATGAGGTCCTTTGCTATTAATGACCCAGAAAAGGTAATGTGCAGCAAAGTTCCTAGAATCTGCCAATACCCTGGAGTCATTCAAGAGGAAGTGATTCCAAAGTGACAGCATTTGTAGTGAAGTGGTGTGAGAAGCTGAGAAGCATGCAGCCAGGTGTATTGGAAGGAGTGATTTGCTCTGGGACATGGCTGGCTTCTAGTTTGCCTTGGCTACTCCGGACAGTGGGATCTCAGGCTGATGACAGAGATGCTTTTCTTCAATGTGCAAAGATGCCATCAGAGAAGTAAATCGTGCTCAGCCATGTGAGGAGCAGTGTAAGGAGAGATGCTGAGAGCATCAGAGTGCTGTTCTGGCAGTCAAGGTAATTTCCCTACCCAGGATGGAGTATGTGATAGAGAAAGGTTCTGGTCACCTTTCCACAGGGTCAGAAGAGAGAATGTGTTAGGAATGTGTGGGTGAGTGGTTAGAGCTAGAAGACACCTTGTGTCCTCTAGGAAGGAGAGAGCACTTAGGAGTGAGCTTAGTAGGTCTAGAAAAACCAAATGCTTTTCTTCATTGTCTTTTTTCACAATAGAAGAACTCAAGGCTGTGGCGTTACAGTAGGATTGTCATCTTTACTCAAAATCTGAAACTCATTGCTAAAAGTTTACAAGGTTCCCAGAAAGAGGGTTGAGAGACATTTCTGTTTTTCAATCAGTTCATTTAGATTGCACTTACCATTCATGCTCCAAAGTGTGTGATATTCCTTTGAGTCTCATCCCAACATTTTTTCCCATCATTCACCTAGAGCTTCCAACTATCTAGTTAATTCAGCCAGGATGAGTTATCCTGTCTTCCTGATTTATTCCCAACTGTGATCTCATGTCTTGGCTTGTTTTTCTCCTGCTTTTCTGCTCCCTTGTTCTGCTCTAGGCAGCCCTGCTCCACCTCTGTACCTGTGAACTACGTCTTAACAGGCTGCTTTGTGGCTTTTCCAATTTGGCTGACCCCCTCTCAATGCCTGTACCCAGCTGGGCTTTTGCTCCTCAGGCTGCCCTTTGTCATGGTGCTTCAGGTGGTTTGCCGCTGTGCACCCCTTGGAGCTGAGCTGGGAGGGTCACTTTGTAGCAGAGCTCTCTAGGTCACCGCAGCAAATCACTTTGTGGTGGTTATCCAGCTAGCGTTGTGCTGCCATGCTGATAAATCTCTGCAGCCGGGCAGGAGATGGCCAGGATTATACCTGTGAGCTGGAGGTAAGAGCCCTGCATCCCCTCTGCTAATGTCACCAAACAATGCAGAGCTTGAAAGACAGTGGTGCTGGCAGCTGTCTCATCCTTTGGGCATGCCGTGGCTCTTTTGCCTAGCCCTGAGGGATGGCATTTCTGGGGAGAAAAAAAAACCCAGGCATTGCCCAGAAGTGATACTGTGCTGTCCATCCTTTCTGTATGATTCATGGCTGTAGTGAAGGATTTGGGCTGGTTTTTGGATGCTGGATTAAGAGGAATGGTTTAGGGATCAAAAGCCTGTATAGATCTTCCTGTTATCACTGTTCCTTTTGCAACTGATGGGATTTTCTCAGCCCTTTTCTGAAAAGTGGTTGTGTTTCTGCTGTCAGCGTGTCCCTCTCAGAGTTATTCGGTTCTCATTTATCCATTGCTACTGCAATCAATCTCTGTGTTTCTTATGGAGCTGCTGTGCACAGAAGGAGGACCTCCCCATGTCCAAGCAGTGTTGCTGACCTGCATGCCACTGTGGGTCTTGTAACAGTTTGGGGAAGGCACTGATATAAATAAAATATTTGACCAGCTAAATAGTAGAGTCTAAGCCTCCTTTCTACCCTGTGTGCTTGCATCTAAATGGCCTCCGAGTCAGAGGAAGGAGGAAAAACAAGCAGGGGGTGTGACCAGCCCCTGATGGGTGCCCTGGGAGCTGGAGGCTGAGGCCCGCAGTGAGGAGAGGGTGATGATTCAGCCTAATAAAGCTAATGGCTTTATGCAGCCAGGCAAAGGAAATTGTGGGAGCATGATGCAGCAACTGTCCTATAGCAGTTTGTTTCTATCATCCAGACGTGACTCCATGCCCCATCCACTCCACCCTTTCACTTTTTGCTGTACCTAAATGCTTTCCCTGCTGAGGAGGGGGAGCTGAGACACCATGTTCTCAGGAAGAAAAGCAGTCTGTGAGACAGCTGCACCTAAATGCTGTGAGAGTGGACAAACAAGGGAGGGAGTTCTGGGACTCCATGGTGGGACAATAGCTGCTGAAGCATATGGGTTTTTCTGGCACCACCGAGCTCGGGCTTCTCAAATGATCTTGTCCCAGGACCCTGATCCCAGGAAAATCGTGTAGCACAGAGAAGCCCAAGCTGGCAGGCAAGGTTGGCCCCCAGCTCCAACAGGGCTACATTGCCATCGAACTGGCACATATCTAACTATCTCTTTCTCCCCTTTCCCCAGGGAAGACAATGAAGCTGTAGAGATGCTTCCCTACGTCATCGCCACCCTGGGCTCAGTAGGGGCCCCCTGCAGGACTCCCACATGCAACAACAACAACAGCACTACCAAGGACTACTGCTACAGCGCACGCATCCGCAGCACTGTGCTGCAGGGGCTGCCCTTTGGTGGGGTGCCCACTGTCCTAGCCCTTGACTTTATGTGCTTTCTCGTAAGTCTGCCTGCTGTTGCTTTGACACCTTCTCCCCTAATTAACCGTGAAACGAGGACGGTGATGAGATAATTAGGCTTCAGCGCCCCAAATGCTATCCCTGACTTTGCTGCTGGCTGGCATTCTGGCCCTGATCATGTCTCTCAAACCCTGTGGGCTCAGCCACTACTGACTTAACTCCAGTAACACCACACTGAGCCCCATGGAAGGGTGTTGCAGGAGGGGGGTGATGTTGGCTGAGTCCTGCACCCAAAACTCCCACTTATATTGCCAAGTCCCTGCAGCTTTATCCACCCAGTGGTTTGCATTTTTCTGCTTAGAAGCTGTGGGACCACAAATCACATAGCCATAATTGTGACTTACAGGAATGTCAGGGCCTTTTGATCCTGTGGGGCTACCTTAGCTAGTGTGTGTTGTATCCTGGACCTCTGTCTCCCACAGCTATCCAGATAAGCTGATTTAACAGTCCTGGGAAACTTGTGCTTCTAACTGAGGACTCTGTCCCTTCCTACCCTCCTTGTTCCTGTGGCTCTGCATGCAGAGCACAAGGACAGAGTTGGACAATGTCTTTTCTCACAGCTTCTCTTTTGGTCTCTTTCAGGTTCTGTTGTTTGTCTTTTCAATTTTGCGTAAAGTTGCTTGGGACTACGGACGTCTGGCCCTGGTGACTGATGCTGACAGGTAAGCAAGGGAGAGTGGCAAGGGAATAAGATATGAGTAGTACCCCTCCTTGCTGTGAGGCAGAAGAGATAAATCCCATTTTTTGTGCCTGAGCTGCTGGAGAGGAGAGGCAGATGTTCCAGTTGCATCCCCCAAGCTCCAGGAATAGGAAGAAATCCCCACTTACTGGCTTTTTTTGTTACAGCATTGTTCTCCCAACACACGGAGTGGTCCCCACTGGCTCCATATCACTTATGGTCCCTTCAGTGACAGAGAGTTGCAGGGACCCTTACAGAGGAGCAGCAGATGGAGGGAGAGGAACAAGGGATCACAGGAAGGGTGAGGGCTGCCACAGTAAAGGCTTTGTTAACCCTCTGAGGTGTCTTTGTGACTCTGCTGGATGCAATTCTTGTTAAGAGCACTTGACAGTAGTATGCTGCTTTTCCAGGTGTGGTACTGCTGTGCGGATGCCAGCTTTGCTCTCATCCCCAGTGCTGATGAATTGGTCAGGGTGTGGATCCTTCCTGCCCAGTGCATTTGTGAGCTACAGTGTCCATCAGCAAAAGCCAGCGCCCATTGGGGAATAGCAGCTCTACAGCAGAGGGAGCATTCCCTGCACAGCAGTGGAAAGAGTTGGTTTTTTTCCAGCATCAAACCTGGAATTCTTCTAGTTTAAATAGGTGATCCTGGGTAGGGTTAGATAAGCAGCTGGGTCCCTGTGGCTCCTCCGCCCATCATTTCCTGGTCTGGCTGGGGAAATCAACTGTACAGAGGTAGTGGAAGGGAAACAAGGAGAAGGAGTAATCATAGGAGACTTCAGTAGGGAGAGGGCAGCAGGGTTAAGCAGTATGGATCCAGGTGCTGGCAGGGAGCCATGGGAACTGCACAGCTCTGTCCTCTAGTGGGGAGGGAGGGCTGGATTTTCTGAGGCAATGCTTGAGCACCTAGGGTGCAAGGGAGTCCCAGCAGTGGCAGAAGGCAGAAATGCAGAGGGGTGCCAGCTGTTTGGAGAGGAAGCGCTGGTGAGAACAGGGAGAGGGACAGGGTTGCTGTGGATCAGTGAGACTGCAGTTGCAGGAAGGAGCCCATGCTGCTTGGCTCATCCATGGGATAGGATGAGATTTTCAGGAGGGGAATGCATGTGTGTTTGTTGCCTGGGTGGGGAGGAGATCTATGGAAGGGGAGCTCAGATGGCAGCCAGGCAGTCCCTGCAGTCTCTCTCCCTACAGTCCCTACTCCCCGTCACCCAGGAGCTCCCTGTAGTCTCCATCGTCTGAAGCCAGGTCACCTTCCCAGTGAAGCCAGCTTCCCATCAGCTGGCAGCAAAGCATTCTGCCCCTGGACCAGGGGTTATTCCAGTTAAGTACAGTTATGCTGTAACTTGAGGTGTTGCTGGGCTCTGGAAGGAAGGTCTTCTCCAGTCTGACCATTGGCAGGTTTCTTTTCTTCAGGATGATGGGGAGCCATGTTGGATGCATAGTTCCCTGCAAAAGAGGAGAACTCAGCACCTACTCCCCTGGTTGTAACCTGTCGCTTTCTGTTTCTGTGCCCCCAGGCGCCGACGCTGGGAGACGGAAAGAGAGGAACGGGAATAGTATGTTGTTTTTTCAGGGTCTCATCTCTTCTCTCTTCCTTGCTCACAACCTCTCTCTCCTTTTTTCTTGCAGCTATCTTGCTTCTGAACTAATCTAAGTGGCTGGGAGTTTGGGCATGAATTTGTGTCTCTCAGTGGATTTGTGCTCTTCTTTCCCTCCCCTTTGTGTCATCCACTACCACAGCTGAATGCACCCTGATTTTCCCCTAGTAGCCCTTAAATGCTCCTTGAGAGCAGCAGTACCAAGGAGCTCTCAGTCCTTGGGCAGAGGGTGGTGTATCACATGCCCTGCTTTATCTGCTTGTGTCCAGATATCCTGCTTTATGTTGGAAGTAAACAAAATTGCTTGTCTGAGCCCATAGTACACTCAGGTCACCCAGGTGCAGGGGAGGCTACTTTGCCTGGTCCTTCTTGTGCCAGGTTGCCACAAGAGCTGTTCCCTCACCATCTGCAAAGGTAGGCAGATGCACAAAGAGGATCTGGCAAGTGTACTGCCTTTCCTTTTTACCCACGAGGCTGCTGGCACCAAGGCAACCTTTGGCCCTTGTCCCTTGCCACCTAAACCCACACCCAGCAAGGAAGCACCCTTGATTTTCTCTCTTCCCTGCTGGAAGAAACCTTTTGCCTCAGTGCTGCTGGAAGCATCCTTTGTCACCTTGGCCTGGTGGTGCCCATTAAGCCCTGCCATGGACTGTCCTCCCTGTTCTTATCTCTTTCTTTCTGCTTTTGTGCCTGAGAAAAGACCATCGCCTGTGCCTTGCTGACTGATTGGGTGGTATGTGCTGCAGAGAGGATGATCAGCTGGCAGTGCACGGCCTGCCATGGTCACTCCAGCCACACTGATTTGTGCCTGAGGCCAGGGCAGCAAGCTGCAGCCTCATTTTCCCACTTGCAAAGCAGGGGCCTGCTACTGCCTTAAAGGGGGTACAAGAATCTGCCTGATTTTTGCAGCTGATCCTTGTCCTTGGGAGAAGAGCAGTTGAAGTTGTTAAAACAGAACCTAGTGGTCACTGTGGTACGTGGCACAGAGGGGACCTCTTGCTTGTGCTTGACTGCTTCACTAGTGGTTGGCCCTGCTTCAGGTGTGTCTGGAAACTTCACTGCTAACATCTTGTGGGGGGAGTAAGGCAGAGGTAGTAGAGCCATCATGCTCTGAGGACTTTTTAGGGGCTGCTTCATTTATCCTCACATTTATGCTTGTATCTCTCCAGGGGGCCATTTCTTCCTCTTCCTGTTTTTCATTTGAGCTTGGTGGAGCCATCTGCTCCATACACACCACACACACCACCCCTAAAGCTACTGCATGAGCTGGGACAGTGTTAGCAGCCAGAAGCCTCCAAAAACCTGCAGAACTCAGTAAGGAAGTCTCATTCTCTCTGTGCTCCTTTAAGGCCAATGGCACATTGCCATCCCAGCTGTTCTGTGCTGGGGAGTGCAGTGACAGGTGATGGGTTAGGAACACATATGTGTCACCTGGTGCTCCCAGCCCCTGAGTGTACAACACTGTTCTTTGTGGGAGAGGGCATCCTCCTCTGATGTGTTCCCTTTCCCTTAGAACCAGCAAGTGCCCTTGTCCTGTGACTTGTCAGAGCTTGCAGTAGCCATCAACAGTCTCAAGTGGCAACTCAGTCTGTCCTGGGAGGTCATAGCAACCCACTTGCACCTCTGCATATGAGGGAAGTGATCACAGAGCCCTGTGGGGCTTGCACCCGTGCAACCACCTCCACCCCAGCAAGCCCTTTCCACAGCATGCCTGGCCTGCCCTCTTGGAGCCTGTGATTCCATCAGCCTGAGGCTAGCTGTGCCTCAGATCCTGTATTTCTCCTTTTCTGGCAGGGCCTGCACCAAACCTGCATCATGCAGGATCCAACCTTAGTCTCAATTTGGGGAAATCTTGCTTTCAACCACTTGCACTGTCAGTGCTTTGCTTTAAAATGTCTCCATCCAGGTGCACCTGCTGTTGGAGCTCCCTATTCAGCTTTCCATCTTTGGCAAGGTTTTGCATCCTCTGTCTTCTAAACACTTCAGGTCATCTTGGTTATTGTCACTGCATCCCTCTGCACGGAGCTGAGGTATCCTGGTTGTCTAAATGCTTATGGTTCATCATGCTGGGCTTTTCCCAGGACAGAAATTTCTCCTCAGCAGAAATTCACCCTTGCTCCCTGTGCCCAGCTGCAAGGCCTCTGTGATTATAAAGAGCTGAAGGTTTGGGAGCTGGATCAAAGCTGTCTCTGTCCCTCCAGCAGAGCAGACTGTGGGGCTGTGCAGTGGTAAGGCTGCACACCACTGTCTAATCTGCGCTGCTGTAGTCCCCTGACCTTCAACTAATCTCCTTTCCCCTGTCTCTGTTATTTCCAGCTATGAACTGGAGACTCAGCAGGTGCTACTCTGCTCTGAGAGAGGCCACGTGTCTCATCCACTTTCCTTCCAAATGCTCATGAGGATCTCTACTTGCTCTCCTTCCCATAGTGTCATCCACCTCCTCTCTAGCACTTGTCTCTCAGCAGCTGTTTCTCTGTGTTCTTGCCCATCTTACCCTCCTTGAGCCTGTACTGACTGAAGGGAGGCCATATTTTCATTTGGTTTTTTCCCATTTGTTTCTAGCCTTCAGATCAGTCATGTCTCTTCTTGCACCTCCGAGATCCCAGCCTGCAGTTGTCACCTTGCAAGTGCTATTTAATTTAGATCTCTGGGCCTTCTCTTGCCTCCTTTTCCAGCTGCCCTCTGCCTCTGTTTATAGTGGGAGCTGTTGGATGCTTCTCCTGTGGGTTCTTCATCTAGGTCCCTGCCTCTGGCTGGAGTAAAGCAGTTTTGTAATATTCACCCCTTTTGCTTTTCTGTACTTTAGCATGGAGACATTCGGTTCTAGCTGTCTGTCCTGCTCAAGGGATTTCCAGGCTGGAGGCTCAGCTGAGGCTGGGAAGCAGGTTGCACTGAGCCTGGCTCCAGGCAGCTGAATTTTTCCTCCTGCACTGAAGCACTAAGGGTGAGGAGTCTGGTGTAGCAGGATGCAGCCCACCAGACTCCTTCCTTCCACTTCCTGAAGATGAGTGAGGTCCTCCAGGACAGGGGCTGCTCCCAGTGCCTCTCCAGCTATGCCAGAGCCAGAAGCGCTGTGGCAGCCTCCAGTTCTCACTTCCTTTCTGCTATCTGAACCCTGTGCTAAACAGACCTCACCTCTTCCTCTGTGGCAGCCTCTGCCAGCCTCTCCTTGCAGGGACTGCCACATAGTATTGGGTGCCTTTCAGAAGGTGCCTAACAAGTAGCATCCATGGGCTAAGCCCATGGGCTTTGCCTGGCTCAGCATGCCATCTGAGGAGGGTTCTCTCTTTACTGCTACCTCTGATCTTACCTCTCTCCATCTCGCCGGGTGCAAACTGACCTGAATTAACCTCTCGTCTCCTGGGTGCTCGTGGTTCCTGGCCTCTTCGCATCTCCTAACTTTCTCCCTCACCTCCCACTTGTCATTTTAGCGTAGCCTCCGCTCTGCATTCTGACAACCATGACCGCTACGAGCGCCTCACCTCCGTCTCCAGCTCTGTGGACTTCGACCAGAGGGACAACGTGAGTAGCCACAAGAGTCAAATGCTTTGCCTTTGGGAGGCCAGGCACCCACAGCTTGGCTCAACCAAGGGCTCTTCAGGAGAAACACTTCTGCCTGTTCCTGGGCCTTAAGTCCCACATCTTGTAGTGTGTTGTGTGAGTGTGTATAGAGCTCAAGAAACTATGCAGCTCTTAAACACGTGCTTCAATAAATAGGCTCTAGATCACTGTGGCTTAACAGACATCTGTCCGGCCTATAATCTCAGCATTACAAGCAATACTTACTTGCCAGCTCTTCCTCACGCTGGCATCTTTCTCTACTGGGTTTTTCCTTGCTCAAGGGGAGGATAATGGGTGTGATGGAGGGGGGGGTGAAGCTCCCCCAGGTGTCCTTTGAGGAGCACTGCCTTGGCCCAGCCTACCTTCCCAGTCCTTACAGAGTTTCTCTTGTCCAGCATGATGGCTGAAGTACCTGTATGCTAAATTTTCTGGGTGTGCCATGGCTTTGGAGAGCTTCCATATTAGCCAGAAGCCCATGGGTTGCCTTGAAGGTAGGGCTGCCAGTTGGTAGGGGAGAGCCACACAGCAGAGTCCAACCCATGTTGTGCTTCATGGAGTAGCACTGTCACCTCCTTCACCTTGGCCCTTCTGTGGCTCTGCACATCTGGGTGCTTGTAGTCTGCCCCCCACCCCAAGCCAAGTATGTGGAGGTGCAAGGACACCAGCCTGGTCCCTGGAACCTTTGAAGGAGAGAGCTGGGATAAAGGAACACAGGGTGTAGTGAAACTGTCCTGTTTTCTTTTTGCACAGGGTTTCTGCTCCTGGCTGACAGCCATCTTCAGGATAAAGTGAGTGCCCCAGGACCTATGTGGGGGACCCACATGGGGAAGGAGGGGCAGTGCAGGGTTGTTGGGACACCCAGTGCAGTACAGCGTCATGAAATCACTGCCCTTGCTGCAGCCCACTCTCTGAAGAGCACAAGTGAAATTTGTCCTCTGGAGAGGACAAGCAAAGACAGGACTATGTGAGGAGTCCTAAAGCCAAAATAAGGTCACAAAGTGAGTCTGTGACAGAGGAGATAACCCAGTCCCATGGCTGCCCTACCTCAGTCCCATCTCAGAAACTGTCCCCGCTCTGCAAAGATATTCATCACCCTGGCACTCTTGCTAGAGCTCTGCTGTCTCGGGGATGGCTATGAGGAGAATGCAGGGAGGCACCCTCAGCTTGATGAAGCACAGGAGTAGTCTCCCAAGCACTTCTGTTCAGAATGCTGTGGGACAGTGTCAGCATTTGTATCTTATCAGGGAAGCCCAGGCCCCCCTGGAGGGTATAAGGTGTCCAGTTGCCTCTCCTGGGGGACAGAAAGCAGGGCCATGGAGAGCAGGGCTGGGTAATCATTGCACAGGCAGGTTTCTGCCCAGGCTGCTTCAAGGCTGAGTGCTGGGTTCCCAAATCCAGAGTCTGGCTACAGCTCTATAGGGCAGAACAAGGGGTGCTGTGTATGTTCAGATCAGGAGGGCAGCTGCAGCCCTGTAATTTTCCCCAGCACTTGAGGAAATGTAGAAGATTGCCTGACAGCTGTTCTCTCCTTGGCAGGGATGATGAGATCCGGGACAAATGCGGGGTGGATGCAGTGCACTACCTGTCCTTCCAGAGGCACATCATTGGGCTGCTGGTGGTCGTGGGCGTGCTTTCCGTGGGCATCGTCTTACCGGTCAACTTCTCAGGGGACCTGCTAGGTGAGAACAAGGAGCTTTTGGCCGGGCTGGGGCATCTGCTCTCAACACCATGCTCCAGACCATTGGGTAGCAGTGGAGGGCAGGACAGGACTAACACAGACAAGCCCTAACTGCTGTCTCACTTTGACTGTAGTGCATCCACAGGATCATCCTGTGTAACTTGGGTTTTTAGGAATTCTGCAGGTGATACTCTTGCTGTAGCTCACTCTAGTGATGCTCTGTCCCACTCAGTATAACTGAACACATTTGTGTCTGCCTCTTTCTCTCTAGAAAACAATGCCTACAGTTTTGGGAGGACAACTATCGCTAACCTGAAGTCTGGGTACGTTTGGGCAGGGCTGGGATGGGTAATTGAGGCCCTCAAGGGGTGTAAATGTTCACTTGCTGCAGAGCCTAATCTTCTTTAAGGTTGTATTTCTGCCCTTGCTGTGAGGCTACTGTCCCTGCTCCAATTTCCAGGCTGAGCTCCTGGAATTTGGTTGTAGGGCATCTGTGTGCTTTGCTGAATACACTCAAGCCCCCAGTACCTTCAGGGCCTGATCAGCCAGACACAGACTTGTAATGACAACCTTGCATTGACCTTTGTGGTCTCCCTTGTGACAGGAATAACCTGCTGTGGCTGCACACCACCTTTGCTTTCCTGTACCTGCTGCTGACTGTGTACAGCATGCGCCGGCACACTTCCAAGATGCGCTACAAAGAGGATGACTTGGTGAGCAGGATCTGGCCACTCTCCCAGACACGTTTTCCCATGCCCTGTGGTCAAGTCAGGTAGCCTTGGAGACAATGCTGAGCACCTCAATTTCCACAGCAATTTTAGTGTTGTCATGTTTTGGCTGTTTTTATTCTGCCTGGCCAAAGGCAGATCACCTCCAGAGCAGCAGCTATGACTGCCTGTGGGGAAACTGGAGAGGCCTGCACTGGGTAAACATACGGAAGGACCCCATTCTTCCTTAGGGGTTGTTCCAGCTTCTACCTTCTTCATTTCTGAAGGGTAGCTGTATTTGTGTTCAGGCACCTGCTGTGTAAGTCCCTAGCCTGTCAATCTGCAGTGTGTCTGAGTGCAGAATGACTACAACCAGCAGAAGCACAGGAGAAGGGGAGTCCTGGTACCTGGAATTGATGGTGCCACCCTTTTTCATCACTGACGCAGGTCTTGGGAGGGGGTCTTGCTGCAATGTGGTCTTTTACACCATCCACACCTACCTGTCCTCTCCTTTCTTCTTTCCAGGTTAAGCGAACTCTATTCATCAATGGGATCTCAAAATATGCTGAACCAGAGAAGATCAAGAAGCATTTTGAGTAAGTCTCACTGTGTCCCTAAAGACTGTTCTGTAATTGGGATGTTTTTATTAGGGTAGTACTAGTGTTATCTGAAATGGCAATAATACATTGAGAGCAGAGAGCTAAGCAAAATCAGTGAATACCTTTTTTTTGGGTCGCTCACTGTTCTTTTTCTGCTTCTTATTGGAATTTTAAGTATCCTTTGTTTTGTGCCTTGAGAAAGGCTCAGCCATCTCTTGGCAGAGCCATAGGGGGTCATTGTGGTAAGCAATGGACAGGGCATGTCTTGAGTTGTGGTTAAGTTCACAGATGAGACAGAGGCAGGAGGTGCTGAAGCAGTGACTGTGGGATGTTGTGCTGCTGCCCTGATCACAGTCCTTGTAGAAAGTATGTCTGTTTAACAATAAAATTTAATTCCTCTTCTGTCAGAACCTCACTGTCAGGACCATGTTTAGAAGTACCGTGGTGGAAAAGAAATGCTTTGTACCTTTTGGGAACCCTTCTGCGTCTTTCTGACCACAAGCCTATGAAGGCAGAGAGGGGAGGGTGGGGTCAGAGAGACCCCTAGCTGCTACAGGGCAGAAGTCCAGAAAGGCTTCTTGTTCCAAAGCCTTAGGGATGTAGCATTTGCCCTGTGTTTTAAGTCAGCTGTAAGGGACAGTGTGCAGCTCCCCTGCAATCTCGTGGTATGCATCACTGTGCTCAGCCCAGGACACTCTTCTCAGGGCCAGAGAGAAGTCCTGACCACTTGGAGTTTGCTTGAGGGGTACCTTTGGTGCCACCTGTGATGAACTGATGCTTCTCACCCACAGGGAAGCCTATGCCAATTGCACTGTCCTGGAGGCCCGTCCCTGCTATGATGTTGCCCGGCTGATGTTCCTTGATGCAGAGAGGTAACCTCTATTTTTGGACAAAAGGCAGAGTGGGCTGATGTTCCTGATACCCCCTCAAGTCTGGTGCCACAGAGCTTTTATGAGTCACCCTCTTTCTTTCCTTTCTTTTTTCTCGTCCACTCTCGTGTTTCAGGAAGAAAGCTGAGCGTGGACGAATCTACTTTACCAACCTGCAGAGCAAGGACAACACCCCATCCATGATCAACCCCAAGCCCTGTGGCCACCTGTGCTGCTGTGCCATCAGGGGCTGTGAGGAGGTAGGGCAGTGCTAGAGGTGTTGGGTGGAAGTTTGGTGTCCTGTAGCTTGGGTCCCCACATCATCTCTCCTCTGACCTCTGTCCTCCTGCTCAGGTGGAGGCTATTGAGTATTATACCAAGCTGGAGGAGAAGCTCAAAGATGACTACAAGCGGGAGAAGGAGAAGGTTAATGAAAAGCCTCTGGGGATGGCCTTTGTCACCTTCCACAATGAGACCATCACAGCCATGTGAGTGCAGATGGTCCTGCCCTCCCCGAGAAGGTGACTTGTCCCAGCCTTTGTTTTAAATCGGAACAGCAGCACTAAGGCATCCCCTCAGCTTGTGCCTGCCAGCCTTTTGTGTCAGCCTGTCCCTCTTTCTCTTGTCTAGAATCCTCAAAGATTTCAATGCTTGTAAGTGCCAGGGCTGTGCGTGCCGTGGGGAGCCCAGAGCCTCCTCCTGCAGTGAGTCCCTCCATGTGTCCAGCTGGACTGTCAGTTATGCTCCTGACCCACAGAACATCTACTGGTGAGCACCTCTGTAGGGTTCAGTGGCCCTTCCAGTGGGAAAGGGGTGCACCCTCCCTTTCTCCCTCTCCGTCTGCTCCTCCAGGAGCTGAGTGAGTTGTTCTTGCTGAAACCCAGCCTGGCTGAGCTAGAGGTCTGATCTCACTGGGAGGGAGAAAGCCTTGGGCTGGCACCCCAAGTGCTGTTCGCCAGGCGGGGCTGTGGCGTGCATGCAAAGCCTCACACCTGGTATTCTGCCCTGTGCAGCCATCCTGATGTCCTCTTTCTCCCTCCCAGGGAACACCTCTCCATCCGGGGCTTTATATGGTGGATCCGCTGCTTTGTGATTAATGTGGTCCTCTTCATCCTTCTCTTCTTTCTCACCACTCCTGCTATCATCATCACCACTATGGACAAGTTCAATGTAACCAAGCCCGTGGAGTACCTCAATGTAAGGACTTTGGAGACAGGTGCAGGGTGGGTAACACAGGAACCACCCCAAGGCACAACATCCCCTGCAAAGCTGGGGATAGGGAGAAAGATTGTCATTGTTCCTGGGTCCTGTCAACCTGACATGAGGGAGGTGCTGAGCCTGGAGAGGATGCAGTGGCAGTCACAGTGCTGGGGCCTTGGCATCAGCAGAGGCAACTGTAACTTTGCCTGGCACAAGAGCTGGTTCACCATGTAACATGTGATTTCTTCTCTGCTTTGTTGCAGAACCCAATCATCACCCAGTTTTTCCCCACCCTGCTGCTGTGGTGCTTCTCTGCTCTTCTGCCCACCATTGTATACTACTCTGCCTTCTTCGAAGCACACTGGACCAGGTAAGGACAGCCAGCACCTGTTCTTACCTTCTTAGTGTGCTGATTGGCTGCTAGACGCTTCTGACTACATTAGCTACAGGCTGGATCTTTTGCTTGAACTTCTGTCTTCCACTCCAGCATGGTGTTATGTTGCACCTCTTGGGCACCTGGGGACTGCTGTGGACAGTTGTCTTGCCAGTCTTTAGCTACTGTTGTGCAGCATGGTTGTCTGAGCAGAGCTTGACAGGTGTACAAGAAGAAGAAAGCTAGGAGGAGTTGGGGCTGGTCACTATGAGAAATGCAAGTAGCAAGGGAAGTCTTGGCTCAGGTGAGCCAGGCAGGGGTGGTGTGCCTGTACCATGTGTAAGATGTAGCAATTCCAAGGGAAAATCATTTTAGCTGCTCTGCTTCTGGCCACAGAGAAGGCACTTGAAGTGCAGAGCACTAGAAGCCTGCTGCCTGTGAGGAACCTTCCCTGCAGGACCCTCAATGTAACCTTTGTTTCCTGGTCTGTGTTGCAGGGGCTGGTGGGGAGGGTGTCACCAGCTCTCGGGATTACAGGTCAGGGAAGATGATTGCAGAGCCTGTGAGACAAGGGGAAAGGAATGGAGACCTGATAATGGATTTCAAATATGCTGGAGGAAAAGGGGATGTGTACCAGGAAGGGACAGGGTGGGATTTAGATGAGACATTGGGAAGTGCTTACTGATGGAAAGCCATTGGAAGCACAGTTTCCAATGGTGACTGGTGGGGTGAAAGGTTAACAGCTTCTCTGTCCTCAGGTCTGGAGAGAATAGGACAACCATGCACAAGTGCTACACCTTCCTCATCTTCATGGTCTTGCTGCTGCCCTCTCTGGGCCTGAGCAGGTAGGAGTTGTGGGAAGGCAAGTACAAAGTTATGGAGCACAGGGAGGGTTGAGGTGCACGCCTGATTGTTCTTTTCTTTTTACAACATCCTTTCCTCACTGCACTGGTGCTCTGGCCACCATCCCATTGGGACACTGGTACTTAATGTTAGTTGAGGGAGAGCAGGCCAGGCCATACATGACTGGGTCTCTAGGACTTTACTGACTCAATCTGCAGATTGACATGTGCCATGATGTTACAAATAATGCGGCAAAATTTGGCATGGTAGATGAGTATGTGTGAAAAGTCTGCTTGACATCTGCTGGTGAAGGATGCATTCTCCACCTCTGTCCTCAGTGTGCAGTCCAAATTTTGCACAAAACTAGTGAATTCCTCCTTTAAGCCAGAACTTGAATAGGTTATGCTGCTTGGCTGGGTGGGACAGTTTGGTACAGAAGTGCTCATTTCTTTGGGTGTATGCCTTAAATCTTCCTGCACTTCAAAAATTGCTCTGTAGGAGCACCTGCCAGCCATGGCTCTAGCGCTGAACAGGGGCCAAGTAGGAGAACAGTGTGAGGAAGAAAAAACTGGGGAGTGGGTGGGGGGCAGGGAACTCTAACTGTGCTTCTTCATTCTTTACACATTGTGGGGTCAGGGATCTTTAAGATCCCACCTAAATTCCATATTTGAGATACACCCCCTCAGTGGTGATGTCAGACAAATCCTGAAAATAAGACAAACCATCTGATACTGGCAGAAGAATAGTCCTTCATCCCCCTGGGTGACTACATGTTTGCAACACAGATTAATAAAGCCTTCTTGCATGTCAACTTGCATCTTGGGCAGGTGAATGCTCTCAGAATGTTTGCATTTTGACCACAAAAGAGACCACGCTTCCTTCTGAGGAGTCAATCCCTCTGCTGTTGCCTGTTGAGCTCTGCACTCCACCAGTGTCAGAAGATTGGATAGTTTTATATTAAAAAACAAAATTGAGAAAAATGGGATTTGTTTCTTCTAAGGGATTTTTTTAGATCTCTTGTCGGAGGGTACCTTGTATGTAACCAATTTCTTCTGTAGAGTCAGTCATCTGTTCCTTACGTGGATGTTGCGCCCAAACAGAGGAGAGAGGAAAAATATTTCTAGGATTAGAGTAAAGGGATGAAAACATACATGAATAGGAAGCTTTAAATCCCTTTTTGAGTGTTGCATTGTTTTGTTTAGTTTTATTTTTTTCTAATGTCCAGTTTACATAATTGCTGGTGACACACTCCACAGCGAACAACACAGTCTATGGTTAGAGCTTTGGATCTTCTAGAGCAGCTTCTACATATGTGCATTTCTGTCTGTTGCTGCTTCTGATGGTTCATCTTTTCTTCTTGCCCTCTTCCCCCACAGCTTGGATGTATTTTTCCGCTGGTTGTTCGACAAAAAATTCCTTGCTGAAGCTGCCGTACGATTTGAGTAAGTGACGTTGAGCAGAAAGGCTTGGTTTACAACGGGAGGAGATTCTTGTTGGCATCCAGAGGTTAGGGGGACTCCCAGCTGCTGCCCTGCAAGGAGGGAGCACCCCTTGCAGCCTGCTCTTGCTGCATCTCCCCAGGTGTGTGTTCCTGCCAGACAATGGGGCTTTCTTTGTCAACTATGTTATCGCCTCCGCCTTCATCGGGAACGCCATGGACCTGCTGCGCATCCCTGGTTTGCTCATGTACATGATCCGACTCTGCCTGGCCCGCTCGGCGGCCGAGCGGAGGAACGTCAAACGCGTATGTAGCGGGGCTGAGGGATGGGGTGTGCCTGCACCCAGGGAGGGGAGTGCTGCAGTGGGGCCCTGATGGATGGGGCTCGCCCAGTGCTGTGCATAGAGCTGGGTGTGTTGCAAATGCCCACTCAGCTCTCAGGGTCCTCCTGCTGATGGGTCTCCGTTCCCTCCCGCAGCACCAGGCCTACGAGTTCCAGTTTGGGGCGGCTTACGCCTGGATGATGTGTGTCTTCACTGTAGTCATGACATACAGCATCACCTGCCCCATCATCGTCCCTTTTGGTAAGTCATACGCCTCTGCCCCCGGTGCCAGAGATGGAGGGTAGGCAAGAAGGCTGATGTGGGAGAGATATTTCCTCTCAGTCTAGCAAAGAGGCTGATGCCCCACTTGTCTGGCTTTCTTCTCCTTCTCCCAGGGCTCATGTACATGCTGCTGAAGCACCTGGTGGACCGGTACAACCTGTATTATGCTTACCTGCCTGCCAAGCTGGACAAGAAGATCCATTCAGGGGCTGTAAATCAGGTAGTGGCAGCCCCTATCCTCTGCCTCTTCTGGCTTCTCTTCTTCTCCACAGTTCGCGCAGGTGAGCACTGGGCTGGGATGCCAACCCTTAGCCTCCTACTGAGCCACTTCCCTGGCCAGGCTCTGATCCTGGCAGCCTCCAGCTGCAGAGCATGGTCACAATCCTTTTGACACTGACACTTTGGTTTTCCTTTGCCCTAGGGTTCCTGGCCCCCACTTCCATGTTCACCTTTGTGGTCCTCGTGATCACCATTGTGATCTGCCTGTGTCACGTCTGCTTTGGGCACTTCAAATACCTCAGCGCTCACAACTACAAGGTGAGGCAGAATGGCTGGGTGCAGGACCCTTCTCCTTGGCACACAACTCAACCACAAAGCAGCAGGGGCTCTGAGAGGTCCCAGCTTTCTCTTTGGCAGAGCCTGTCAACCCTGACTTCACCAAGGGGATAGTCCTTAGGCTGTCTCTGCTGCGTGTATATTGCTGAGGTGGGACAGCAAGTATGTTGCCCTGGCAGTCTCAATTTCTCCTTTTCTCTCCAGATTGACCACACAGAAGTGGATGCCATAGACAACAGGCAGAATGGGAGACCTGCCACTAATCTGCCGGCTCCCAAATCAGCTGTGAGTCACTATCCCCACCTCTGTGCCCTGGCACACTCCTTGCCTCTGTTTGGAAAGGGGGAGGTAACTCCCTGTCTGAGTACCTCACTCCTCACTTTTCATTTTTCTGAGTCAGCACCTGGATCCTCCCAGTGAGGGTGGGAGGCAACTGCTGGGCACTGTGCCCCTCACCTGCTCTCGGTGAAGTGTAACCCCCACACACACACCTCTTTCCCGCTGCTCCTCAGATGCTGTGCATTTACTTTCCGTCTCTCTTTCGGCTGGGACGGTGAATCCAGCCGGGTCAGTCTCCCTTCTCATTCTGCATCTTTGCACGCTTGCACGCCAGCAGAGGCTGTCACCCACCAGGCTTGTCCTAGTGCCAACACAAAGGCATCTCTGTGGACATGAAGGCCATGGAAGTGCTTTGGGGACTCTTCTCTCCCCTGTCCAACGTTCTGAGACCCCCAGAGTCGGTTTTTGGAACTTTACCTTGGCTCAACTGACTCACTCCAACTGCTTCCTTTCACAAGGTTTTTGTAGTGGGGATCTATGCAGGGCTGCAGAGATGAGGTAAAGCAGAGCCTCCTGCTTCATCAGGAGAGCAGGGCTGGGGTGTGCACATGTAATCCAGGCTCCCTCCTAGACTCCAGACAGCTAAGAGCAGCAACATTTTGCCAAAAGGAGAATCCTTATAAGAGGCAGGCAGAGCTTTAAGACACATCTGCTAGCAAAAAAGGAAGTGCAGTCTTCCAGTTCACAAGGGCTCCAAAGAGCCTGAGAAGCCGCATTCTTTCCTAGCCCAGATGCCCTGTCCCAGGCTGCTGGGGATTGAAACACATCCAGTGTTTCAGGGCCAAGCCCCACTCCTGGTATATTCCATGGAGTCTGGACTCTTCCTTGCCCTCCCAGCATATCCCCATGCTCAGCCTCATGCATGGTGCTTAGTGTGGTGTGCTCTGCTTCCTGGAGAAGTTCCCTAGATTCACGTGTGTTTCTGCTCTCTCCCTGCCCCTTGCCTGCCCCTGGCAGAAGTACATCGCCCAAGTGCTGCAGGACTCCTCGCCGGAAGGCGAAGTTACAGAGTCGGAGGAGCAGGGATCGCAGGATGAGGAGCTCATCAACGCAGATGGCATGAATGACACAGATTTCCAGTCGTGTGAGGACAGCCTGATAGAGAATGAGATCCACCAGTAGGGACCTCAAAGGGCGGGAGGGGAAGGAGGCCCAGGAGCAGGGCAGGCTGTGCGCACGGAGACCTGGGAAGAGGCACCTGAGGGTGCTGGCTGCTGCCCTCACCCTCCCGCCCCCAGGGCTGCTGCCTTCAAGTGAGGGCAGGGGCCCTGCTGCAAGCTCTCCATCTCCCTGCCCCTCCTCCCCTGCGCCAGCCCGGCTGCTCGGCAGGCATGCTCTTTACTAGCTACCTTCTTCAGTGCATCCCTGGACCCCAGACTCCCAGAGGCTGGGGAGGAGGGGGCCATAACCCCCGCAGTGCTGCCCTGGACCTGCAGGGAGGAGGAAAGCCGGGTGCTTTGTGGGAAGGGGCATAAGGGGAACATTTGGGGTCTTCTGAGCAGGCAACTGTATCCCCTGTCTTTCTGGTGAGAAACACTAATAATTTATTAGATTTACAGGAAGGTGATGAATGAAAAATTTCAGTCAGTTTATTGGAAACCCCACCCAGGGTGGGGTTGGCTTTTGTTGCACCTTCTCCCTGTGCCTGCCTGTGTCCTTTCTCAACTGCTTCCAGCATCCAGTTGGTGTGGCATCCCAGGAGCTGGTCCAGGCCCAGGGGTGGGGACAGGCTTCCCCCTCACCACAGGGATGGTGACGCTGACCCTGACTTCGTGGTCAAGGGTGCATCACACCAGGGAAGGGGCACTGGGTTGACATGAGCCTAGATAGGCCCTTGCAGGATGAGGGGTGCTGAGGGCATTTCTCGTGAGCAGGAGGAGGCGCAGGCAGCCTCTCCCCCAGGTCCTGTTCCCTCCTCTCCCAGGGGCACAGGCAGGGGTTTGCAGCATCATTTAAAGTGGCATTTTGCTTTGCACATTTTACTCCCCTTTCAAACAAATCAACCTGACCCCCATGTGGTACTGCAGCCCCCCTTTTGCTGCCCTGTGTCTGAACAGCAGGTTCAGGCTTGGGGGTGGGGAGGCTGTGTGGGGGTCTCCTGGGTGCTAGGGAGAGGGGAGAAAGGGTCTCAGGCTACAGGCCTTCAACAACCTGCCTAGATCAGCACTGCCTCATTGCAATGAGGCCCCATGGGCTTCCTTCCCTGAGCTGCTGCAGGGTCTTCCCCCAGCTGAGGTGGTGAGAGAGGGAGGGAGCCCTGGGAGAGCAGCCCCTAGGAGCTGTCTCCAGCCAAGACCACCATCTTCAGGAGCATGAAAGCCTCATGAGTCCGTGCTGACTTTCTTCACCTGCCCTGACTGGTGTAGGCTCCCCTGCCACCACCCAGCCGAGAGGGGGGTTGTTCCTCTCCTACCTCTTGCTCTTGCCCCCTCCCTGTTGATAGCTGTGTCCCAGAGGCAGGCAGGGAACAGGATGGGTGGGAGAGGTGACTGGAGCCCCTGGCACATGGAAGGACTGACCCTGTTTAAAGACATTTTGTGAGGTTGTTTCTGGTCAGTATCAGTTGCCCTCAATTGCTTCCCCCCTCCCCTTGTGTAAAATGTAAAGGAAAAAAATAAATCCCTCTGCTATTTAGCTATATTTATTTCCCTCAAACCCTGCCACCATCCTGTTTGGTGCTCATTGCGGACACTATCACCCTCCCTTTGCCTGTCATCCGTGGGTGCTGTACCAGCTCCCTGGGGCTGTACCCTGAGGGGCCAGGTGAAAGGGGACGGTCATTTACCTTTTCAATCACCCATGCTGGCCCAGGAGCTCCAAGCACTTTAATCGACCAGAGCAAGTGAACTGTCAGCCCTGCCCACCTCAGCTGCCAGGAGCAGTGGTCACATCTTACGGCTTTTCTCCCCTGTGCCTTCCCTAGAGGAAGGGAACCAGACCCACAGAGAGCAGGTGGGAGGCTGCTCCAGGGAGGACATAGCTGCCTTTCCTACAAGACTTCTATAGGAATCCCAGGCCTGGAGAAAAGGGTGGATGGAACAGAAGAGGTGTGGGTCTTCAGTGCATGAGGAGGGCAGGTCACACCAGCTTCCAGGGCTCAGCTGGGGCTGGAGCACACATGGGTGTGAAGAGGCATGGTGAGAGTCGCCCGTCCCTTCCAGGTAGCGGCCAGGAATGAAATGAGCATGTGAGCTGAGAGTTCCCGGTCCACTCGCAGGCTGGGGCACGGGGGATGTTGATCCTGCTTCCCTTCTTCTCACACCCACCTACTGCCCTTGCTCCTGGTCCAGCAGGTGGGCTGGGATGCCGTGGTCTCTGTAGGTATGGCTGTGCTCCAAGGCTGCCTCTGTGGCTGGCGGGGCCCTACCCACAGAGAGCTGTGTGTTCTGAGTGGCACTGTCTGTGTAGAGATGTGTATAATACCCTGTATATATTTGTGTACAAAAGAAAAAAGGAAAAAAAGGAGCTATTGTTTGCAGTCTTTTCTTTGTGGAGTGGGCTGGGGGCTGGGACCTGGGAGGAGAGGACCCCAGCTGCTGCAGGGCTGCAGGAGCATGCGTGGTGCAGAAGGCGGGGTGCGGAGTAGTGTGAGCACAAGCCCTGCCCTCCTGCCAGCTGCTCAGCCATGGCTCACAGGCTCTCACAGCATGAATGGCTTTCCCTCTGACTTACAGAACATCAGGGACTTCTCTGCTAAAAGCAGGTAGATGGGGAGCTGTGTGTACTAAGGCTGCAATGGAAGAAGATGGTTTGGAAATGATGTGGTAGTGGAATTTCACTGGTAGCCTCATGCCACATGTCGGCCCACCCCCACTGTTCCAATAGCAAGTTACACAGCCTATCCTGCACTATCCATTCCGAACCGGGACACCTGGTTTGGGTGGACAGCTACAGCCTTTGGGAACATGTGGGGCATGCTAAACCCCTGGAGCACAGAGCAGCATTTTCCCAAAACATGATGCTGCTCCTGTGTCAGCCGTGCCCTGCGTGCTGGGACAGACAGCAGCCAGCCCCCAGGATGCTCCCTGCTGCTCCCTGTGCAGGCTGGATGTGGCATGCTTCCCAGGAGCCTGCTGCATGCCGTGCTCCTTACGCTGTGCACAGTGGCCGTTGCTTGGAGGGTGGCACAATGGAGAGGCGAGGCGTGGCGGGGGCTGCCCGGAGACAGACAAGTGACCCCAGCTCCATGCCCGCCTCACTGTGATCAGGCTTCGTGTGCCACCAGTGCAGCACCAGCAGGGGACAAAAGACCCTCCTGCCCACAGCCAAAGGACAAGGGAAGAGGCAATGCCAGAAAACAAAAAACTGAAGACAGAAAGAAGAACTGTGCTTGCTGCCAAGTCCCTGCAGCCATCACTGTAAAAAGGAAAGTTTGAGGGAAGGAAACAAAGAAATGGCAGACAGATTTTGCAGATGTTTTAGGGAAACAGCTTCCAAGCATAAGAGGAAGGACATGGGACAGCCTTTGTGACAGGATTATTGAGGAGCTGTCTCCTGTCCCAGGAGAGGGATCTGTGAAAGCAGCTTTGGAGGCCACTGAAGGGTAATAAGGCAGGAGCTGAACAGGACAACAGCGCCACAAGGATGGGTACAAACCCAAAGCAGGAACAAGCCCTGGCCCGACAGGCCTCTTGCTCTTTGAAAGCACAGTGCTGCCTGCAGTTCCTGCAGAGCTAAATAATGCCCCCCTTATGCAGGGACCCCCTTATGCTTCCAGCCTGTGGCAAGCCTGCCTGGGAAAAAGATGGAGCGGTCCTTGCAACAACCCAGAGCAGGGCACCCCAAGGCTGCCTCTGCACTAGGAGGGAACAAGCAGAACAAGCTGCCTGTAACTGAGTCCCCTGCATAGGGACAGGGCAGCTTCAGTGGCTGCTGGTCAGGACTGGACTTTGTGCCTGCAGCAGCAGGACCGTGTACAGCTGGTTTAAACGTCTGGGTTGCCCTTCCCTCAGGCAAGGGACATGGCTCCTGGCCCCATGTGCAACCTGCTTCCTGCTTAGGAAGGATTTACCCCCGGGCCAAGGTGGGGTGAGGTAGAAAGCAGGTGCCCTGGGAGGCCTGGGCTCCCACAGCTCGATGCCAGTGCTGCAGTGGCTCTGTATGGGCACAGCCTGCCCAGCTGCAAACAGGTAAGGAGAGGGATCTCCAGAGCTGGTGACACCCTTTAGGTTCACCCTGTTCTGCCCTGGCACCAGAAGAATGGCACTACAGAGCCTCTGTCCTGGGATGGCGTGAGCTGAGCTGCTCATGCCAGGCCAGGCCGTGTCAGATGTGCTGGGCTAAGGCACGCCAGGCCAAGCCGTGCCAATCCATGCTGGGCCATGCCATGCCAGACAAAGCCATGTTGAGCCATACAGGGCTCCGCCGTAGGGTGCCAAGCTCTGTGTGGCCATGCCCGCTGGTAACAGCACCACCCAGCATAGCTGCACCATGAGTCACAGAGGGCACGCAGGGGCAGCCCCGTGTGGCTGTGGAAAAGGCCAGGGCAGTGGGACCTGCCCGGGGAGGGCCCTGCTGGCAGCCAGCAGCGAGGGGCAGCTGGGGTTGGGGGTGCCAGCCGGGACACGCAGGGAGCCCGGGGCAGCTACAGCTGGTGGTGCCGGTGATGCCCGTGACCACCTGGACCACTGACTGAGGTGCTGCGGGCACGGTGCCCGCAGGCAAGAGGGAAGGGAGAAGGGACACAACAGTCTGGGATATCCGGCGGCACTACCGTACTCAGCCGTGGCACCGGAAGGTCAGTAAGTCCTGGGGACAAAGGTGCAGTTCAGAGCTTCACCCAGCCACGCTGGGCTGCCGGCAGTGTGGAGAAGTCACCCTCAAATCCATTCCTAGAGGAAAGTTGCTTCCTCTTTTCCTTCCAGCCTCAGTTTCCGTGTGGACCCAACCCTTTCCTCAGAACAATGGTGGAAGGAGCACGCCCATCCCGGCGGAACCCCTCCATCCCTGGGAGCTCGGAGAGGGTGATAGCAGACAGAACCTCACCATCAGCCTGGATCTATAATCCCCTCCCAGTGTCTGTAAACTGTCACTGCTCCTTTAATTCCCCCTCCCACTGCCCTCCCGGCTTTGCTCGTACATCCTGCCCGCCGAAACTCCACCTTCCGCGGGGCTGTACTGAGCCGGGCTGGGCTGGGCTGAGCCGGGCTGGGCTGGGCTGGGCCGGGCCGAGCCGAAGCGGGCAGGGCGGTGGCGGCAGCAGCTTCCGTAAGTCCATCCCCCCATCCTCCCCCTTGTCCGACCCCCAGCTTGGGGTTAAGCACCGGGGGGGAACCCGTCCCCGGGTCCGTCTGTCTGCCCCTCCCTGGCTGCTTCCTCTGTTTTCTAAGCTTATCTAGGCATGCCTACCCCTCCCATCTCTTTCTGTCTGCGGGGATTTTTGCGTTACCTAACGCATCCGCCGAGACCCAGAGGCTTCCCAGTCGGGGCACCGAGTAAACTGAATACCGCAGCCTCCCGGGATGCGCTACCGACCCCAAAGCCAAACCCGCATCCCTCAATGGGATGCGGTAACATAAAGGGGAGCCTGTGGGAAACGAGGACCTTTGTCATCTGGAGGGCTGGAAAGGGCCCGAGAGCTGCTTGAGTGCTGTGGGATGCCATGGGCGGCCGTGATGCCTTGCCCCGAGCTGAGTATGCGGCAGGATTCGGTGTGTCAGGGCTGGTTTTGAGGAAGGGAACTCCCCACTTCCGTTGATTTGCAAGAGCAGCTGGCAAACCAGAGGTCTGCAAAGATTTTTGGCTGGACTTCAACAATGATGCTGCCCAAGGGTTTTGCAGTATGAGCTAAAGTGCACAAGGTGTCAGGGACCCTGCAGGAACCAGTGTGTCTTTTCGCTCCCGCCTGGGAGGGATCAGAGGTGCCTCAAGTACTGGAAAGCATCGTATTGGAGTTGGATGTCACCTGTCATGGAAAACTGCCCTCGGGGCTTGGCTTGTCTCATCAACCCCTTCCTCCTCCGTGGAGGACCTGCAGTGTCCGTCAGCATAGGCCTGGGGAGTGTCTGTAGCTGCCCCCATTGCTTTAGAGACCCATGTGGCTTCTCTCCCATTCTGGGGTCTGAAATGCTTTCCTTTGCTCTGCGCTTGCGTGACCTCCGTCTGCACTGAGCACAGCCTGCCCGAGTATTTTGAGCCACAGAGCTAAGAATAACTCGTACGGTGCCTGTGTCTGCAGAGAGCTCCCCGTGTCCGCAGCCATGGCCCGTTCTGGTACGTGGGGTGGGAAAGGGTGCAGGGAACCTGGCAGGAGCTATGGGCAGGGGAAGTTCCCTGGCCGCTGGCAGGTTGTGGTGTGAGTGCAGGGGAGGTGGTGAGGTGGGATCTGGGGGCAGTGTGGGCAGCTGTACCTGGGATCCCTCCTCCCTCAGGGCCCCTCAGTTCTGGCAAGCATCTGGGGCTGGAGAAGCCATCCTGCCAGCTCTGCAGGCACCGAGTGCCTTGCTGCAGGGAGAGACTGCCAGGGTGCAGCTCCGGGGCAGGAGTCGTGGGAGGACCTCCATAGATTTGGGACTGCCGTAGAGGAGAGAAGGGCTGGCGCTTCCCTGGAGAAGGTTAGTGGGTTTAGAGCATCCCAGAGCAGGCAGAGTCATGGGAAAGGGTAATTTTTTTTCTTCTGAAAAGCTTCTGGCTACGACAGCCACAGGGGTTAGCAGCCAAGTTTATGCCGTGTGTATGTGCCAGGAGCTTACACCCTATTCACTGTTGTCTGCCTTCCCTTTAGCTGTCACAGCCCTTCAGGACAAGGAAAGCTGTCTCTTTGGAGCCAGGCTGTGTCCTGCTCCCCTGGGATAGGGTACTGGGGAGGGAGTGGGCAGCACTGGCATTCCAGTTTGCTGCTCTGAGTGGGTTGTTGGCTCCTGGCTTATTTACCCAAGGACTACACCACTTTCTCACATGGAGAAAGCTCTGAAGTATTCGGCACCAGCCCAGCCAAGCAGGAGCTGAGATTGCTGGGGAGGGGGGCAGGATGAGCCGCAGATGCCAGTGGGCTGGGGACAGTGGCACCATGGCCCTGCTGCAGGTGATGCTGCTTGCATGGAGGCTTGGAGCAGCCGGAGCCAGAGGCCCTTTGCAGCCTGGGCGGTGCTGTGGGTGTGCGTGCTGTCTGCTGCCATGGTGCCCGGACAGGGCTGAGGGCAGCTGGACGCCGGGAGGGCAGCTGGGACTTGCCCACCGCAGCGGGCGCGGTGGGGCAGGGCTGCGGGACCAGACATGCCTGGCAGCTATGTCAGGCTGGTTCGGAGCTCCTGGCCGTGAGCTGCTGGTCAGAGCCCCGGGAGGATGGCCAGGGCAGGGAGAGGTGCGGGATGGGGGCTCTGGTGTCTGTCCTGCCCCGCTGAACTCCGCAGTCCCTTCCCGGTATCTCCCTGCAGGCTGCTCCTCTGGCGGTCGGCGAGCCTTGAGTCATCCTCCCTATCCTCCCTGTGTGTGTGTGTGCTGTCCCGCCTCTTCCTTCCCTGTCCTTCTCTGGCCCCATAGCTAGAACTATCTGCTGGGCTCCTCCCTTCCCGGCCCTATTGACTCAGTGCTCAGGCAGCCGGGCCGGCTTTCGGAGAAGAGGGAAAAGGAGAGGGAGAGGCCCCTGGGGGTGGGAGAAGCCGCAGGCAGCCGCTGACGCCCTCCCGGCCGAGGCGGGTGAGGAGGAGCCGGGACGAGGGAAGAACCCGGAAAGCTGCGCCGGGAGGAGAGGCTGACGAGGTTGGAAAGCGTCTGGAATTCCTCCGGGCTCAGCCTTTTGGCATGGCGGGGACAGGACAGGAGCCATGACCTAGGTGCAGGGGGCTGCCTCCTTCCAGCCCGCGCTCAGTGCTGCTTTGTCCCCTAAAGACAGCAGGGCTGCAAAAGCCAGGCTGGAGGACAGGGCTCAGAACGGGGCTGCTGCTGGGGCTGGGGCCTGGGACGTTCTCCTGGTGTGTGTGTGCCCATCCTGGGGTGCCCTGGTGTCACTGGGCTCACTGCACCAGGCATTGCTGCTGGGGAAGGTCCCTGCTGTGGGAGTGGTGGGGAACTGGGGATTCAGCCATTCAGCCTCCAAGCCTGGCTCTGTGTGATGGCTGAAATGCCCAGGGGAGAGCAAGGTGGCAGCCGTGCCTCAGGGTGGCCGTGCCCGTTCCGTTGCAGGGAGTGGAGCGGGAGGCAGCGGTGCTGGTGCCGAGCTATGATGCCCTTTGGCGGGATGGCTGCTCGCGTCGAGAGAGACCGCCTGAGAGCCGAGGGGCTTGGCCAGCACCACAACGCCATCAAGTACCTCAACCAGGACTATGAGGCCCTCAAGCAGCAGTGCATCGAGAGTGGCACCCTCTTCAGGGATCCCCAGTTCCCAGCTGGCCCGACTGCCCTTGGATTCAAGGAGCTGGGGCCACACTCCAGCAAGACACGGGGAGTGGAGTGGAAGCGTCCGTCGGTAAGTGCTGGGCTTGCTTCTTCTGCAGGGCTGGCGTCCCTGTCCTGCATGTCTGCACTGATGTGGGGTGCGGAGCTGCAGACTGGCCTTGCTGGCACCCCTCAGTGCTCCAAGTCCCTGGAGTGCTGCAGAGCCACTTTCCCAAGGGCCCAGGGCCGTTCCCTATGAGTGTCTGCTCAGAAAAGCATTGTGTCTAGCAGGCACTGCTTCCTCTGGGCAGCAGACTGTGGGCTTCAAAAGAAGGTGGGTTGTGTTCTTGCTCCTAGGTGCCATGGCATGGATGTGTCACCCTCAGTAGCTGGGGCTTTTGAGAGTGCATATCCCCTGGTGCCTTGAGGGCGAGGGGAATGTCATTCAGCCTTCTCCTCCCATGGATACAGCAAATCTTGCCTTGCCTTACCGTGATGGCCTTGGGGTTGCAGTCAAGCACCCTTCCCTAGCCGAGGGCAGGTGGGGTACATCTCACAGGGACCATATACCATTTCTCTCGAGTCAGAGCTGCAGTGGGTGCCAGCCCTGCTAAAGCCCGGGCCCTGCCAAGATCCGGCACCAGCATCTGATTCTGTCCTTCTGCAGGAATTAGTGGGTGACCCTCAGTTCATCGTTGGCGGTGCCACCCGGACAGACATCTGCCAGGGGGCTCTGGGTGAGTGTTGAAGCTTTGTCCCTGGACCTTGGTCCAGGCAGCAGTGACTGGGGAGGGTTGGGTGGCCCTTTCCAGTCAGTGAGGTGGAAACTGCAAGTCAGGGGGCATCCTGTGCCTGCTGGTAGCTCTAGGTAAAGCTCCACAAAAATGAGTTGATGTGTGCACAGCTTGACTGTGCTGAGTTCAGTGGAGATTCTGGGTGCATCCATGCCTCACACATGCTGACAACAATGCCAGGAGCTCCTCCAAAGAGCTCCCTGCTTTGGTAAATGGTGAGGGATGGTAGCTGCATGACAATAACAAACTGAGCTGGTGGTGGTGGTGGTGACAAAATGCTTGTGAACGAATGTGGTGTGGCAGAAGGGTATGGAGAGGTGTACAAGTGATGATTTGTCTTTTCTCCAGGGGTGTCTCCCAAGGCAGAGCCCTGAGGCAAGGAGAGAAGTGTGAATGGGCTGGGTAGGCTAGCAGAGTTGAACCACAGCTGGGATTTTGTGGTCATCAGAAACAGATCCTGGTACCACAGACAGTGTTGTCCTGACTGGGAGCAAGTGGACACTTGATTGGGAGTACTGTATACCTTAGCACATTTAGCATGCTGTTTTCAGGGCTGAATACATTTAATATATCCAGTAATTAGGACAAACTTGTGGTGGCAACTGGAGTGCATAACAGCCCAAGCACTGTGGTAGTGTTCGCTTGGTCATTAAAAACTTGGAAATGGCATTTTGTCAAACCACAGCCCAGTTACAGGTTATCCAGGCTTGAGGCTAAGGTGTGAAAGGCTTCAAAGGTAAAAGAGAAAAGAGAATTAAGTCAAAGAATTTAAAGCACAGTGGCCCAGAGCAGCACTTGTGGTTAACATCACTCGGAAGGAAAAGTGCGGTGGCATTGCTTGCAATTTGAGAAGCTGGGGCAGCAGCATGAAACCACTCGCTTGCTAAAATGGCTTTTTACATGCAAAGTGTAATTCTGCTGCAGAATTGCTGTCTGAGACATGGAGGGCAGTCAAATGAATGAGTTACAGGAGGGTCCAGATAAATGGCTGCAGGAGGGGGCTGTTGGTGCTGACTGTGTGTGGTGGTCTGGACACGGGCTCCAGGTGAGGGAGGAACATTCCTTGTTGCCTTGAGCTAATCCTTCTCTCTGTGGGCAGGCTGAGCAAGCCTGAATCACTGAGTTCTGCTTTCTGGACCTTTTCTGGTTTTTCCATGGACTTTTTGAGCTGGGTAGCCACAAACATTTGCAAAGAGAGCACACCATGGGCTCCTAAACATGCATCACCTACCCTCCCAGCTGGGGAGGTGATGGGTACTCATACCAGCTTCGTCTCCTTCCCCAGGTGACTGCTGGCTGCTGGCTGCCATTGGCTCCCTCACGCTCAACGAGGAGCTCCTGCACCGCGTGGTGCCCCATGGACAGAGCTTCCAGGAGGACTATGCTGGCATCTTTCACTTCCAGGTGGGCTGGGAGCTTTTGGCCCTCCGCAGCTGGTGGGCTGTGGCAGAAGCGAGGGTGGTGGGTTGAGGCCATCCCTCTGGGGGAGGGATGATGCCATGTGATGCTCTGAGCTCACCCCACTCCCTCCTCACCCCCCAGATCTGGCAGTTCGGCGAGTGGGTGGACGTGGTGGTGGATGACCTGCTGCCCACCAAGGATGGGGAGCTTCTGTTTGTGCACTCGGCGGAGTGCACCGAGTTCTGGAGCGCTCTGCTGGAGAAGGCCTATGCCAAGTGGGTATCCCCGTGGTGGGCACGTGGGCGGGCAGGTATGGGGTGGAGGGAGGGGAGTCTCCTGTGCCGCTGGCCCTGCCTGTGCTGGGTGTCAGGGCAGTGCAGTGCGCTACCTGCTCATCTCCTCACGCGCCCCTCAGGCTGAACGGCTGCTACGAGTCGCTCTCGGGGGGCAGCACCACCGAGGGCTTCGAGGACTTCACGGGCGGTGTGGCGGAGATGTACGACCTGAAGCGGCCGCCGCGCAACATGGCGCACATCATCCGCAAGGCGCTGGAGCGGGGCTCCCTGCTGGGCTGCTCCATCGACGTGAGTGACGGGATGGGCCGGGATGGGATGGGATGGGCCGGGCTCTGCCGCAGCGCTGGCCACAGCCAGGCCTCACAGCCAAGGCTGGGTCAGCACTCCCCTCCCTGGGACACCGGGGCAAGGTTACTCCTTTGCCCTCCTGCCACAGCTCCCTTTCCAGAGCCAGCGTGGCAGCCCGGCGGCACAACACGTGGCTCCTTTGGATGGAACGGGATTGTTCATCTCCAGTGCAGGACAAGGCACTGCCTTTAACTCTGGCCATGTTTTGTATCAGCAAATCACCTGGAGCAGGGTTTTTATATTCTGAACTTTGGGTGGTTCCTTGATAGATCTTTGGTGTGCTAAGGAAGCTGTCTTTAAATTGTCCACAACCAGCAGTCTTTGAGCACAGGGAGCTGCTATCTGCTAGTTCTCTTGGCTGGAGCAGTGCAAAGCAAGGAGAATTCTCCACACAGTGGAGGGAAGAGATAGGGATAAGACTATATGAATTCAGTCCTATTGATTTGAGCATTACACATTCTCCTCAGATCACAAGTGCCTTTGATATGGAAGCAGTGACCTTCAAGAAGCTGGTGAAGGGCCACGCCTATTCTGTGACGGCCTTCAGAGATGTGAGTCACCTAGGTTAGGCTTTAATAGCAATATCAGCCTGGCCAGTGGCATGGGCTCCAACTCCTGTGTCTGGTGTCTGGCAGGTGAACTACCGGGGTCAGCAGGAGCAACTCATCCGCATCAGGAACCCCTGGGGTCAGGTGGAGTGGACTGGAGCCTGGAGTGACGGGTGAGCAGGACAGAAGGGATGGCAGTCTCGCTCTGTCAGGCAGCAAGCACTGCACACGCAACAGTCAAGCATGGGGCATTGAGTGGAAGCTCACAGTGTGCAGAGCCCTTTGCATCAGAGAGGAGTTATAAGCCAGCTCTGAATTGCTCTCAGGAGTCCTTATCTAATTGTCTCTCTCCTGCTATTCCAGATCCTCTGAGTGGAACAACATTGACCCTGACGAGAGGGAAGAGCTGCAGCTGAAGATGGAGGATGGAGAGTTCTGGTGAGTGCTGGAGCAAAGTGCTGCTCTATTTCAGCAGCCTGTCTGGGAAGGAGCAGAGGAGCTGGGGAGAGATCCTGCAGTCATGCTTCACCTGAAGCACATGACCTACCTTATGAGCTGGCTTCCCAGCACTGGAGAGCTTGCCAGCATTTTCTCATCTGATCTAGTTAATAATTTTCCTCCCTTGAAGGAAATTCAGGCCAACTAAATGCAAAACAAACATGTAGGAAGAGTAAACATCCCAAACTCAGCACAAGGCTTTAAATAAACTATAACTGTTTAGGGTAAAAGACTTTACTGTCATTTAATTCTCCTGAAGTGTTAGCTGGGTCCAGAGCTACTTGTGCTCTCCTCCCTGCCCGCAGCAGTGCCCTGGCCTCAGCCCCTCCTTGCCTCCCACAGGATGTCGTTCCGGGACTTCATGAGGGAGTTCTCCAGGCTGGAGATCTGCAACCTGACCCCCGATGCCCTGACCAAGGACGAGCTCAGCAGGTGGCACACACAGGTGTTCGAGGGCACGTGGCGCCGGGGGAGCACTGCCGGGGGCTGCAGGAATCACCCAGGTACCTCTGGCCTCCACACCTGCGCTCCTGGCAGCGTGATGGAACCAGGCGTCTCATCCATGCATCGCCTTCCTCCCAGCCACGTTCTGGATCAACCCCCAGTTTAAGATCAAGCTGCTGGAGGAAGATGATGACCCTGGGGACGACGAGGTGGCCTGCAGCTTCCTGGTGGCTCTGATGCAGAAGCACCGGCGGCGGGAGCGGCGAGTGGGAGGTGACATGCACACCATCGGCTTTGCTGTCTACGAGGTAACTCCTGCCCGCCCCCAGGCTCCTTCCTTGGGACAGGCTCAGCCCTGCCAGTCCCACCTCAACCCCAGCCCTCAAGAAAATCTTTCCCACCAGCTTTGGCCAGCTGTGGGCTAATGTGCCCCATCCTGTGCTCCCTGCAGCTGTAAGGGATGTGGCAGGTACTGGGATTCTGATTTTTTTTCCCCTTTTCCCTCCTATCTGCAGGTTCCTGAGGAGGTACGTGCTGAGCTGTCAGAGCCTACCCCATCTTGGAGGGAAGCACAAGACTGGGCAAAAATGGATTGCTGCATGGGAGCTCCACAGCACTGGCTGTGGCTAGTGTGCCAGTGGGAGCTGGGCACCTCCATGTGGGAGGGAGGGAGGCAGGGAGGGAGGGAGGGAAGCATGGCCCCTAGTGGATGGGCACGGCAGGGCTGTCCTACTTTGATGGGGCCGGCACTGGTCCCACCACTCCCTGTGGGTGCTTCCTGTTGTGGTCCACAAGCACATTCCTTCCCCCAGGCCCAGGGCATGCAGAATGTGCACTTGAAGAAGGACTTCTTCCTGCGGAACCAGTCCCGGGCACGGTCTGAGACCTTCATCAACCTGCGGGAGGTGAGCAACCAGATCCGGCTGCCCCCCGGCGAGTACATCGTGGTGCCCTCCACCTTCGAGCCACACAAGGAGGCCGACTTCGTCCTGCGGGTCTTCACCGAGAAGCAGTCGGACACAGCGTGAGTCCCGGCCCCCTGGCACGGACACCCTGTGTCTGTCAGGTGTCCCCCCCTGCACCTTGCCAGCTCCCCTGCTGGCTGGGAGCCCGCTCATCACTTTGTTTTCCCCTCTCTGCCCCAGGGAGCTGGATGAGGAGATCACAGCAGAGCTGGCAGATGAGGTAGGAGCTGCCACTTTGGATTGGTTGGTGCTGAGGCTCCGGCACTTGGGAGGGGGAGGCTGCGGTGTCAGTGTGGCTGGAGAGGGGCTGACAAGGTTGGGGTAATGGGGATGTGAGAATTAACAAAGATGAGAAGAACAAAGAGCTTCCTTTCCAGTTGGTGTTTATTGAGCCTGGAAGGCAGGGCAGAGCCTGGGTTTTACCACTAACCTCTTCTTTCTGGTTTGCATGACCCCAGGAGGAAATAACTGAGGATGACATAGAGGACAGCTTCAAGAACATGTTCCAGCAGCTGGCAGGGGAGGTGGGTACGCCTGCACCAAGCTCTGGAATGCCCTCTGGGGAGGGGACAGGACTGAACCCCTGGCTGTGGGAGTTCCAGCCCACCCCACCTCACTCAGTCCCATCCTGCAGACAAGTCCATCTTTGCTGTGGCTCACCCAGCTGCCCGCAGGGATGGTGTGATGACAGGGGCAGGTTTGGGGAAGAGCACCCAGCTGTGAGCAAAACTCTTCTGAGTGTACAAGAAATGTAATGGCATCCTCATGTTTTGTGACTAAGGCAGAGATGTTTAGGCAGGAGGGGGACAATGGCCACAAGTGGGGTGGAGAGCAGGCAGGGGGTGATCCTAACTCTGCTTCTGCTCCAGGACATGGAAATCAACGTCTTTGAGCTTCGGACTATTCTGAACAGAGTCATCGCAAGACGTAAGCACTACTCTTCCTACCCCTGCTCCCTGCAGCCCAGGTTGCTCAGCAGGCTGGGTTTTGGTGCATATGCTCAACCTCCTCCTTCCTCCTCAGACAAAGACCTGAAAACGGATGGGTTCAGCCTGGACTCCTGCCGCAACATGGTCAACCTGATGGATGTATCCTCCTGGTGCTGTGGGCCAGGGCTGGTTTTTGTGGTGCTCAGCCTGCAAGAAACAAGAATTGTCTCTTGGAGCTGGGGCTTGGCTCTCCAGCAGTGCTGAAGCTGTTTAACTGGGGGAAGAAAGGAAGGGTCCTTATGGCTTCAGAGCCACCTGTCCTACACCCTTCGACTTCAGCAGCAGGTTTTTGGCAAGGGCCATCACTTCCCCTGCTTGCTTGGGCCCTGGCTCTGCCACCAAAAGCCCAGCACGGTCCCACCCCATGCCTTCTGCTTTCACCTCCAGGAGGAAGTTCCTGTGTTTCACTTCCCATGGGCTCCTTAGCCTGATGTGCTGTTGTGCCACCCAGCCTTTGGGGCACTCCTCAAAGGAAACAAGGACTGTTGGGTTTCTTTCCTCCAAACCATCCTGTCCAGCTGTTGTGGATGAGTCAAGTGACAGGAGCTATGGCCAGTGTCCTGCTTGTACAAGGACATGCAGCTGGGGAGTCAGGCAAGAAGCACCTCTGAGCCCTTCTCCAGGCTGGCCCTACAACATTCCTTTTGCTGCAGGCCAGCCCAGCTTTGGTCCAAGGACAGCACAGCAAGGTGCTTCCTACAGCAGCAGCACGGCTGCTCCCAGGGAGTGGCAGGGCTGCTGGTTCGAGTCTTACCCTTTCCTTGCTGGGTTGCAGGCTCTTATTTTGTTGATGCTGCAGGATCAACAATTTTGTTGATGCTGCAGGGGAAGGTTGAGGGAAAAATTGGACAGGCCAAGTGTGTCCAGGCTTTTCTCACCTCCTGTGGCTGGGATCTGGTAGCTTTGCCTTTGTACCCCACTCTTTCCTGGCTGCTTTGACCTCCTTGACCCTCTGCTCTCCAGAAAGACGGCAGTGCCCGCCTTGGGCTGGTGGAGTTCCAGATCCTGTGGAACAAGATCCGGAGCTGGCTGGTGAGGAGGAGAGGGGGCATGGTGCACTGCACAGGGGTAGCACTCCTCCTGAGGCAGCAAGGAGGGGGGACAGCCAGCCTGGAGGCACAGGAGAGCCCTCCCTTCATGTCCCCTGTGATGTTTTTGCAGACGATCTATCGCCAGTATGACCTGGACAAGTCAGGCACCATGAGCTCCTATGAGATGCGCATGGCTCTGGAGTCAGCAGGTAGGTCTGGAGAAGGATGGGACTGAGGGGGCTCCTGCTGTCAGTCCTGTCCTAAACAGCAGGAGAAGAGTGTGACCAGCTTATATTGCATGCCTGAAGCCAACCTGTTGCAGTGAGATGCGGCCCCTGTATGCACCAGCCTTTCTGCATCACAGCTGTGCCAAGTGTTGGAGCCTCAGAGTTAGAGATGCATGCAAGATGGTCCCAGCCTCTGGCCTGCTCTGGCCTGCAGAATCCCATGCTGGCAAAGCGGAGGCTGGGGTGGATCAGTGAGCTAACTAGTCATATATGGCTGCAGGGAGAGCATCCCCTCCTTGTGCCCTTCCTTGGGCACTGGGTGGGTGGCCCTTTGTGTGGGTGCATGGACTTTCACACCTACACCCTGCTCTGCTGCCTCCCTGGGAGCTGACTGCTCTCTGCCTTGCAGGTTTCAAGCTGAACAACAAGCTGCATCAGGTGGTGGTGGCACGCTATGCAGACAGTGACATGGGCGTGGACTTTGACAACTTTGTCTGCTGCCTCCTGAAGCTGGAGACCATGTTCAGTGAGTGATGGCCCTGGGGCAGGCAGGGAGGGCAGGGACAGAGAGATGTGTTGCTCACTTTGCTTGTGTCCCTGCAGGGTTCTTCCGTAGCATGGACCCTGAAGGCACTGGCACTGCTGTCATGAACCTTTCTGAGGTGAGAGTTCAGCCCAGTGAAAGCTGGGGTGGGAAACAAGGGGACACAGCATTAGGGTGAATGGGGCACCTGAGGTGGGTGGTAAAAAGCCCTCCAGCCCCCTGGGTAGGGAAAGAACCCATAAAAGATCAAGATGAGTAAACAGGGCTGCTGCAGGCTCTTTGTTTCATGGAGGGCTGTTAAAACTGACTCATGAGGACACCAAAAATGCACCCTGCTCATCCTGTCTCCCTCTCCTTCCCAGTGGCTGCTGCTGACCATGTGTGGCTAGGAGTTACAACAGATCTGCTGCAGCTGGGACACCCCGATGGGCCAGGCCCACTCCAAGTGCCTCCCCTTGGATCTATGGATACAGGATACTCTTCCCCCCTTGCTCCATCCCACGCTGAGCCACCAGCCCTGCCTCCCAGCAAGCCTCACACCATCTTCTCCAGTGGACCAGGGGTCAAGGCAGGCAGGGGATTCCCTTCTCCTCTTCTGGGCTGGGTTCTTTCCACATGCCCTTGCTCCCTCTCACCCCAGAGGAGGAGGAGGGCGAGCAGCACGGGGTACCTGTGAGCCCCTGCATGGTGGCAGGCTGGGGCCAGCTGCAGAGCAGGAGGGGCAGCTGCTGGGGCACCAGGGGGAGGACACTGGTATCACCTGCTCCAGTGCTGAGCCACCCCTCCAGCATACCTTGCCTGTCTGCACGCACACCTGGCAGCAGCAGCACACACTGCCTTGCTCAGGCAGCACGTTCCCAAGGGAGCCACAGTGGCCTTCTGGGAGGAGGGGTGGCCACACTGGATATCATTAAGCCCTTGCACCATACTTAGCACTCCTAAGCACGACCAAAGCGTGGAGCCTGCTGGCTCCTTTCTGCGTGGCCTTCAGCACATCCCTTCCACCTCCATGCCCTAAGGGCTGGCCTAAGCCCAGCACTGCGTCAAGCTCTACAGCTCAAGCACTGAATGTTTTGGGGCTCCTCCATCATGTGAGCACATGCAACCCTGTATTGCAGCACTGAAGCTCCTCTTGTCCACCCAGGCACAGCCGTGCCATCACTGTCACAGCAGCCTGGCCTCCCCTCCCATCCCTGGGAGCTCCTGGGACATCTGCTGCCCTTGGTCATGGCCCACAGCAGGGCTAGGAGTGCAGCACCCAAGAGGCAATGCCTTCCTCCAGAGAGCAGGGGGTGGTGGTTTATGGGGGTCTTCAGCACAAAGTTGGGTTTTTACTCCCAATCCCTCATCCTCCCCTACTGTAACATTCTCCTCTTATCTTGGGCTCCATCTTTGCTCTCCATCAGAGCAGATGAACACCAGTGCCAACATATTTGCACTTCTCTGTGCTACTCCATTCTCCTCACCTTCTCCTGGGTTGGTGGGGTGGCTCCAGCCTGGCAGTGGGCCAGGGCCCGTCCCCTGCCCTGTAGAGGCAGGCAGGCAGTTTGCTCCCCCAGACCCCTGTTGTCACTGGAGGATGCAGTGACCTGCAGCAATAACCACTGCTGCCTGCCCGGCAGCTCTGCTTCCTCACCCTGCTCACTGTGCTCTCCAGGAATAAACAGATCTGCTAGACCTGTGCTCTGGGAGGTGTCCTGGGGTCTGCGTCCTCCCTCTGCTCGCCGTGGGCCAGTGCAGAGCCAAGCCCAGGTCACTTGGCTGCTTGCCCAGCCTGGAGCAGCACCATCAGGGCAGGACTTGCTGTGGGGCTGGAGACATCCACATTCCCTAGGATTTTATGAAATTTGCCTCTTCCTTTGCACAGGTGTCTCAACGCTTCCACATGGGGCAGCAGCACTTAAGGGAGAGGGAAGGGAGCACTGCTCTTCAGGAAAGGTGTCTTGTGGAGGCTGGGGAGGGGAAAGAGGATAGGATGGAATTAACTATGGAGCTGGTGGAAGTGGAGAACAGCCTGGAACTCTGGACCCTGGAAAGGGACAAAAAAAGTTTTATTTCTTCCCTGGGTACAGCCTGTGGGAAGTGAATGCTTTCCCCTGCTCCCTTTGAGGTCATGCCAGTTATAGCTAGAAGCAGAAGCCCTCCACAAAAATGAGAGTGGAGTGCTGGATGCTGGGGCTTTTCACAGCGTGGCTCAGAGCAGGACTGCTGTCAGTGCATCCTGCTCCTTGCTCACACTCCAGAAGGACATTGCAGCCTGGATGGCCAGGGGTGCTCAGCATTTGTAAGAGGAGTGACCTTGTGTACTTCATCCATCCCAGTATCTCAATATCCCTTATATGGGTGTCCCTGGCACCAGCCCAGCTCTCTGGGACCAGCATCCCCACAGTGGGGCAGCACCCAGTTCTGGGCCAAGCCAGCCTGGCTCAGAGCACAGGCAGGGGCTGAGGTGTGCTGGCAGGAGGAAGCAGCCCCCAGTGCCTCACAAGGCTGCTCTCTCCTGCAGAGGCTCCCCAGGCTGGATGGAGGTGGGCTGCTTGTGCTTGTCTCTTGACTACCTGTGAGCTGAGCTCCCTCCCTGTGGGCTGGGAGCTCCTTAAGGCCTGCCAGCCCAGGCTTCCAGCTTCACCATGCAATCCCAAATCCCCTGCAAAACAAGGCTCAGGTGGGACACAACAGGGGTGCAGGCAGGCAGAGCTGTCCCAGCTGCAGGGTCTCATCAGGCACACAGAGGCCCAGTTATAGGGCATGGTGACACCCTGGCTTTGGGATGACAGGTGCCCCTGGCGTAGCCTTACCAGAAGCCCCCTGCCTCCCTCCCTCTGGGTGCCAGCTGGCAGATCCCTTCCCTCCCCAGCCCTGGCAGCTGGCAGGACAGTATCAGCAGGGGGTTGGCAGGTGGTTGGCAGAACTAGCCAACAGTATCAGCAGGGGGTTGGCAGAACTAGCATTCCCCAGCTAATGCCACTACAAGTAGCCTGGCTCATCCCCCTCATTGCAAAGGGGACAAGGAAGATGCCCAGCAGAGGCCCTAAACCCTGAGGTGAGCTGAGTAGCAAGGGGGCCAGGTGTGACCAGACCTGCTCTTGGCTTTGGGTTTCTCTTGGCACAGGCACTAGCCAGCACTTCTGCCTTTCCCACACCTGTCCCATAGGTGTGTGCTGGGTGGCCAGCAGCGACCATGGATGCACAGCACCACTGCTCCTGCTCCCCAACATCCCAGAATTTCCTGCTCCTCATACGGCCCTGCCTCCCCCAGCCCAGAGCTGCCTGCCCTTCCTGGGGGTTCCCCCTCTCCCCCCAGCTGCTCATGTCCATCCCCAGGCACGGGAGGGGGCCAGGACTGCAGCCCATCCCCACCTGGCCCCAGCAGCTGCCCCAGCAGATGGGCTGGGCTCTGGCATCTCCCCCTTGGCCAGGCTTCACTCTGCCCCGGGCCCACGACTGCAGGAATGTCATTCCCGTGGGCACAAGGGGCCTTTGTGTGAGCAGGGACGGGGTGTGGGGGCCCAGCCCAGCATCTCAAGCTGGGGCTGGGGACAGGCACAGCTGAGGGCTCGTGGGTGGGCAGCAGCTGACTCAAGCATGGCCCCACAGCTCCCAGCCAGGCACAGTGCTGTCCCCACTGCTGCAAGGGGTGTCAGGGAAGAAAGCCCTCTCCTCATCCTCCTTGTCCCTCCGGCACCAGCAGCATCCTGCAGTCACTGCTGGCTCAGGAAGCAGCACCCACACCAGTACAGAGCCTTGGCACCTGTGCCAAGGGATGCTAAGGTCTCAGCCACCCCCCAAGGGGAGCAGGAGGGCTGGGACTTGGGGCCAGAAGCGCCAGCCAGCAGCTGCTGGATTTGGCCTTTTTCAACAGCTGCCGTCTCAGCGCCAGCAGCAGGGAATGTGCCTGGGCTGGGGCTTTCCAAGGCCTGGCCACAGTGCATTAAACAACCTATTTATAGCACTTGTGTCCCTCCTCAGCAGGAATGGCCTGTGCTCCTCCTGCACAGGGCTGGGTGCTTGGGTGCCACCACTGTCCCCACCACCAGCACGCTCCAGGATCCCTGCCAGAAGGGTGAGGTTTCCTAAAACAAAATACTCTTGGCCTTCCTGACTCTCATCTTCCTCCTCTGCCACTTCTGAGAAATCCCAGTACTGCCCAGAGCAAGACTTGCACCAAATCTCATACATCTATTGGAGATGCCCTTCTTCCCATGATCCCTGCTGAATCCTTTGGAGATTTTATCAAACAACAGAGCAGAGGTGCTGTTCTGGGAGCAGGCTGAGTGCTGGGAGGTCACTCCTGGGGTGGCCTGTGCCAGACTGGCTGTTGTGTGATGGGGCATGGGACTGCTCAGAAGACACTCCCTCCACAGAAGGGAGTTGTACTAGGAGGTAGCACAGCCATGTCCTGCCCAGATGCTGGCCCAGCACACACCCATGACCCTCCAGCCGTGCCTCCTCTGAGGTGGTGTCCCAATGGGTCCATCCTCTCCCAGAGGAGATGGAGTTGGAGCTGACTGGCTCCAACCCCCGGATCTGCCCAGAGGATGTGTGGGCTGTGAGCTCACCCAGGCTCAGCAGCAAGAAGGAAGGGGCTGGGCTTTGGACAAGCTGAATTCTCAGGGCTTTGGGATGGCAGGGAGGAGAAGACAAGAGGACAGCTCTGTGCAGTCCTGCCAGCAGCACAGGCTTAACCAGAAGCCCACATCCTCCTCGAGCTGCCCGGAGGAATCTCCTGCTCCTTCTTCCCTGATGTCAGCTGTTAACTGCTCATCTGTGAGAAATAAGTACTATGGAGGGGTATACAGTCCCTGTTTAGGCTCGGGAAGTGGCTCTCAGCCCTTCCCATCAGTTGATAGGGTATACAATAAAGAAAATGGGTGCCTGAAAGGAAGCAATCTTGACACGTACCCAGCCAAACATAGGCCAACCATTTAGTGAGGAATTTTGAGTATCCTGATGAAGAGGGATGAAACATAGACCAGCAAAAAGTATTGGGAGACAGAGCAGTGATTGCAGGACCAGAAAGTCCTCCATGGATCAGAAAAGTTGCAGCAAGGCTCTAGGTGCTTTGGCCTAGAAAACACACAGGCAGGACTCTGCTGCCCTAAATCCTTGGTTTCAAAGTAGATACTGTTGTGATTTTGTTTTCTTTCAAGGTTGCATTCTCTTCCCAGCTGTGGGCTCTACTCGACAGAAGATAAAGTTTACATCCCTTCATCTCCCTGGGCTGTACTTTTGCCCAGTTGGACCCACACTTTCCAGATGGGGAAAGCGACTCGGAAAGATCTCTGAATTTTTGGCAAGAGACAAAAATCTGCCTTTCTGTGAGTCCCAAGAGCTTGGCAATTAAGCCCTGCCCCACCTTCTTCTCAGTGATGGGATGTTGCAAGCATCTGGCTCTCAAAGCAGGGTGAGAGCCTTCTGCACTCCCTCCCTGGCAAGGAACAGGTTTCTGCAGAGCCACACACTACAGCCCCTTTGTTCCCAAAGAATTTTCCATCCACTCCCTTGTGTATCTATCTCGGCAACATTACACTCAGATACAACCTAACACTCAAAGGCAATGCTCCCAGGAATGTGTTGCAGCATCTCTGCACTTGGTAAACACCTCCCTTTCCCCGTGGGACTGGAGGACAGGATTCCTCCAGTAGGGATGGCAGGAAGATCAGTTCCCTCAGCCCAGGCAGGGCTTTTCCTAGGAAAAGGCTCCCTGGGGAATAAGACGTCCACTCTCCTCCGTTACTGTCATCACTAACATGGACCTGGGGTGATGCATTTTCATCCCAGTGGTACCCAGCCTGCTCAGAGTGCTGCAAGTGCCCTCTGCACAAGGAGAGGATATTCCCAGTGGAGCTGTACTGGGGAAATCAAGGCACTAAGCAAGACTGATCCAGCATTGGCTGCAGCACAGCGAACCCAGGAGTCACCAGAGCAGGCCAAGCACTGCACCCGCTGCCTCCCTGATGAAGGGGAGATGCTCCCTCCTGGGGGAACACAAACCCTGACAGAGCTGCAGCAAAGCTTTGGCTCCTGCTTCCTTTGTGGGAGCTCTTCCTGCTCCCGGCACGGTGGCCAGCACAGAGCCCTGAGCCTGTGCCACGGCCTCTGAGCACAGCAGCCCATCCTGAGCCCGGGAGCCTCCAGGCCAGTCCCACGGGCCTGACGTCAGCCCTGCTCCTTGAAGCTCTGGGGCCATCGGGGAGCTGTTTCTGCTTTCAGCACATGGTGTCCCAGCCTGCTCTCCTCATCCATGGCTGGCTCCCTGGGAAGAATCCATGGGGCTGGGAAAGGTCACCCTGGCTGAGCTAACCACCCTTGGATGGGACTTACTGGGCAAGGGACAGCTTACAGCAGGCAGGGAAATGGAACAGTGGTTTTTGGTCCCTCGTGTCTGTTCATTCTCCTAAATTCTTCTTGAGCTAGGGCCAAAAGTAGGGCCCTGGCAGGGTTTTGGAAGGAAACAAGGGGAGGAAATGAAAACAGACATCCACTAGGAACAAAACAAAGGTCCGGCAGAGGAGGGAAGTGGAAGGGCACAGACATGACTGTGGACCTTCCTGCCTGCACTCTCACTCTGGCTAGCTTGTGCTCCCCTGGCTGCTTGCCCCAAGCTAACTCAGCTTGGGAACACTGGAACACAGCTGGAAAGTGCAGTACATATGTTACTATCCTGCTTTGGAGCCACTCATGGAGCCAAATTACAGCTCTTTCTCAGGGCAGTACCCAACTGCTCCTCAGTACATTATGCCTTGGGCCATCCCTTGCCTACTCTCCTTGCCGGCTCACCTGGCCTGCATTCGTGGCCCTTATAGGAGCAGGTGACAATTGCTGGCACTGGCAGGGAATGACAGGCAGGCATATTTTGGACTCAGCTGTCTGCTCAAGGGCTATGGCAAAGCCTTGCCGTGAAACAGAACCCCACCCTGCCAGCCCACATTTCTGTGGTGGGCAGATGTTGATCGTCTCTTGCCCCCCTTGTCTCCCCTACACTGCCGCCCCGACAAATGGGGCCTCGGCTGTGAAGCAGTATCACTTTCAGGGAGTGTTTGTCGGGCCTGGGAGGAGGGGGCATTTAAATGAACAGCTGGGGGTTTTTTGTTGTCCCTTGCACTGGAGCTGTTCCTGCCATTTGGGCTGGTGGCAGGTCCACGCTGGGGAAGCCGAGCAGTCCAGGCTGCTCCGGGAGAACGAGCTGAGTGGTGTCCCGGAGCACCAAGGCTCTCAAAGAGGGTAAGAGCGACCCGGGCAAGAGGCGGGAAGGAGCCCCATCCAGCTCTTCTCCCCCGGGCCTGCCCCAGGCAGCCCCCGCTCCCAGGGGCGTGCGGACCCCCAACTTCCCGCTCAGCTCAGACGTCCCACAAAGTGAGGAGCTGCCGGACGCCCCCGCTCCCGCAGGTCGGCCGGGGCTGTGCCGCTGTGCCCGCAGGCTCGGGGGCAGCATGCCCGCCCCTCCGCTGGCCGCCCCGCTGCTGCGCGCCCTGCTCGCCCGCCTGCTGCCGCTGGCCCGCCGGCGCCTGCTGCCGCCGCTCCGCCGCCTGGGGCGCCGCCTGCGCTCCCCGGAGAGCCGCCAGGCCCTGCTCACCTGCCTGCTCTGCCTCCTCAACCTGCGCAAGAAGGCGGACGACTGAAGCCGGCCGGCCGCGGGCAGGGCCGGGACGGGACGGACCCGGCAGGGCGCGGCGGCTCCTCCCGCCCGGCCGGCCCGCCGCGGGAGGAGGGACCGGGCAGGGGAGGGGACGCGCCCCGGCGGGGGCGGAGGGCCCGCCCAGGCAGCCGAGGCCGGACGGCTGCCCGCGCCTCGCCGCTCCGGCCATGGTGGCTGGGCCGCCCCCCGCTCCGCTGCCCCCCGCCGCGGGGCCGCCCCGCCGCTGAGCGCCCCCGCCCGCCCCGGGCACGGAGCCGGCGCTGCCCGGGCCATCTCCATCACCCGCTCTCCTGGGCGGCGGCGGCCCCACACGGCCGCTTCACCCCACGGTACCCGGGCCGGGACCCCCAGTGCCCGCAGCGGGCAGCGGGGAGGGCGAGGATGTCGGGCAGCACGGCGAGGAAGGTGCAGCCCTTCACCATCAGCACCCGGCTCTCGCTGCCCAAGTGCGCCGCGGACTTCCCCGGAGACGCCTGCCCCGGCATCGCCCTCGCCTCGGCGCTGGACAGCCACCGCGGCCTCCGCCGCAGCATCAACGAGCGCATCTCCCTCTACCTGGCCCACGCCCGGGCCGGCCCCGCCGCCGCCGCGGGGCAGCCCCGCAGCCCCAGCCCCCGGCAGGACGGGGGCCCCGACGAGGAGCGGCTGAACCGCAGCTCCCTAGCCCGCTCTATTAAGAAGATCACGCTGTCCAACTGGTACGGGGACGCTGGCACGGCAGAGGCAGGGGGACACGGGGACCCTGCCCGCGCCGGCGGCGAGAGGAACCACAACAACAACAACAGCAGGACAGAGAAAGCTCAGTTCAAGGTAAGCGACCCCGGTACCCTGTGCCCTGCTCTCGCCCTGTCTTCCCTGCAATTCCCCATTCCTCGCTGCCAGGGGATGGATAGGTCCCGGGGAGACTGCGCTCATCCCTGTTGCCTTTTGCCCGTGCCGTCCAGGCAGCAGTGTTTGCAGTGCTCCTGGGGTAGTTGTTTTTCCTGCCATGTGCCCTCCCCACGCACTTCTCTGTCCCATCAGGCTGGAGGGCAGGAATTCTTCCCGGTTGAGCGAGATGAGCTTTCCCCGGGGCTGAGATGAGCCGGGAAAGCCCTGCCCCAGAGCCCGGCTATGGAGGGCTCAGCTTTGGAGATGGCTGTGGTGATGCAGCTCAGTGCGGGGAGCTGGGAACTCACTCTCTCGTTCACCAGAGGGGAAACGGAGGCTGGGAGAAGGGAAGTGACTCATGAAGGGCCACACAGCCAGGCAAAGCTGGGACAAGGCTAGGATCAGGACCTAGGGCTCTCGGCACCCCGCCCTCCAAGTCTGGGCGCTGGCAGGCACAGAGGTGCGAATTCAACAGTGCCAGAGCCCAGGAGACCCCCTGTGGGTGGGATGAGGAGGAGGGCATCTCGGAGACGTCGCAGTTTCTGGCAAGGGCAGGCAGGAACTCCTTGGGATTTAACCCTGACCTGCAGCAGCTGGTTTCCCGGCAGGATAGTGCTGGGGAGAGCCGCGCAGCCCACTGCCAAAGCCCTCATCTTCATTGCCAATAAAGGCCAGGCACAGCCTCGCAAGCGGTGCCGCTTCCTCCGGCACGCAGTCAGCTCCTCGCCGGGCGGCGGAGCCTGCGCAGCCCGGAGGGCATCGGCGTGAGGGCTCCCCTCTGTCACATAAGGCAGGGACACGTGCTGGCCACGGTGGTGCGGGACTCCCCGGAGCCTGCCAGGATCGGCCCCCCCTCCCTGTCCAGCATGAGCCTGTGGAGCTGAGAGAGGTGGGCAGGCTGCAAGATGGAGCTTTGGGAGAAAGAGGGAGCTGGGGGGCAGGGGAAGACGTGTGGGATGGCAGCTGGAGGAGAGGAGGGACACTATCTCCCACGCAGAGCACGGCAATGCTTTCCCAAGCGTACCCCGCAGCCCATGGATTTGCCATTTCCTCCTGCCCCGTAGGAACGAGGGGCTCCTCCGGGATGAGCACAGTGGAGGATCTGGCCCCGGCTCCTCATGTTCGTGGGAAGTCACTAGTGCCCGTTCTGTGGGAATGCGGCAAGCATATGTGCCGTGTTAATTTTGCTTTTCGAGGGGGAAGAAGTGTTTGCAGAGGCGGCAGCTGAGGCTGCTGTGCTCATTTCACGTGAGGCTTTGCTCGTGTCACCGAGCCTGGTGTCCTGCTAGGGAATGTTTAGCACAGCACCTCATGGATGGCAGGAGGCAGGCTCAGTTCCTTGTCCCGGACTTTGGTTGCTGAGGAAGTTTGTTGTTTTGCCGGATCGAGGACCCAGCTCCAGCCAGAGGGACCGAGAAGGGGGGGTAGTCCCGGTGGAGCAGCTCTGCGGGAAGGATGAAGTCATCGTTGTGCTGGCAGCCCTGTTTTCCTGCGGCTGACGGATCGTGAGACAGGGACTTTAAATAAAGCTCCCGTGTCACCTGCAGGCTTGTCTCCCACGCTGAGCCCTGGGGGCCAGCCTGAGACATTAGTGCATAGAGCTTTCTAGGGTCTTATGCCTCACAGGCACTTCACATTTAGCTCCCTATCATTCCCTAAATATGCATCCAAACCTCTCAGGCCCATGGTCAGGCAAGGAGGTGCCTTCTCCTTCTGATACCATCCTGCTGAGTTCTCACTGTGCCTGTTGAGCTGTGATTCAGCCTTGTACCCTGACTGTTCTTCCTGTTTGGGATGGGATGCTGTGGCATGTGGCAGTGGTCTGTCCTCTGCAGCCATGGGCCAAGCTTTGCTGGTCCTTGGAAAGGTCCAGTGGTGCTGTTCTCCTGCTGGGCTGTTTGTAGGGCTCTGAGACTTTTTGGTGGCAGCAGCCCTATGCTCTAGACTGCCATTCATATCAGGACTCTTCTGCAGTGCTGAAGAGATGGTGGGAAGAAATGTTCTATCTAGGAAAGGAGTTCTGATTTTCCTAGGTTCATTTCCCTTGGTCAGTGTCCTCAGTTTGGAGTGGCCTGAGCAGCAGTAGGCTGGCTCTGGCTGATCCAGCACCCTGTTTGCAGCGATCTCAGAGGAGGGGTTGTTAGGGCAGCACACATTGTCCACCACTCTGTTTCTGTTGCCCTGTGCCTGCTTGGATGGCTGTTATAGAGACAGCAAGGTGGCCCCAGGAAAGGAGTGGAAGGAGTTCCCTCAGTTAGCCTGTTATATCCAACAGCCCAAGAAAAGATCCATCTGTAGAGGATGAGGCTTAATGCCCTTGGGCACGATCCAAACAATCCCACGCACCTCTCCTCCTGGGGCTGTGCTGCATCAAGGATAAGGTAATGTGGAGTTCATCCTGGACATCCTCTCTGTGCCTGGCTGCAGTTCCTGGACTTCCTTCCTCCTGCCTCTCCTGCTTCCACCCTCACCCCTGTCCTTTGGAAGCCCTTCCCTGCAAGCCAGCTCCCCCTTAACTCATCTTCCAGCTAGGCTGAGATCAGGGATCAGCAGCTGAGAGGATTCAAGCTCATGGTTTTGGAGCTAATATCATCATGTGCCCTCATGCCTCTGCCCTGCTGTTCTGGAAGAGGGCAGGGGAGTCTCTGAACATCCTTAGATGACCAGGGACCAGTGGTGATCACTAAATGGGTTTCTGCTGGCTTTGGAATTGATTCAAGGAGAGAAAAGGGTGTTGGGGGTACTGGGAGCTAAAATGGAGAAGGCAGTGAGCAAAGCAGGCTTAGGAGCTCTTGCCACTTGCTGAACACGTGGTGGGAGCTGTGGATGCTGTTTGGAGAAGCGTGGTAAGAAGAAGATGTGTAAGGAGGGACGGGCAAAAGTGCAGCCAAGCAGTGTCTGGCCCAGGGCAGGGAGGTGGGTGAGTGCTCCTCTGCCCCCTAGGCTGCCAGCACAGTACCAGGCTCACAGCTGTGCCTTCCTGCCTCTAGGTGTTCCTCAGGAAGGATGTGGATGCAGAGGACAAGCAGCAGGAGCCTGGGAGTGTTCAGGCCAGCGTTTTCTGCTCTCCAGTGGACAGATGTTCTCCCTTGTATGCGGTATGTGCCTCTGCCCTAGACATTAGGGGGGCATGACATGCAGCTTGGAGCTGAGCATGAGGCTGGTCCCTGGTGGTGTGCCCAGGTGTGGATGGAGCCTTGCCTCTTGCAGTGAGTGCAGGAACAAGCTGGGTATGGTGGGGCCAGGAATCAGCCCCCCAGGGAGCATCCAGGGGTTTTACTGCTTCCAAGGGAGCCCGGTTATGGGCTCCTCAGCCATGGCTGAGTCAAGAGACTAAAGGTCATGGAGTCATAGGAGGGCCTGAGAATCTGTGTTGCTATTAAAAAAATTAAAAAAAAAATAAAGACAGAGGATTTCTGTAGTTCTTGTGGTTAAGTAGAACGGGCATTGTAAAGTGAGTCCCGTGCTGTCAGCAGGGCAGCACATGCCAGAGTGCTTAGAGAGCCTGAAACAGTTGCCCAAACCCCACTGCTCCACAGGCTCCTGGAAAATTGCTCCCTGGTGGGCTCGGGGGCAGCTAAAACCCTGTGGGGCAGCTCATATCCAGCCCTCTCAACGAGGAAGGGCTGTCCCAGGCTAGCCCCAGGAGCAATTTTTGCCTGCTGAGAGGAGGCAGCAAGCCTTGCACCTTTGGGTTCCTCCTGAAAATTCTGTTTCCTGTTTGCCATGAGTTAGTATGCAGTCAGATCCCCATCCCTGGGCAGAAGGGTGGGAAGTAAGTGCCCGGGTGATGGTGCTGTCCCCTGGGCAGCGTGCAGCTGGGCCCAGGGCTGAGTTTGGAGAAGGGCCAGCACTTTCATTGGCTGACCTTTGCTGTCACCCCTGGCAGAGCTGGAACCCTGACAGAGGGTTTTGTCAGCTTTGGCTGCCCACAAGGCCAAATCCCAAGGGAGATGCTGCACTTTCAGCCCCCGCCAACCACTCACCAGGGATGGGGGTCTTGGGTGCCACCAAGGAGGCTTGCCAGGAACCTGCCTTGTGGCCCTCCATCCCATCCCCTGGCAGCATCTCCCTGCATGACACCAAAGAGACACAAATGCTCCTCACAGGGATGCACTCTCTGAGGCTGGAGGGGCAGCAAGCACTGCATCCATCTCCAGTGTGGGTGCTGGGACCAGTCCAGGTGCCAGGTGCCATCCCAACAGCCTGGAATGACCTAGGGAGTGACCCACTTGAGGGACAGGCCAGCAACCCCCTGCTGCAGTTGCAAAAGCCACCAGTGTGGCCTTGGTAGAGGGAAGTGGTACCTCAGTATGCTGGAGGAGAACCCCAAATATGTCAGGGAAGGAGTGGAGTTAAGAATAAGGCATGCTGACCTACTTCACTTGGGTTTCTGAAATGCTCCTGGGAGGTGACAGGGAAGGCTCCCTGGGGCAGCCCACTGACACTCCCCACCCCACCTTTGCTCCCCACAGCTGGCAGCAGCCCCGGTGTCATCACCCCAGAAAGAGAGCCCCAAGGGCAAGGAGTCTGCTGCAGCACCAAGATGCAGCGGGCGCGGCGGCGGGGGAGCAGCCCCTCTCCTTGACCTGAGTCCTCTGATAGCCCAGTTCAACCGGGAGATGCTGCAGGTGAGGCAGCTGGGCCCTCTCCCAGGGCCTGTGTGGGAAGTGCAACGGAGGGCCACCGGCAGCCTTTCATGTGAGCTCTGGGGTGGGGTGCGCAGCAGGGAGGGTTGAACTCCCAGCCCGAGCACAGCCATGGTTGTGGCATGAGATCATGTTTGGCTGCCTCTCCCTGGCTGTCAGCCCCAGGGAGAGGGGGTCAGCCCACACCAGGGCCCTGCTTCCTCTCCATGTGCGCATGCTCCTCCCATGCCCCGTTCTCCTCCTCCTCCTTCTCCTCTCAGACCCTGTCCCTCCCCAGCAGCATGGGAACTGAGATGGTGGGAGGGCTGCTTCCAGGCCATGGTGGTAAGAATGCATGGATATTTGCACTGGGGAGCAGGGTGCAGTGAGGAGAGATGCTTTGTGCAGCGATGTTCTGTGCAGACTGGCCTGCTTGGGCAAGCCCAGCTTCTCCTGCTGGGCTGGGAGATGCTGGAAAGAAGTGAAGTGCTACACACCTTCACACCCCCATTGCCACAGATGCTGTCCTGAGTGCTCTGCTGGCCTGTTGATTCCCAGAGCTGAAAGGGTGCACTCCAGTCCCTGTCACAGCTGGGAAGGTTTGGGTTTGGGTCCCAAAGCCGTGTCCTTGAGGCTCTGGTGGAGGCCCCAGCCACATGGCTCTTGGTGTGCTGCAGGCAGAGAGCTGGGTGCGAGGCAAGCTGCGGGACCTGAAGGACGGCTGTGACCTCCAGGACTGGGAGGAGGTGGCCCAGACCTTGCAGAGGGACATGAAGGATTTTGAGAACACCCTGATAAAGCTCAATCAGGTGGGTCCAGGCAGGGCATGGTGTGGCATGGCCCCCGTTACTCACAGCACCTGTGTCCCTGCGCTCTCTTCAGCAGAGGGTCCCTGGGAACCCCTGGTGCTGAGTGGGTCCCTTGGCCCCACAGATGGGCGAGCAGCTGATGTGGAGGGCAGGCCCCAGTGCAGAGGCCGTGCGGAGGCAGCTGCTGGCCCTGCAGGAGCAGTGGCAGCTCCTGAAGCAGACGGCTGCCAGCCAGAGCAAAGCCCTGGGCGGACTGCGGAGTCTGCAGGACTTTAACAGGAAAGCTGAGCGGCTGGAGGCATGGATCAGGCACAAGGTTTGCGGGATGGGAAGCATGGTCTGGGGAAGGGGATAGCCTGGCTGTCCCCCCACCTCCTCACACCCTTGCCTGGCCCAGGAGGAGAAGCCTTCTTTGGCAGCCCTTCTGCAGGAAAGCCCGGATAAGATCCAGCTCACTCGCCGCATCCTTGACTTGAAGCAGGTGAGAGGTGCTGGGGGACTGCCAACCTGTCAGGGACCCCAAACACCTTGAGGCTGGGGCATGGCACAGGTCCCTGAGGAGGGATGCTGATGTCTTTCCTCTCTGCTCGGACCAGGAAGAGCAGCAGTTCCAGAATCTGCACAAGGAGCTGAACAGCCTGGCCCAGAAGCTGGAGAAACAAGGCAAAAATGAGAGCAGAAACATCTCAGCCCGGCGCAAGCACCTTAACAAAGCGTGAGTGGTGTGAGGACACATGGGCTGAGCAGGGCTGAGCCAGGCACCAGGAGCTGACCAGATGGGAAGCAGGACCCCCCAGACCTCCCGGCCTAGCTCTGCACAGCTCCCCAGACAGGCACAGGCTGCCATTCATCTTTCCCCTTCCACCTGCTCAGGTGGCTGCGGCTGCAGGGGACCCTGAAGGAGCACCACGAGGCTCTGCAGCTGGCCCTGGAGGTGGCCTCCTTCCTCCAGCAAGCAGATATCCTGCTCGGGGTCATCCATGCAAAGGTATCTGCACTGGAGCCAGGGTCACCCTGGTGTGTGGGGCTGTTGCACGGCCTGAATGAAACTTGGTGGGCAGCACCTTGCTCTTGTCTCCTGCATGGAAGCTCCTGTGGTCCCAGTACTCTCAGCCTGGGCTTTGGGGAGAGAACCAGGGGATGGAGAGAGGGAGCCGGGCTGGCAAGTGCAGTTTTGCACTGTTTCTTTCTGCTGGAGCTGGGAGCAGGGCCCTGTCCTCCTCCCACTGCTGACCGTGGCCTCTTCTTACAGCAGAGCAGCATCTGCAGTACAGGGAAGCCAGGGGAGGCCGAGCCTTGCCAGGATCGGGATGTCAGGGACATTGCCAGCCAGGTGATGGTGAGTGAAGACTCTGCCTCGTCCCCTGAGCCCTGGGGAGCATCCTGACAGGGAGAATGTGAGCCTTCCCAGGCCAGCTCTGCCACCAGCAGTGCTGTGGGCTCTGCGGGCAACCCCCTGTGGGTGGCTGAGGCTGTGTGATGGATGGGGCAGTGTCCCCAGGGCAGACAAGAACTGGGATACGCACTCACTGCCTCTTCTGCCCCCCAGAGAGATGGCTGTCATCACACACCCTGCCCGTGGCCATGGTGGTTTGTCACTCATGAGCCCCGTCTCCATCACTTCCCCGCTGCTCTCTCTTCTCCAGATGCTGGATGTGACAGTGTCCCAACTCCTAAACTTGCAGCCCAGCCTGGCAGCCCGAGTCACCTCAAAGCACCGAGATGTAAAGGAGAGCTGGGCACAGCTCCAGCAGGCACTGAGGTAGGGCTTAGCTGGGTCCCAGCCCTGACCTCCCAGCACTGGAGCCAGAGGCTTGGGAAAGACCTTGGTTAGCCCCTAGCAGGCTGTCTCTGGGGCACCAGCTCCACTCAAGGTCTCTCTTTATCCTTTGCTCCCCCGGGCTTCCCTTGCTTTCCTTTCCCAGGACAGGGAAGGCTCCAGCACGGGCAGGCAGTTCCCCGGGGGGCAGAGCTGCAGCTCCAAATGTTGAGCCTCGAGGAGACGACAGCAGTCACGGGGCTGTGGGTAAGGAAGCAGCAGCCAAATGGACAAGAGGACTTGGCAGCATGGTAAGCACTGGCTTCCTCCAGGCATCTTCAGCTCCTCTGCTTCAAGAAGACAAGGGAGCCTAGGGGAAAGGGTTTCAGGTGTTGGGCAGAATCCAAGCTGAACACTCCTGGATCTGGTCCCAGCAGTTATGGGAGGTGATAAGTGCCAGCCCAGGGCAAAGCAGATGTCTGCTTTGTGCTGGCCAAGGAAGAATGGGAACCTTTGTGCTGCAGGTACCAAAAGATGTGCTGGAGAAGATGGCAGAGAACAAGAAGGGAGAGGAGAGCAAGACTGGCTCCTCAGCAGTGGGACAGCCCCCTCATGGAGGGGACAACAAAAGGTACCAGCTTGTGGAGGTGGCTGTGGGAGCAAGACAGAGTCAAAAGGAACAGGGATGGGGTTCCCCTGTGCAAGGGGGAGCCTTGCAGTCCTGACTGTCCCTCTTCTCTCTCTGCTGGAGGAGGAGAGAGGCAGAGGCTGAGTGGGAGATGTGGCAGCTGGAGACCCAAGGGCAGGACGTCTGCCAGGTGGTGAACACGGTAATGTCCCCCCAAGAGTCCCCTTTGCTCCCTGCCCATCCATGAGGAGACCGTGTTGAGGAAGAACTCACTTCCCTAACCTCCTCCTGCTGCTCGTGGGCATGCAAGCTTGTGCCCACACACCTGGTCTGGGCACTAACCCAGCATGTCTCCTGCTCCTCAGCAGGATCTGTCCCCGTACAAGGAGAGTGTGGCTATGGGAGTCCCCCCGTGTCCAGCGGCGAGCCTGGAGGCAGCACAGATGCAGCAAGAGCCCAGTGCCAGGGCTGTGCTCCTGGTGAGCCTGCCTGGATGTGAGGTGGGGGGAGGACATCAGGTGGGGCCCATCCTGACTGCCCTCCCTGCCTCCCAGGAGGGGCCAGCACGAGGGAGGCCTCATGGGAGCCCTCAGGTGGAGGCCATGCTGCGGGAACTGGAGGAGTTGTGGGAGGACCTGCAGAGGAGGCACCAGGAGAATGGTGTGGTGCTGCAAGAAATCGATAAGGTACGTGGAGTCAGGGCTGGGAGGGCACAGGGCGTGCTTCAAGTGGAACAGCTTGCTGGGCATCACCAAGTGAGGCTGGCACCTCTGGGGCCTGGAGATGCCACACTGGCACCGACATCTCTGGCTGGCCTTGCAGAGGGCACACTTCTCCCACTGTGCTGCCTGTGCCCCAGATACCCCCAGTGGGAAGCCAGCATGGCTCCTGCCTCCTCTGGGTGGCTCAGAGCCAGGCTGAGGGATTCCCTGCTCTCCCTGAAGGCCCTGAGGCTGGTGGGGGAGCTGGACCAGGCTGAGCGGTGGCTGCAAGACGTGGCTGGGTCGCTCTTGGAGCCAGCTGCCATGAGAAGCCCGGCGGAGCTGCGCCAGGACCTGGAAGAAATGAGCCGGCTGGAGAAGCAGCTCCTGCTCTGTGGCCTCAAGCTGCAGGCACTGCGGGAAGAAGCAGCAAGCGAGGCACCCACTGAGCACGAGGGGGCAAGGAAGATGCAGAGGAAAGTGGAGATGGTGGAGGAAAAGTGAGTCCTGGAGGAAGGTGCCTCTTCTCTGGTGCCCAGGTTGGGTGGGGAGGAGGATGCTGTCCCTGAGGAGGTGCAGAAGCTGCCGGCACCTCTGATGAGCACCCATCCCCACAGGTTGGCACACGTGCAGGCAGCACTGCGGCACCGGGCAGCAGATCTGCGGGACTCCCTGGTGCTGTCTGAGTTCCTGCAGGACCTGCAAGAGGAAGAGGCACGGAGCCAGCAGGGGTCTGCAGCGGTGAGCAGCATGGCCAGGCATCCCTTGGGATCACACAGCACCTGGGAATGGACCAAGGGTTGATCTGCAGTTGGCATGGGGCCCCTGTTGGGTGCTGCCCTCCAGCCCAGCTGCCCGGGGTGTCACTCCCCATCTCTCACATCTGGTGTTTCTGCTGGCTTCAGCCAGGGAGTGGGCGCTGTGGCTCGCAGGGGTGTTTTCCCCCACTCTCAGCCCAGGCTGAGAAGTCTCCAAGCAGTGAGGACATGAGCCGGCCCTTGGGAGAGCTGCAAGAGGCCGTGGAGATGCTGAATGACGTGGCGAAGGAGCGGGAGCGGGTCATGGAGGTGGCAGCAGAGACGGAGAGCCTGGAGCGTCTGGTAGGGAACGGAGGCTGGGACCTGGGGAGGCATGCAGGAGGTTCATCTGCAGCCAGACATGCCAGCTGAATGGACAGGGCACCCACTTCAGCTCTCCTCAGTGGGACACAGGGACATTGGGACTCATGGGGACTGCTCTGTGCAAGGCTGGCATCCTTGTCTCTCCCGTGACTGGCACCTGCCCTTTGCAGCTGCATGGCAGGGTGTCCCAGGCTGGGGTGGGCTGGGGCTGTGTGGCAGGTGGGGCTCCCATCCCAGGGCTGATCTCCCTCTCTGTCCCCTCCTGCCCATCCAGGTGGCAAAGATATCCCCACAGCTGGAGGCTCTTCAGTGCAGAGCCAAGGCGCTGTCTGAAGACATTGCCCTAGCAGAGAAGAGCTTCACCACGGTGAAGAGTGAGAAGGACCTGCAAGGGCTGCAGGGCTTGCTAAGCTGCCAGCAGGAGATGGAGGTGAGTCAGGGGAGCACTGCCAGGGAGGTGTCCCGGCTGGCTGGGGCTGTCTCAGTGAGGCACTGGCCCCCCTCCGGGGGCCCAGGTGTTGTAAGCCTTGGCACACTCACAGGGCGGGATGGAATTTTCCAGTGGAGCTGAGACCTGCCTGCTCTGCTCCCCTCTGATAGCGTGGGCCAGGCAAGGGGACAGAGCTTGCATCAGCTCCCACGTGCCAACGCCCAGCTGCCAGCACCTACTCATCTTCCCTCTGGTGGGGAAGCGACTCATGCACACAGGGCAGGGAAGCCAGGCAGCTCTGTGCTCTTGCCGTGCTCCCCACTGAGGCTGGCTCTGCCCATGTAGCAGCATCCTCTCCTCTGTCCCTGCATCACAGAATGCAGGAGAGTGCAGCCTGGGTTCAGAGGGGTTGGATGCATCTCAAACCTTTCCTGCCTTGTGATCTTTAGCAGGCAGTGTCCCAGACCCTGCAAGGGCAGCTGGAGGAGCTGGAGAGGGCGGCTGCCCGCTTGCAGGAGCTGTGTCCCGCTCGGCAGTGCCCCGTCAGCCGGGAGCTGCAGGAGACGCTGTGGGCCTGGGCAGGGCTGCAGGAGCTGCTGCAGGAGACCCGGCTCCGCGTGCGGCAGGCCAGCCAGCTCCGGCACTTCTTCAAGGATTACTTAGCCATGATGTAAGTGGCAGTGAGCTGTTGGGGTTGCTTCTGTGGGGGTTGAGGGGGAGTTGGCGAGAGCATGGCATTGGCAGCTATGTGGGCAGTGCTGGAGCTGCAGCCAGGCGTGACCATGGGGAGCCTGGAATGCAGGGCTGCACCACAGCTGTCTGTTGTGAGGCAGCCCTGCAGCATCTCATCCTGCCCCAACAGCCTGGCCACAATCCCTGCAGCATCTCATCCTGCCCCAACAGCCTGGCCACAATCCCAGGGAGATGCTTCCAGATATCACTGAGCATGGGAATGGCTTTCCTGGGGCTGCAGGGCTGGAGAAGTGTTGGGTCATTCCTCAGCCTGTCTTTCACATGCTCACAGCTCCTGGACTGAGGACACCCGGGCTCAGATCTTCTCTGAAAGTCCAAGCAGCTCCAGTATCCCGGAGACCCCATGTGAGGAGCTGGAGAGGAGAATTGAAGAGAAACTCAAGGAGTTTGAGGCACTAGCAGCAGCAGGGCAGCAGCTGGTGTCTGAGGAGCACTACCTGAGTGCAACAGTAAGGACAGGAGAAATGGGGTTGGGGGAAAATTCTCAGCACTTCCTGAAACCCTCTGGGGACAGATCATGAAAGAAAGAGCAAGGTGTGGGTGCAGAGCCCCAGTAAGTGGGATGGGGACAGCTATGCATCCCTGGGGCTGCTCAGGGCAGGAAGAAGTTTCATCCAGTGGATCCTGAGATCTGAGTTGATGTGGCTGTGACTGTATCCCACTCGCAAAAACTTCCCATCTGCTCTGCTGTGAGATATCCTGGTAGGACCAGTGTCCCTGGGCCAGGAGTCCTTGCAGGCTGCCCAGTATCTCTCCTCCCATCAGATAAAGGAGCGCTTGGAAGAGCTGCAGAGCATGCTGGGCTGGGTGCTGGTGCGCTGGCGAGCACAGAGGCATCAGCAGCAGGATCTGGGGAGCCGACAGGAGGACAGGAGGGAGCCAGAGAACCTCTCAAGCACATCCCCCATTGGTCAAGTGAGTACCCAGCCATGCTGAGACTACCAGGGAGAATGACCAGCCTTGAGGCTGAGGGTAGCAGAGGCACTGGATGGAGAGGGTGGTGCAGAAGGTGGGGAGGGATGCATGCCAATTCCTCTGGGAATCGCTGGGGTTCAGGCAGGGCAAAGGGAAGGCTATCCTGAGAAATTGCCGGGTACTCCAGCAGCCCTTCCTTTATGTTCCTTCTCTTGCCTTGCTCTGCAGGAGCAGCGTGCCTCATATATCCTACCCCACCTGGAAAGCATCCACAGCCCAGTGAAGTTCATGCCCTCCTCCCTCCTCGAGCCTGTGCAAAGATCAGAGCCAAAGCTTCCAGAGAAAAAAGCCATCTCCCCACCAACATCACCCCTCTCAGATGCCCCGTCAGGAGTGGGGCAGAGCTGGGGGGAGCCCAGCAGCAAAACAGCCCTTGATGTGGAATCCCCCAAGGAGGCTGGCACCTGGGATCCTGCTGAGACCTCCACGCTGCTGCTGCCGCCACGGGGCTCCTGTGGTCTCGGGGGCACGGTCAACCTCATCCTCAGCATTGGCAAGAAGGGGGAGAAGAAGAAGGCCCAGCTGCTGGCCAGCAGCGAGCGGCCAGGCGAAGAGGCACTGCCAGCGGTACGGGGGGATGGTGGGAGGCTTTGGCAGAACTATGGACAAGCAGCCACACAGCCAGGGCAGCTGTGCTCCATGCAGACTGGGAGGGCAGCGGGGTGATCCCCAAGCTGAGACCCCTCTGACCATTTCTAAGTGAGCTGCTGGCACTGTGTTGGTCTCAGGAGAGGGGCCTTTGGCCATGCTGATGCTGCGTGATGCCTTAGGGCTGAGGCTGGCTTGCGCCACCCACTTTGCCCGTGCTCTCCTGCTGCAGCTCCTTGCCCACTCTGTCCTCTCTGTGTGTCTCTTTCTCTCCCCTTGCTCAGCTCCCCGCCACTAAACACTCAGGCTGTAAAACCTTTTGGAAGCGTTGCCAGGGGCTTTTAGGAAACACTTGGGGTAGCTTAAAGCGAAAAAGAAAGCCAGCACGCCAGCTGGTGGAAGAGGTAACGTCTCGGGGGAGGCTGCATGCCGGGCAGAGTGGCTGCATGGTGTGAACCTGCCTGCCACAACCCTCCTGGCCAGGCCACGGTGCCCTGGTGGCAGCGGTCTGCTGAGAGAGGGAAAACCCTTCTGATGCTGTGGGGTCCAGAGTGTGGGTGCTGGGACATGTGAGGAGGGGACTGAGGCAGGGCTTGCTGCAGTTTGGCCCTCCATTCAAGTAGTTTTGGTGGCCGTGGGAGGTATGGCTAGCTGGTCGCCAGTGGGAGAGCCTCCCTGCTCCATTGCTGGGGGGCAGGAGCAGTTCTTGTGTAGCCAGCTGAAGGGGACAAGGGTGGCTGGGGCTGTCTGAGGTGCTCATTTTGCTGGGGATCTCACTCCAGGTTGCTTGGCTTGTAACTCTGAGGCTGGGAGTTGGAAATGTGTAGGGGCTCACATCTCTTGTTGCTCCAGAGCCTGTGCAAGAAGGTCTGTGTGTGAGGAGCCCTAAGGGCAGCCTGGCCCAGTAGCCCAGGGGAGAGGGCAGGAGGACAGGGAGGCTGGAGGGCACTGAGGCAGGATGAGGGGCTGCTGGGCTGCCAGGAGAGTTTTGGTAATGGGCACCGTCCGGCCTAATGGATCCAGGGGGACACTGCTCCAGCTCCTGCAGACTCTTGCAGCTGTGGAAGCCCAGGAGAGGGTCTGCAAGGAACGGGAGGGGAGGGGTTTGCACTCAGTCCCTGCCCTTGCATTCATTGCTTTACTGCCTGGAGCATGCAGGGCTGGCAGGCATGGACTGCAGTGACTGCTTTCTCAGTAGCCACCCAAAAGTGATGGCTTGGAGGTCAGCAGTGCCAGGGAAAAGCTGTGTGGTAGTCAGCCCCAGCTGTACCACACCTGGGGGACTCCATCATGGGCAGATTCCCTTGTCTGCTCTACCCTGCCTGCACCCGTGTGGGCGCAGCCCTCAGGGGACAGAGGTGACGCTCTGTCATTCCCAACACTGCATGTGCTGCTGGTGAGCATTTTTGTCTGCCTGCCCTTGCAGCCCCCTACCTTCCCAGACGCAGCATGGAAACGGGGCAGCTGGCACAGGATGGTGGAAGCTCTAGCGATGGGGATCACGCCTCTCTCCTTCTGTTTCCTCAGGTGCAGGCGGAGGCCAGGAAAACCTGCACGGCAAAGCGGCCGCCCGCCGTTGTGCGGCGCCCTGCAGGGCCCGGCGGTGGCATGGCGGCCGTGTCCCACACGCTGCCCAAGGCCGGCTCTGGCTGCCTCTTCAACAGCCTGCAGCGGCGGGAGCAGGCCCGGGCAGAGCAGGCCCGGCTCCTCACCCTGCGGGGCATCATGGGCGACAGCTCCCTGCGGCCCACGCCCGAGGAATGCCACGGCCCCAGCAACACGTGGCCTCAGAAGTGTGGCTGGAGGAAGGGGGGGCCGGGGGCCGCTGCCGCCGGACCTCAGCTTGGGGAGCTGCTCCTCTATGTCAAGAACCCGCTGGTGCAGGACATCGATGCCGAGTGCGGGGCGGCCCCTCAGAAACCCTGCCTCCCTCACCCCAAAATCACATGCCCCCGTGTTTCCCTGGGCTCCGTGCTCAGCCTGGAGCTGCCACGGGATGCAATGGTCCTGGGCTGCCGCCGAGGGGCTGAGGCACGGCAGCAGGAGGCAGAGGGGCAGGAGCAGAGGCAGGATCAAGAAGTGAGGCCATGGAAGCCCACAGGCACACATGGAGTTGGATGGCAGGAAGATGGGCACAGTCCCCAGGGGCCCAGCAAGAGGCTGGGGATGTCCCCCAAGGGCAAGCAAGAAAGGTGGTTCGAGGAGGTGAGCTTGAAGCCCAGCTGCAGCCGGCAGAGAGCACACCGTGCTGGGAAGGAGCACTGGAGCCCGCGGCACCCCAGCAGCACCAGTAAAGACCTGGACTTGAGGCCGAGCCAGCCGTCCCGTGTCGGCATGGGGGACGAGCTGGGCACCCCCTTTGGCCAGGATGACAGCCCCACTGTCTCTGGCCGGGCCAGGCACCACAGAGCCGCTTGGCTGGAGCTTGGATCATCCCCTGCCAGCACCCCAGGCAGGGCTGGAGCCATCCCCAGCCCTGCCTGCACACAGCAGCCAGCCAGCAGCAGCCAGCCCAGAGGGTCCCCGGCTTCCCCTGCCGCCCCCACCCAGCTCTCTGTCTTTGAGTGGGCACTGGGCACTCCACAGCCCCAGAGCCCTGCACTGGGCACTAAGGAAGTGTGCCACCCTGCCCACAGGCAGTTTGAGGAAGAGGAGGAGGAGCTGCAGGCCATCTGGGATGGGGCACACGAGCGACAGAGCTCACCAGGAGGCAGCTGTGCCAGCCACAGGATGGACAGCAGGGCGGGCAGCTTGGCCAGCCCCAGCGCCACTGCTGGCGGGCCCCTCATCCTCTCATCAGCCAACAACGTGCTAGTGGCCAAATTCACCCTTCCCACTGCTGCCCAGCTGCTCCACAGCCCCTCGGGAGAGCAGAGCCCCAGGGTGGTGCACAGTGGCAGTGGCAGTCCCAGTGGGCTCAGGGTTTCCCCCCACGAGGAGGAGCTGGTGCCTGCAGCCCCCTTGGATGCCTCCAGTGCCTGGGATCAGCGGAGGCATTGGCAAGAGGAGAGCAGCAAGGTGAGATCCGCAGGCCAGGGATTTCGCTTCAGGGTCAGGTAGGGGCTGGGGAACAGCCAAGGCAGCAGCTGGGTTATCCACTCCTGCAAACATAACCTGTAGCTGGGGACTCCCTGACTCCAGTGGCCCCTTTTCTTCAGCTGCTGGGGAAGGGCTAGGTGTGGTATTTGGGGTCCCTGCAGCACACACACCCCCACCAACCCATAGCCTCAGCAAAGTGGCACTTCACCCCTAAAGCTGACACAGAGCTCAGCCCCTGGCCAGGTGAGAAAGTTGTTCCTCATTGTAATTCCACTGCCACTTTGGCATTGCTCACCAGGGATGGGTCATATAGACCTCATATGCATGGAGGCCAAGCTGGCACCACCAGCCCTAGAGAAGTTTCTGCTCACCCTCTGTGCCCTTGCAGGTCCTGCCTGGTAAAATGGAGTTTCAGATGATGGAGGGGACGCTGGAAAGGAAGCACGTATTGCAGACAGGAGGGAGAAAGGTACAGACATGGCTGTGGGGCTCTTTGGGACAGGGGTGCTGGGACATGGCAGGGGGTGGAGAGAAGCCAGGGATGTTCCTGGAAGTGCCACAGGAATGCTGCTGGCCATTCTGGAAGGGCACAGCCTCAGAAGCCCTGGGCCACATTCTGAGTGCCATGAGACCATCTGTGTTCTTCCAAAGCTATTGGCATCACAGCTGTGCCCTGCTTGTGTCCCACAGGCCAGCTGCCGGGCCTGGGGCCTCTTCCACGCCGTGCTGATGAGGCAGACGCTGTGCTTCTACCAGGACCGCAGGGACAGCCTCAAGGTGCCCTGGGGACGTTGGGGTGACAAGGGAGGGGGCTGGTGGCAGGGTGATGGCTCTGGGCCCCGTGGTCAGGGAAGGCAGAGCCATCCAATCCCGCTGTTGTCCTTGCTTTCCCTTGTGCTGCAGAGTTCTGTGGTGGCCCTTCCCCTGAACCTCTCCGGGGCAGTCTGCACCCCAGATGCCGAGTACACCAAGAAGACCAACTGCTTCAGGCTTCAGTGAGTGCCCCATGCAGGGCAGTAACCACAGCCTTCCCAAGAGTGTCCCTGCTGGGGCAGACACATACCAACATCCCCAGGCAGGATCAGCTCAGTGCTTAAATGAGGATTTCCTTCCTTCTTTATCACCTGCTTCTCTTCTTTTCTGCTCTTGTGGGGGCTGTTGTAGCTGCACCCTACATTGTTCTTCCCCTCTCCCTCTCCCTGCAGGCTGCAGGATGGCTCTGAATACCTCCTGAGGGCCCCCACCCAGTCCCTCATGAACGAATGGGTCTCAAAGCTGCAGCAAAACTCAGGTGAGGAGCCCTGGCAGGCAGAGCAGGGGCCCAGCTCTCTGTGGTTACCATGTTTGTTCAGCCCTCGCTGAGCCTTTTGATACATGGGGGGTCAGAAGAGAAGCAGCACAACATTTTACTCTGATTTATGCATCTTCCTAGCCTGCCTTGGGAACAGCAGTTCTCTGCCAGGCAGGATTTGGAGGCTTTGTTTTCACACCACATACACAGCTATAAATCAGGAATAGCACAATTGACGTCAGCGGTGCTTCAGCAGCAAAAAGCCAGTGTCAGGAAAATTATAATTGTGCCTTGGTATTCCTCCATATCCGCTGGGCTTGGAAATGCCTTGCTTGCCCTTGCAGCAAGGAGACCTGCAATACTGAGGTCTTCCTGTTGCTGTCCCTGTACCTGAGGAGTTCAAGCCCTGCTATGAAATCCTAGGTTGGATGTCAAGACCAAGAGCAGGTGCTACAGCAGGAGGTTGGAGGAGCCAGCCATGCAGCATGGGCAGTCAGGTCAGGGACTGGCTCTGTGTGGCAGTCCTGTGCACTGCCAGCATCCAGAGGATGTTTGCTGTGCCCCCAGGTTTCCCCAAAGTGGATTACTTCCAGGCAGCAGCACAGCGTGTCGAGGGCACTGGTGGTACTGGCAGGTGAGTAGCCAGGAGCTGGCCAGCTGGCTCTTGGTATAACTCTATCCCACATCTCCCAGAGCGTGCTGCTCCAGTACGACATTGGTGGGCCAGTCTGGTTTGCTAAATCTCTGCTGCTTTCAGTTCCAGCAAGGTCTCCAGCACTGGGACCTCCCACCTCCAGGGACATCACCAGGTCACCACTCCCAAGAGCCAGGAGATTGTGGTGTTACCCTGTGCAAGCCCACTACTGCAGCGGCCACTGGGCAGCCAGGATAGCCCACTCGATGGGACTGTGACAGCAGCAGGTGACTTTCCTGTCTGGCTGGGTTGCCACTGTCCCCCAGCTTCTCTCCCCAGCCCAAAGAGGTACATAGGAGACAGCTGAGGGAGGCTGAAGGCTGTTGGTCAGTCCTGAACGTGGTGGTATCTGGGCTAGTAGTCCCAGGGCTTGGGATGTGGGGAAAGGAACATTTACTTCACTTCCTGGGACACTGAGATAGTCATACATTTGCCTCTTCTCTCTGGGGCTGACACAGGGCTGTCCTGTGATGGCCTTGCGTTGTGACATGTCTCCATTCTGCTTCAGAGAATGCTCAGGGGGCTGGGCACAAGGAGCAGCAGTGGCCATCCAGAGCGTCCCCTGGGCTGTGGGACAACATCTGCCCCGAGGATGACTATGGGCTGGTGGCCAACAAGAGGAGGTCCTACTCCTTCACCTCAGGTACAGTCCTGATTTCTCTGTCACAGCCAGGAGGTGGCACCACTGCCTCTGTCCCCACAGACAGCCAAGGATCAGATGCGATGCTGCTCCAGCACGCACCTGGTCCTACATACCTGTGCCCTTGGCTGCAGCCCCCATTTGGGGAGGGCTCTAGGGGGCTGCCAGGGCCTGCTCCTCGCGCTGACTGCTCCTTCTTGCAGCCACGTACCAGAAGCTGAGCCCGCGGGCGGTGCCCCAGGAGGCGGCGGGGGCCGGGAGCAGCTACTCGGTCACGCTGTACATCGGGGAGCAGGCTGTGCCCCGGGCACGCTGCCACTCCTTCGTGGCACCAACAGGGAGCCCCCGCGACGCACGGGGGGAGAAGACCACCAGCCCCCCTCGCACCAAGAACAAATCTGTCTTCAAGAAGTTCTTTGGGAAGAAAGAGTGAGTCCCAGACAAAGGGAGAAAATGCCCTAACCTGCCTCTTATCCTCCTCTTGGGCCGCTCTGGCACGGTCTCTACTCTCAGCAGCAGTTCATGGCTCACTGCCTCCCCAGGGGCAAGGGGCTGTGCCAAGGGGCTCTGCTTCAGCCAGCCCTGAGGCTGCCCTGTGCCCCAGCCACTGCAGCCCCCAGCCTCAGCCTGGCGCTGAGCACCCCTCCTGCCCAGTGCTCTCCCTGGGTGCCCCTGGCTGCCCAGGCATCCTAATGACTCACAGCAGGAGCAGAAGGGGGTGGATGATGGTTTTTATTAAAAGATAAATAGACACTTAGTGTGGAGCTTTTTTGTCCAGCAGCATCCGTCAGCACAGGAGGAAAGGAGCTTTCTGCAAGGTGGTCCTTGCTAAGGAGTCAGGGGAGCTTCAGAGGAGGAGGTCCCTGCAGTGAGGTTCAGTCCTGCTTGAGGGGGGAAGCCTGAGCTGTGTGGTGCCTTTCACAAGGATGCTTTGTCCCGTGCTTCCTCTGTGCCTGCACTCAGCTCAGCTAATCCTACAGGCTATCTGGGCCCCTTTTCCCTGCCCTGGGAGCTTAGCAGGAAAGTCACTACCTACAGAGTAAATACTCCTGCCTGCACAGCCCTGCCCAGCCTTGCTCTCTCTCAGGATGGCTGCCAGCCTAGGTCACAGCAGGTGAACGCTGCCTGACACAGACAGGGGCAGGGCTGTGTGGATAGACCCGCATTCCTACAGCCCAGGTATTTTTGCAGTAACTTCACCAGACCATGCCCATTTCAACTGCCCCAATTGCCACCTGTACTGGAAAGGGGAAAAAGCAGCTGGTCCAACCTGCCCTGAGCCTGTACATGCCCTAAGGGAGAAGGGGAAGTTTCCAGGGATGTAGATAACAGGGCCTCTCCCTGTCAGGCCGTGAGACTCAGCTGTGCACACCACTCGCCTCCTCAAACACATTGTGGGGCTTAAAATAGAAGTGCTGGCTGCAGCCCAGCTCTGCAGCAAGGGCTGGGAGAGCAGAAATACTCCTGCCACCCCATCTCCCTCCTGCAGTGCTCCTGGGGCTGGAGACAGGCAGTGAGGTGGAGGTGGCCACACCAGGGTTACCAGCCTGGACTTCCTCCAGGTTCCCAGCAAGGGGTGGGGAATGCCCTGGTGTGGGCAGGGGGGTGCTTTCTGAGCTTCCCCTGTGTCTTACCACCCCCCGCCCCTTGGCTCCATCACTCTTGGCTCTGACACCTGTTTTCCTCCGGCACCAAAGCTCAGCTGCCTGCACTTCCTTAATGGGAAAAGACAAGCAGGATGGTAAGACTGGGAGGGGAGATGCCCTGGGCAGGGGCCAGGCTTGTCCAGACCAGCGAGGAGGTCAAGGCACAGCATTCCGGCTCCGGCTGCGCATACCAGGAGAGCAGCTGGTGGGCTGCTGCCAGTTCATTCCTGAGCAGCTGCGGGGCCCGGCACAGGGGCAGGGGGTGCAGGGTGCTTCACTGAGGGCCCCCCTGCTGGCACCAGGGCTCGATGCTGACCCATGGGACCTCAGCGAGGGTCCCACCATGGCCCAAGTCCAGCACAGGAGCAGGGGTTACATGTGCCACTCAAGAGATAACACCATCCCAGGGATGATGCTGGCACCTGCAGCACCATTTTCAGTCCCCCCCTCACACAGGCTTCATTGTCCCCCTGAGGCTGCTGCCGACCCAGAGCCTCCCCTCTCTCCTCCCCTGTGCTGGAACTTGGCCCCACAGCAACCCGCTGACGAATCCTGCCTGGAGTTCCTATGGCAGAAGCCAATTCCTTCCCCCCCCCCCCCCCCCCCACTAATCTGCCCGTGCATGCAGCCTCCACCTGCTGAGCCAGCGGAAGCCGTGCTCAGCCAGCCCCAGCCAGCGCCAGGGCTCTAAAACCCACTCCGGCTGCAGAGCCCGTAGGGTGGCAAAGCCTTTGCACCCTGGTCCTGCTGCCGTGGGAAATCCCAGTCCTGCTTGGCACCAGGCAGCGACGAGTCTGCAGGCAGCATCACCTGGCACCGGGAGAGCTGAGCTATCAAGGTAAGGGCAGCGTGCAGGCAGGGAGGTGACCAGAGTAAGCACTGTCCCTGCCGTGCCTTCTTCTGCCAGGCGCCAAGGAGAGGGTCTGGTTCCAGCCTCCCGCGCTGAGCCAAGGTCTTGTCCCCCCTTTCGGCAGCTCGGCGGTCCTGCTCAAAGTCACCCTGCAGCCGGTAGCCTGTGTTGAGCTCTGGGGCCGTCACACAGAGGGACCCCAGCCCGGGTCCGAAGCTTTCTAATCCCAGAACTGCAGGGAGGGCTCGGAGCCTGACCCCGGCGCAGGCGGGACTGAAAGCGGGGAGCAGCAGTGGAGGGGCTGCCTGCCGGCACCCTGCCCTCCTTGCCTAGGCAAAAGGACAGCACGGCTATGACCCTTTCCCAGGGCAGCAGGGCCAGCGGTCTATTCCAGGAAGAGGGGAGACACTGGCGGAAAGCTAGAGCACCGGACATTCCTGTGCCGGAGCTGCGGTAGCGGGGCCACCCCTGCAGCCTCCCGCTCTCAGGTGCGGCCGGTGCAGCTGGGAGGTCAAAGCGGGGTGCGAGGGGTGGGGCACGGGGCCGCAGTCCGGCGGCCGCGGGGCCGAGGGCAGTCCCGGCCCGCTCCGCGCGGTGCCCTTGGCGGGCGGGGAGCGCTAGGACCCGGCCTGCCGCGGCCGCCAGCGCTGGCACCGGGCGCCACGGGACCGGACCGTGCCCTGCAGGCGGCGGCGCCGCGGGAAGGAGCCGGCAGCCCCCGGGGAAACGTGTAAGCGACGCGGCGGTGCCCCGGCAGCCTCGGGTGCGGGTGGGTGCTGGGGCGGAGCGGGGCCCCGGCAGCGGCGGCGGCGCTCGGCGCAGCCCTGGCGGCCGTGAGGAGCGGCCGGCTGTCCGACTGTCCGACCGTCCGGCCGGGGCGCCGACCCCGGCGCGCTCGGCCCCGCTCCTGCCGGGACTGGGTGCTGCTGCCTTCACTTCCCCTCCCTCTACAGGACCGCCGCGGGACCGGGGAGCCTGTCCCGGGAACGCAGTACCGCGGGGCAAGAAACGCTTCCCCTTTCGCCTTCCCCCGAAACAGCCACCTGGGGACGGTGTTTGGTTACCCTACCCATGGGGATGTCACCCGACCACTGGCACGGCCACCGCTTACTGGCCCCGTCACCCTTCTGTGTCAGTCCCAGCTTTCTCCGAGTGCTGCCTCCCTCCCTGCCCCACCAGTCACACGTTCCTGTATGACCTCGGGGGTGCCTGCACCACAGGGAACACCTCCAAGGAGCCCTCCCCGTTCTTGAGGTTCCTGGGGCTCTGCCACCGCTCACCTCCCTCCCACAACAACTTCTACAACCCCATTGGCCTCTGGTAGGCCCTTTGTCCCAGTAGCTGGGCACTGTCCCATGACCCTTTCTGTTTGTAGGCTGTCCGCTGGGAGCTTGCCCTGCCCGCTTGCACCATTCCCCATGCAGGTCCTTTCTCCCCAGGCACCATTCCCGGGCTGCCCTCGGAGTGATTTGGCCCAGGGCAGAGGTCCTGGCTGCATTCTGAGTCCGAGGCATGGCCCAAGGCTTGTTTGGAGGAGCCTGACCTCTCGTGCAGGCAGAAGAGAGGTGAAGGAACAGACAGAGCAGGGTTTGTAGCATGGCTCTTGACCCACATCAGTCCAAATCACTGGTGCCTCTCAAGGTCAGGGCACTGCTCTGCTGCCCCTGTAAAGGTCTTAGTGCAAGAGGTTAGAAAACAGGGTCCCCCACTGCTGCTTTTTGTCCTTATCCCTTCAGTGTCCTGGTGCTGCCCTGGGAAGGGAGGGAGCAGGTGCTGTAGGGGCTGAAATGGATCAGAAAATGTAGGGAGTGAGGGAAGCTGGCACAGCTGGCTGGTAGGAGATAGTGAAATTTATTAATGGTCCTCTGGCTTGTGCACGGGAAGTGATGGAGGATGCGATGGAGGAGCACCAGCTGTGCTGCCCTGTTTTCTGCACAGACATATAAGTCCTGCCATTCCCTGCCAGGAAATGCCCAGAGCATCCCTGAAGGCAAGCTGGATGTCTCTGGGACCAGCAGGATGGGAGACACCCAGCAGCAGTGGCAGAGAAGCCTGTCCTCCATCCGAGCAGGCAATCCTGCCCTGAGCTACCAGCAACAAGACCCTGTAGGGCTCTCCAGAAAGCTAGGGGTTTGTGCAGCTCTTTTCTTTCTTGAGAAGCCTGCTTTTTTGCAGGAAACCCAGCACCTCTGTGACTGCAGATGCAAAGCAGGGCCAGCAGCAGCACTGCTGGGAACTGCATAGCAGCTCAGCTCTGCTGTGAAGCTTCCCAACTTTACCATCCCAGGACTAGCAAAAGAACTAGCAAAAGTCAGAAGAGACCTTCCCACCTGCTTGCATCCTCTGGAGATGGCAGATCCTGTGTGGAGAGTGGAGAAAGACAGGGGGTTGGTGATGTCTGCAGCTCCTCCCCAGAAGAGGGATCTTTGTGGGAAGCCAGCCACCCCTATTGTCTGGGCTGACTTTTGTCATCTGGCTTGCCAGAAAAGAGATTTACTGGGTCTGGGGGGCAGTGTTAGAAGAGCAGGCTGTTTCCCTGGAGACTGAGTCCCTATCAGCTGAGGATGGATGTACCAGATAAAGCCTGAGGCCCCGAGTTCTTGGGAGGGTAGTGCCAGGAGCCCCTCTTGTCCCTGAGGCACTGGGTCCCTGGCACAAGGCTGCTCCTGGATGTCTCACAGCCCAGGAGCAAGGAGAGAAGAAGGCAAGCTGCCTTTTGGGAAGTAACCTATGCTGAGGAGGTGCACTTCAAGCCTTTTCCCATCCCATTCCTGTGGAACTTGGGGTTCTCAGCCGGGGACCAGCCAGAACTCCTTCCTCTATGGCCTGCAGCTGAGCAGCAAGCACAGCCCTGCAGGACAGCTGCCGTGCTCAGGGTGACTGTCACAGTCTTATGTCCTCATGTGATCCATCCTGGCCCTGAAATCTGCTTCCTAACACTATCCCTGCCCTTCTGCACAGTGTGTTACCTGTAAGCAACCTCTGCTTCTTTAAACCACCTTCAAACAAAATGCTCCTGATTCTGTCCTCGGACTTCCCTGCTTACTCCCAGATTTCCCGTCTCCCACTCATCCCCAGTCCTTCCATGGGTTAGCGCAGCACACACAACAAGCCCACACTTCGGCGTGCCCTGTCCCACTTTGTGCACTTGGCTCCCAGTGCCGTTTATTCCCCCATCTCCCTGCTGCCGCTCACTGCCTCCCTATCCTCATGGTGGATGAGGATGCTCACCCTAGTGCTCAGGGCCGTGCCTGCCCTGCCCGAGGGGGGGCTTGGGATGCCTCTCCACCGTAGAATGCCAGACCCTCTCCCACCAGCCGCCGGCTCGCCACTGCTGCCCTCCCTCCACGCTGCTTCCCCACGCTGGCTCCCGCATTCCGCGGAACCGCTTCAGCCCGCGCCCGGCTAATTCCTTCCCCGTGCGCTCCCCGTGCGGTGCTCCCGGAGCGCCCTCCCGGTCACGCCGCCAGGCGGCAGCGCCGGCCCGCGCCCGCCGATGAGTTTGGGGGCTCAGAGCCGAGCCGGGGCGGCCCCGAAGCCGCTCGGGATGGGGCGGCTCTGCAGAGGGATTGGGGAGGGGCCCGACGCCAGTGCCTTCCCCAGGGACAGGCAAACGCTGCCGCGCTCCCCCGCAGCATGGCCGCGGGGCGCTGCAGGCTCCCAGCCATGTACCCCAGCCCCTCGTGTGAGGGGTGCAGGACGCCCCGAGGTTCCCTCCTCCCTGGTCCGTGCTAGAGCATCCTCTGCCCACCGGTGGACTCTCGGCTTTGCAGAGGGGGAGGGCAGTCCCAGCGGTACCCTGGCAGCTGGGCTGCTGGTCATGGGTTTGGCCTGCCCTTCTTTTGATGTCCCATGTTTGTGCTCCACTGGGTGGCCTGGGGGCCCCGTTTCAGCCTGGGAACCCGCGGAAGCATGACTGGCAAGGAGCAGAAATGATGAACGGCTGGTACTGTTGGAAGCTGTGGGAAAGGGCCCTCCTGGAGACCTCCCTGGGGGATGTTTGGGAGCATTCAGCCGCAGCTCCGCTGCTGATTCGCCCAAAGGGGAAAGCATGACTGGATGGACTTAGTCTCCAGACAGGATTTAGTCAGCCCTGCCAGACATTTGCACAGAGCGGAATTCCTCCACGCCAGCCAGCAAATGTCGGGCCAGGCACGGACTGGGGTTGGCATGGTTGGGAGAGCTCCTGGACCTGTGTTTGGAGCCCTCATCTCTGCAGGTGGCTGTGTGCCATGGTCCCTGTGGTGCCACGGAGTGACCACAGAGACTGCCCAGGGAGCAGGCTGGCTGGGAGAACAGGCAGGCACCTGGGCCTTGCCCTGCCAGGCAGGGTGGGCACACTCTGGCTGCAGCAGCATTCCCGGAGAGCTGGAGCATGGCTCTGTCTGCTGCCACCAAGGTGCCTCGGGGAGGCTGATGGGGAGCCATGGCTTCAGGCTATCCTCCAGAACTAGCATTCACCCATCCTACAGAAAGCCACCCTGTGCCTTTTAGATGGTTCTCAGAAACCCTGGGAGTCACTGGGCACCTGGCTCCACTGGGCTGTGGATGGACTTTGTCAAAGGGGGACCGGGACCACACAGCAGGTGCCACCCCTCTTCCTCTCACCAGGTTCCCTGGTTCCCAGCAGCGCACAGCTCCCCTGCGGTGTTTTACAAGTGTGGCTGAGTGCCAGCCACTTCTTTCTTAATGGCTGTGCTCCATCGTGGGAGACTGGTGCTGCCAGTTAAGGAGGAGGATATGCCCCCGGCACTGCTTCAATGGGCCAGATGACCTTGGCTATAGAGTGGCTCACTCTGCCAGCCCTGGCTCCATCCTCAGCCAAGGAGACCTGGAGTGACACCATGACAGGGTGCTTGGAGTGGTCTGTGCCCTGAATGCCACAGGGTGTTCCTGCCTGCCGCTGAGCCAGGGGTTAACCCTGCCACCCCTGGTACAAGTGGGAGCCTGAACTGTGTGTCTTGAGTTTATCCAAGTCTCAGCTTGGGCCCTGGCAGGTGGAGACTGCCTGCAGTGAGGTAACTCTTCACCCTTGGCCCTTGGCGGCACAGCTGTCACTCAGTAACTAGCACCCAGCAGCTCAGCTGCTAATTGGTACCATTAGTCAGTATTTACTCCCTTAATGCTTGTAGGAGAAAGCAAATGGGCAGCTGGAGCTCAGGAGAGGGCAGCAGCAATGCAGGGAGGGAGGCAGAGGGATGGGAATGGAGGAGGGAAGGATTGCCCGTGGAATGATTGTGCCCAGGAGCTGGTGAGGATGGGAGACCCTCAGATGTGATTTGGGCAGAGGGGCTTGTGTCCCCCTGCCTGAAAGCAGGGAGATGTCCTGTGTCCCAAAGATGCTGCTGTTCCACTGGGCAGGCTGTCCCTGCCTCCGGCAGCCTGAGAGGGGGCTGGAGCTTGACTGGACCCCACTGTGCATGCCAGGTCCCAGGAGCCCTGTAGGCACCATGGGCCCCTTGCTGAGCTGTGTCCAATCAGTGGACAATGGGGTTTGTTTCTGCTTGCCCAGCTGGAAAACACCCATGGCCCTGCCACTGGGCTGGAGGCGTGTGGAAGCCCTTCCTTGTCATGTCTCCAGACCATTTGCTCACCAGGGCTGTGAGTGCTTCAGATGTCACCACATTGCAGCTCAGTGCTACCAGCGAAGGGTGATACTTAGCATGGGGAGGTGGCAGGGGCAGCAAGGGCCTCTGTCTCCCCTGCCTTTCCTGGCAGGGTTTCACCCAGGCTGCTCTGCTGCTGCTGGCAGCGAGGTCCTGCTGCCCTCAGGCCACTAGTGAAGAAGTCACAGGCAGCTGCCCGACTTTATCCCTGCAGGTCGAGCCGTGCAAGGAAGCAGAGGGAGGACAGGATGCTGGAGGTCTGCGTGGCTCCCTGCAAGCAGTGATGTGCCAGCTGGATCTCTGTGCCACAAATAGAGTTCGGGAGGGTACTGCAGCCCGCTCCTTCCCCCAGCAAGGCTCAGGCCAACAGGTGAGCATGACCTCATCCCAAAATACAGGGCAGGGCACCAAGAGCCCAGAGATCAGCGTCAGGAGTCCTGCAAGCAATGACTGGAGATCTGCCACCCCAAAAAGAGTGACAGCAGCTCTTCAGCCAGGATGCTGCTCCAGGGCCAGCCAGGACCAGCAAGGGAATAGCAAAACTAAAATGATCAGTCCCCGAGCCATTCGCTGACCTCAGCAACAGGCTGAGATGCTTTGTTGGCTATCAAAGCACCCTTGATCACTGCAGTCTTGTTATAACTGGATTCCCAGGAGCCTGTAGTAGGTTTTTTTTTCCCTTATTAGCTAATAGATTAATAACCTGCTGACACTTGACAGAGGTTCAGCATCTTCTATGTTTCCCTTCATGTGACTAATTAAAATGCCCCTTTTCCCCCTTTCCCTGTGCAGCTGCCTTGTCACACATGCAGGCAGTTGGATGCAGCTGCTAATCTGTTTGCCATTCCATTCCTGCCTGCCTGCTCTGCCTTTCAGACATACTGGCTCTCTGTTTCTCTGCTCTGGGGCACCGAGGGCCAATGCAGAGGCTCTATGAGCTGATCTGCCCATGCCTTCCTCTGGAATGGGGCAGGCAGCATCCAGTGGAGGAAAATGCAGTCGGTGTGGATCATGCTTACAAAGGGAAGGGTGCTTTTGCAATAGAAAGGAGAGCTGGATGGCATGCAGCACCCTGGCCTCAGCTCTGCTGCTGGCTGATGGCCTTGCCGTGCCTCAGTTTACCCTGTCCCTAGCACAGGCACATTACAGGGAAAGGGAAATCTCACTGCAGAGGAGGGCTGGTGGGTTAATTAATGTATGGTTGCAAAGTGCTTGCAAATCTCCAAGGAAAACGGTGGACATGGGTGCCAAGTGTAAAGGATTCTGGAAACATTAAGTGCCTGCAAATACTGCCTAGCTCCTCGGGCCCTAAAACTCTAATATTGCCCAAGAGGCACTAAAAATATTCCTTTAGCTCTTATGATGCAATAACCTCTGCCTGGAATAAATCTCCCTTTTTGCTCTTGCTTTCCAAACCAGCTGTTTGTTTGTTTTCCCCTTTTTGGATTTTACAGCTTTAGTTAAAGCAGGGAATTGCTACAAGGGAGAAGGGGGGGCAAAAAGCAGCTTTTATGAAAGGTTTGGCGTGAAAGCAAGCGTCACTGAAGGGAGAGCTCTTTGCCTGTTTGTTCTGCCTGTCACAAACTAGCTGTGAGCAGAGCGTACAAACTGGGCTCCAGGTGACGGCATCGCAATGCCTGCAGTGCATGTGTGAGTTTTCAGAAAGAAAACGCAAAGGGCTGGGCAGCTTCAGCCTCACCAGCATGTCCATGGGACTCCCAGCCTCATTTATGTAAGGCAGAGGCTTTGCTGGCTGCTTTCCTCCCTTGCTTTCTCCCTTTGCTCTGGGGAGTGCAGCCATCTGCCAACAGCAGCAGCGTGTTCTGGCACTGAGCTACTGCTTTGGGGATGGAGAGGGTGGGAACAGAGCAAGCCCCCAGGCCCCACTCGAGGCTGCCTTTTCTCCTTGCCCGAATTACACAGGGGAGAAACGCCCAGCTCTGTGGGTCTTCCAGTGGTGGGCCCAGTACCAGGGCTGGGCAAAGCGCAGCTGTTTCCAGTTGGGAGCAGAGACTATTTTCGTAGCTGTTTGCTGTTTCTAGGAGGTTTGTTATTGTACACACAGAGGTGAAGATGATAACATGAGAGCCGCTAGGGAGCAGAGAGTTCTTCAAATGCAACACCTTTGCCAAGATGAAGCAAGGCCACTTGGCCCTGTAGCAAGAGCTCATGTTTTTGGGGCAATAAATGAGTTGTTATTGGCTGTGCAATTTATTACCTTCCCATGTACCATAGAGGAGGTGTCACCCCTCTGAAAAAGCATGCTGCTATTGACATTACACAACCCAAGGACTTGCATTGCTTTTGAGAGCAGCTGAGCTCCCTGAGGGGCTAAAGTGCCTCTATGGAGAAGAGAACTGTGAGCGAAATGTCTCCTGTCCTGCAGCAGCCAGGGCTGGATTTTAAAGGACACTCACTCTCTCCCAGACTTAGCCTGCTTCCCCCCACGGTGTCTTGCTCGCTCCAGGTCTTGTGCCTGCACAAGAGAAGACACTGTTAGACCCTGTCCTGCAGGCTGGTGATGGGTGGGGGCACAGGTGTCTGCAGGACAGCAGCCAGCAGCCGGTGCTGTGCATAGGAGCTGGAAGCCGCCCCTGTCCGTGCCTCCCTGGGGTCTGTCTGTCTGTCTGCTGGCCTCCTGTCTGCCTGCGGTCACCAGTGGCTGGGACGCTGCTCAGCGCTAATGGATTTCATCCCCCATCTCCAGTGAGAGCGTCTCTGTGGAGAGAGGTTTGATTCCGGTGATTGGGGAGTGGCTGTGCAGACAGGACCAGAGCTGCAAATTAGAGAACATTTAATCCTGTGCTTTGGTGCTGGTAAGTGCTACAGCCCTGCTGCTGAAAGCCTGGGGTGAGGCAGCGGCTGCACCCGCCCTGTCCTGAAGGAGAAACTTCCTGGAATATCCACTCAAAGGTAAATTTTGTGGTGTTTCTCCTCCCGATGGGGTCCGAGGTTATAATGGTTGAGGCTGAGAGCCTTGTCCTGGCTTCTGGAGCCACAAGTGTCAGTTTGGCTGGGCAGCGCCCGTCTGGACCCTGGGCTCAAGTTCCTGGGGGAATTGGTTCTCACAGCTTTTAGTCTGTGCTAAAGTTGGAGCTTATTTAGGAAAAAAATTGTAGAGATGCTTAAATGTTAGCTCATGCTGCTGAGCAGCAAGTGTGGATATCACAAGGAGAAACACGGTGCCCAAGCTGCTGTGGCATTCATGTTCCAGGGACTACTAAGGGGGCTTGTGGGGCTCTGTGGGTGACAAAATGGCACATCTCAAAGCTAGAGAGGAGGTGACATAAGACATCCCAAGCGGACGACCTTGCGTTGATGTTTTGTCTGGATTTTGCAGAGAAGAGGGGAGATAGGAGAGGAGAGAAAAGATGAGGCAAGATGGGGAGAAGAGAGGTCTTGTCTCTGTTGCAGCTTACCCAGAAGACTTTCCAGATCAGAATGGCTTACAGAAAGGGGGCTGAGAAAAGGCAGGCCCAAGGCTTGGATCTGTCATTGCCTGGGAGATGCAGCCTGGGAGCTTTAATTGGAGATGAGAGCTTTTAAATTTAATTTGATCTGATATGGATCTTAAATTTAAGGAAAGAGCCTCCTGTTGTACTATCTGGCAGCATTGTCTGCGCTCTCCTCATGTTGTTAGGGTACCCTGCTACCTGCTCCCAGAAGCCCATAACCATGACAAATATCCATGGCCAGTGCAGAGGGAGAGATCCAGCTGCAGAGGCTGCCTCTGAGCAGATCAGTGGAGAGTCTTTTCCTCAGGGTGAGACTCACAGTGTCTGTCACTGCTGCAGATCAGAAAGTACCGGTAGCTGTCTCAGCCCTGTTACCACTGCCTTTTTCTTGGGCTTTGAGGACTTTTTGCTTACGTGGTAAGATTTTGTAGGTCTGTCTTAAAATACAAGCTTGGTGCTTGGATTTTGCAGGAAGATGTGTGTTAGGGATCATCTTACTGAGAGAGAGAGCGTGAGAACGAGAATCTGCCAGAGCTTTTGGGGGTGTTTTAACTTCTGGTTTTAATTTCTAACCCAAACTGATCACCATCTGCAGAGAATTTTCTGAGGGTGTTTATTAATGGAACAAATGTTTTAATAGTCAAAGCTGCTTCAGGGACTTTCTGGTGCCACTGCCTGTGCCTGCAGAGCACAGAGAATGGAGAGAGCCAGCCAGCCAGTTCCTTTAAACACCCAGCTACATTAAAAAAAAAAATTTCTGTCACTGTTTAACCGCACAGATATAAGGTTAAATTCAGGTGCGTTCCCCTCTGCTGGGGGACAAAGTACCTGGGGAATCCTCCACGTTTGCACTTCAGCTGAACAACATATTGTGATCTCAGCAGAGTAGATATCAGTTCCGGAGAGATAGGAACCTGGAGGCAGCAGCCATAAGAAACTAACCTTAGAGTTTGTGCCTGCCCTTTGGATACTGAATACACACAGTACTTATATCCTGCAAATACAGGGGATTGCTAAGGTGCACAGGGCTATGCACATTGCCTGCCATCCTGGGTAGCACCACCGGGAATACACAGTGCAAAAAGCTGTCTTCAATCCTTTTTGTGATTTATAGAATCGCAAATTTTGGGTTGAAAGGGGCCTTAAGGACCATTAAGTTCCAATCCCCCTGCCATGGGCAGGGATGACACCCACTAACTCAAGAAAGTTATTATATATATATATATATATATATATATATATATATAATAAATATTTATACACACACACATATACACATGTATGCAAAGCATCTTTTTGAGGCTGATGTTACAGCCCTTGGTGCTGAAAATAAGGTGCCTTTGCATATATATATATGTGTGTGTGTGTGTGTATAAACACGCATATGTATATTTGTGTGCCTATATACATACATCCATATATATGTTTACATATATATGGATGTATATATATCTATGTATAGCTATATATATGTGGTATATAGGTATATATATCACTCCCTTATGTGGTGACTGCCAGCAGAGTGTTTTTGTCTGAATTAGAACGCAGCATGGGGCACAAGTGAGGAACTGGAGGCCAGTTCACAGTCCATTTAGAGCCGTAATTTAATGCGTGGCTCCCTTTAGAGCTGTAATATCGACTAACGCACGGGCATTGAGACAAGCGCGGTGCTGGGTGCGGCTCGGGAGTTAGAGGGCGCTTGCTTTGCGCTCCCTCCCCGAGGAGCAGCGGGGCGGCCCGGAGGGTTTCCCGCCAGTGCAGGGGGTGGAGATGGGAGGCGCGGAAATGGGGGGAGCCAGGGCGGGCGGGCCGCGCTCGGGGACGGCGGCGGAGCGCCGGGCGGCGCGGGGAGCGCGGCGCAGGTGGGTTCGCCCCGAGGGGCGCACGGCTGCCGCGGGGGAGAGCGGCTCCTCTCAGCCCTCTTCTCCCGGGGGCCAGGGGAACGGGGAGCGGGCGGGAAGCGGGAAAACCCGCCGCCTCTCCCACGCGGGAACCGCGTGGCGCTGAAGGCGGAGTTTAGAGCGCGGTTCGGAGGCTGCGGGTTTCCATCCGCGCCGGGCACAGAAGCGGAGGCAGGCAGCGGTGCGCGCTCCCGTTCAAGGTACTGGGTCAAAGTCGCCGAGCTTTTGGCCACCCAGCCCGGCTCCCTGCGAGGCTCCTGGCGGCGTTTCAGAGCTGCCTTATGCGTGGGCAACCTTCAGAGGGAGCCGGGGGATTCCCCGAGCGCAGGACTCAGGACGCAGCGTGCGGAGAGGCGGCGTGCGAGTCGCGGCTTGGGGGACCGGGCGAGGGGTGTGCGATGCGTAGATGCTGCTTTTCGGGGAGGGTCCTTCCTGGCCACCTTGCACGGCAACTACAAATCCCCTCTCGCAGTCACTGCCGCGGGGAGAGCATGTCATTTTGGGAATGCGGAGCGGCCGGCACGTGGATCTGGGGATGCGGAGCGCAGTGATGCTCTGACACCTGGGATGCAGGACTGCACCGAGGGGATTGTGCCGCGGTCCTGCGGCTGCAGAGGTGCACATCCGTGCCGGGGGGTGCGTGTGCACGGCAGTGTCTGCCAGCCTGCCTCAGCCGCGGGTGTGGGGGGGACCCGCTGGCAGGTGCGTGGGCACTGTGCCATGTGCTGCTGTGCGAGAAGTGGGGCAGAGCCCTCTTGGCTGGCAGAAAAACTGCTGGGTCGGGGTTGCCCCACGTCCTGCTCAAGAAAATCCTGCCTGTTGGCTGTGGGATGATTTTAGTGAGTGTTTCTTTCTATTCCTGAGTAAACCGTCAGCGTTAATGGAGAGCGGGTCCAGGCAGAAGTGCCAAGAGCTCCTGTGGAGCCCTTTTGTGCTGTCCTCCTCCTCACCTCTGTAGTTAAATCTGAGGCTCACACCCCTGCTAGATGCTAATAGTGCCAGACCAACACAGTCCCTGCCTGTACTCAGCAGCGCTCCCATCTGCCTCTCGGGAATGGGCTGTGGAATTGCAGACTGTGTGGGAAGGCAGCAGCAGCTAAGCCCTTGAGCTGTGGAATCGCAGACAAGTAAAGCCTGTGTCCTTGATCCCAGGGCTAGGGGCTGCAGGAGGAATTTGTGCAGCTGTTGGCCACAGCTGGATGCACTTCCCGACTGCTCCGAAACAGAAAACAACCCAATGGCCCCTCAGTTGCCTGTTGTGAGCAGACACAGTTGAGGGACTTGTGTGAGTGCCGACATGGGAAATCCCACTCCCCTTTTGCACTGCATCCCGGCTTGGTGACATTGTTCCCACTCACCAGCACCTGCAAGCTGCTGGACAGCCTCAGGCTCCCTCGAGCCTGCCTTCTCTACAAAGCTGTCTCAGGATGTGACTGTGCAGGGATGCTTTTCCCTTGGGTTCACTGGTTGTCTTTGTGCAGCTCATGGGCCATTGATGGTGTCAGTCCAGTGCTGACACCACACATATGCCCCCCAAAGCACTCCTGCTCCTGCCATTGTTCTTTGCTCCTGGAAAAGACAGGTAGGCTTGCTCTTGGCTCACCAAAAAGCTTTTCAAGGAGCAAAGGCACTTTCTTCTCAGCACCAAGGGCTCTAACAGCAGCCCCAAAAGATGCTTTGCAGGATGACTCGTCCCTTCACAACTGGTGCAGACAAGAGGTAGAGGCTGTACCAGATACCTGGAGTGAGGAGGCTGAAGAAATTAGCTTCAGCTTAAACCAGCAGATGTGGCACCAGCACACAGGACAGTATGGTACCTCCGTCCTGCAGTTGGTCCTCTTCTCCTCACCAAGCTGCATAATTAACTACTGGCATCAATTGCCCAGCATGGCATCGCTGCTCTCATTATCTTGGGCTGGGAGGTGTTAATGAGCCTCTTCCTCTTTAAAGATGAGCCATGGGCTTTGTTGTCGCCCTGGCCTGACCTGTCTTACTCTTTGTTGTGGTATGGGGGTAAGCCAGGGTGCGGAGGACAAGGCACGCGTTCACCCACTCCCATTCTGCACCTTCTTCACTGCCCAGCTTCCAGCTTCATTCCCAGTTCTCCTGGCAGAGGCACGGCTTAGGGACCAGCCCATTGGGAAAGAGGGAGACCAGGATCACCTGTGTGTCCTGTCCAAATGGGAAAGCACCAGCCACTGGCTATAGGAAGCCAGCAAACAGCTTCTGGTGGTTTCCATGGGACACGTGAAGATCTTGGTTGTTTTTGTTCAGTACAACATCCAGGCCCTTGGCAAATGTTACGGAAGCTGCCAACGCCCGCTCTCATCCAGGGAATTCTGTTTGCTTGTGGTCCTTGCCAGCTCCATACTGACCCCACAGTGTAAAGCTTGCTTACATTCCTGAGCCTTCCCAGCACTGAGCTCTGGCCTGAGACCCCTCCCAGCCCAGCACTGCTTGGGGCTGCAGGACTGCCAGCTCTCAGTGTCTCATCTCCATGCTGACTTGTGCTCAGCTGCCAACAAACTGAGGCCCAAAGCACTATGCAAAATGAGCTACAGGCATGAGCTGGGCAGGAGTCAGGGTTTTACTCACCACACAGCTATCTTTGATTAAGCAGCGCTATAGAGACTAATTTCTTCTTAGGTTAAGAGTGTGCAAGACGTGAGATGGGGAAAGAAGTGTGCAGAGTAGGGGCAGAGCTTGGATGGGTTTGGTTACAGCAGGGTGTGTGGTCTGGAGGGACTCAGTTCCCCAGCTGAGGCCGCAACACATCTTCCATTCCATCTTCCACTCCAGATTCCGTGGACCTAGCTGGGGAGTGGGGGGAGGCTGTACATGGGCTCTGGGGTCCCTGTGTGAGAGAGGAGCTGTGATGCTGCATGAGGAATGCATCTGAGGATTGTTGTTCCCGTAATACAAGGGAAGCTGTTGCGTAGGAATAACACTAGTATGTTCTTTGTAATTTCGTTGCTGATGGCAATGGTCTGAGAAATGTCCCTGTTGTGACATTTTGGTCCTGCTCTGGCTTGGAGCAGGCTTTTTCCTGGTTTTGCCATTCCTCAAGAAAGGGCAGGCTCAAAGCTCTGTGTGTGTGGCTGTCAGGCACTAGCTGTGACTCAGATTGGTGAGCCTGGCATTCTGGGTGCCGTGCTCAAGGCTCTCTTTCAGCCTCTTGGTTAAGCCGTGGGAGAGCACAGTCAGGCTGCGTCTCCAGCAGACCGACTTTCCCTGGGGCCAAAAGGGAGCAGAGGCCCACTGCCTGCCCGTGGCTCGTGCAGAAGCTGTCAGTAGGAAGTCAGGCACATTTCCGCAGAGCCCGCTTGCTTCTTCCCATCACACGACTGCCAGCGAGACTTGCTTTAGTTCATTTCCTTTAGGACTAGTCTGATAGGAAGGCACCTCGCTGTGAAATTTCCAGCTGGAAATTCCTGGAGTGAGCAGACCAGGAAGGTGCAGAGGGAGGAGGTGAAGAGCAGGGCTCGGAGGGACGTGACTGGGTGGGCAGCAGCAGTGGGACTGGAGGGTTATGCCAGCCTGCTCTAGCCTGGTACTGAGGTTCAGTCAGGGCAGCAGGACTGTGTCATCAGCTGTGCTGTGCCAAGGGCAAGCCATCCATCCACCTGAATGTTATCTGTAGCCTCAGACTGGCACTGAAGTGGCTCCAGCCTCCTGCAAAGCTGCTGGAAAGAAGGGTTCCTGCCTGGGTTGCCCTGCTTGGTGTCTCCTCTGCTGCCCAAGCTGTGGCTCCAAGCATGGTTCTCATCCCTGCCTGGTTCATTTTGCCCAGCACCTCCAGCTATAGACACAGTTACACCTGTGGCTGAGGGCCTGTTCACCTGGCTCTAGCCCATGAGCGCTTTGGAGTTTCACTGGAGTTTTTGTGCATGGCCATAGTAAACCCTTCATGAGAGAAACACCCCTGTTTTAAGCTTGGGGATAACTCCTGGAGAACGGCCAGGGAGGAAGGAGGGTCTGGTGGCAGATCTGGCTTCTCAGTCCTGCCCGAGGCTCAGGGTTGAAGGAGATGCCAGCCTTATCTGTCTTGCCTGCTTTGCCTGTGACAGGCTGTGTAATTTTCTGGCCTCAGGACCAAGTTGGAGGCAATTGAATTTTTTATCCTCCCTTAGCACTGTACTCTCATTTCCCTGATGATACTTGCTCTGGACTGGACTTCAGCCCCCACAAGAAGACCACTGCTGCAAGAAGCACACAGTGCATGGTGCTTTCATCCCATCAGGGTCTGTAGGTGTTGGGCTGTGGCTGAGGTTGGGTGGGTCTTCATGGAGTCCTGGCAAGAGCACAGGAGTGTTATCCATTAACCACAGGAGGATGCAGACCAACAGCAACACAGCCAAGCTATTATGGAGTGATCCACCCTACCCTGCAGCTTCTTCTTCCCATCTTCACACCCTCTCCTCGTGGCAACACACACAAGGCTGGCATGTTTGTGTGGTGAACCACGTCAGGACGCTGATCTGCTAGCATGTTTCTGAATAGGGCTGGAGGCAGCAGCTGTGGGGTGCCCACGTGGTGTGGGTCAGAATCCGAATCCGTGCCTTGCAGGGGGATGAGGAAGATGCAGAAGAGCACTGCACTCCCCCTGCCTGGTCTCTGCAGCTGGGTTTGCTCCAAAAGCGGAGCCTTTGACCAGAAACAAAACTCAGCATCAGTAAATAGCCTGGCAATTGATCCTCAGCACACAAGTGTGCTGAGCCTCCCTTCCTTCCCTGTGGCTGTGAAGGGGATGCAGGGTGTCAGAGGGACTGCTCCAGCAAGGCTCAGGCACTGGGCTCCCTGTCACCTGGCATCACTGTGGAGGTACCTCAGCATCCACCCAGGCATGCCCTGACACCTTGCCAGACGGCCAGCTCACCCCAGTGGAGGCTGCTGGAACCTTGGGACTCCCGGCAGGGTGTCTAGAGCCGCCTTCATCTCCTCTGCTGCCCACATTAATCTGGGGAGGCTCAGAGGCTTCTGGAGCTTGCCAGCCAATGCCAGTGGCTGCAAAGTGGCATTTCCACAAGAGCAGAGCACTCAGTGGCTCTCATGCAGAGATTTTTGTGCTTCCTTGAGACATCCTGAGGATGCCCAGGGTGCCAGACAGGCTGCGATACAATGGCTGTGGCACACTGGGCGGTGGCTGTTTGCACTGACGTAGCAGCACAGGCTGGGATTTGGAGGGGATGTGACTTGCTCTTTCCCAGCTTGTGGCTGGGCTTATTATTGTTGGTTATGTGTGAGATTCTGTTTTATGGCATTTGGGCAGACACAGCAGTCCCCACCTCCTGTTTGCTCTCCCCGCCTGATCCTACTTGCATAAAGATTTTCCTGTTTGCCGCTGTTTAGCCAAGGCCAGTGCCAAGGGTGGGAGGTTTGGGCTCTGACTTATTTGTTCCGAAGGAGGTGTCTGCCTCAAGTCTTGCTTTGGTTCCTCAATCCTGCCAGGCTGTTTGGGGAAGCTGAGTTATTCAGGGAAGAGGGTGCTGGAGATGGTGCTCCTGCCCTGGCTGTTTGCTCCAACTCCTTTGCTCCCACCACATCGCTGCCTCCTTGGCTTTCCGCTCCTCGCTCCACAGATCGTGTGTTGCACTCACAGCTCTGTTGTGTCTGCCACAGAACAGGGATATGAAAACCCAGCTCTCAGCAGGCAGCATCTTCCCTGCTGGGAAATGTGCAGGTGTGTGTGGCTCCTCTAGTCCCTTCATCTCCTGGGACTTGTGGGGACGACCTTACCCCACTCTTTGGAAATGGCTGCAGCTTTGGAACTGAGTGGATTTGGCACAAGCAGACCCACATGGGGCATCCATCCCTTCTCCTTTTGTTTGTGGGGATTGTGGGGTGCCCCTTGGCTGGCACAAAGGAGGTTTTTGAGGTGAGGGCGTGTTAGACACTCCCTGTCTCTTGGAGTAGAGCCAGTGTGAAATAGCTGCATTTAGCATCTATTTCGGGATTTGTAAGATGCTGTGGCTGTCTGGGCAGTGAGCAGGATCTTGGCAGGACAGGTGGCTGACAGACAGACTGCACAGGACCCTGACAAGTCCCAAAAGCTGCTTCTGTGCTCACCATCCTCTTTCTCAGTAGGACTGAGACATTTAATGCCAAAAGCAGCGGTCAGCCAGGGCCCCTCTTCTGAGCTGGCCTGCAAGCAAAAGGCCCCTTTGGTCTGTGGGGACCCAAAATAGCCCATGTATTTCTGTCCTGGCCACTGGGACATGCAGAGGACAGTGCCAGCCTCGACTCACCACAGGCCAGTGGTGGTTGGCTCCTGCACGTCTGTCCCATCCTCTGCCAAGGGGGCTGCTGCTCAGTGGGGAGGAATTTCCTCTCTGAATTTTGGAAGCTGGGGAGACAGTGACACCAAGGGAAGATTGTGTTGTTCTGGCTCTGGTTTCGTTTCTCTGTCCTCCACTAAATTGGAAACAGCTGTGCAGCCCAGACCAGCCTCCAAAAAACTGAGGGGGAGCAAAATGATCTCTGCTCCTGGGCCAGTACCCCAAACAGGACTCGCAGCCTTCTGCTGGGCTCTCCAGGTACAACAGTAAGGTTCACTTTGCCCAGCCCTGGGGATGCCCTCCCACCTTCTTGGGGGGCAGCAGCTCAGCAGCTCGCACTGGGTTTGGGCAGCTCTTGCCTGCTGAGGGTCCTGCCAGTGCTGCGCCTTTGAATCTGGCTCCATCGAGGAAGGAGCCAGAGCTGGAAGGACAGCTCTGTCCTGGGAGGTGGAGGTGCCCTGGGGTGCAGGGGGTGGCAGTGGGCAGGGGGTTGCTGCAGGCAGGTGCTCTCGCTGCTGGTTGGCTGCTGGCTTTTCCTGCTCTTCTAGAAGCATCTCTGTTTTGGGGACAAGAGAGTGAGGACTCAGATTCTCCTTGGGGAAAGCAGTTCCTGTAAAGTACAGGATGGCATTTGGGGTGGGAGAGTGGTTGAGTTGAGCCCTCCAAGCCCCTTCTGCCTTGCCCCTCACAGCAGGACTGTTTTGAGTACCTCTCAAACAGAATGTAAGCTGTCCCCATCCTTCTCCTCCAGACCCTCTCTGCAGGCTTCTCCATGCTCAGCTCCCTTATGTTTTTCCTGACCTGACTCCTTCCTGGGTCTCCCATCTCTGAGCTCAGTCCTGTAGCCAGCAACATGAAGCAATGAAGGGGGAATCATCTCCACTCTACATCCCAGCACCCTAGGGCTGCCAGTGGCAGGTGGCCTCCTGCAGTCCTGCTCTTTCCCTCTGGTTCTGCTCCCCAAGTGGTGACCTTGGGGTAGCCATGTGTTGTTGGTAGACATGGCCCTACCGAGCCCAGGAGATGGCAGGCTATTGAAAAATTCATCTCACCCCTCTTTCATTCCTCAGCTGTGGGATTCTATCCACTGGGTTTCCTCCCACACATTCAGTGAGTGCTTATCTTCAGACTTGTCTGCCTAAGAGCTGTTTTGCTCTCAGCCTGTTTTGCTGTGTGCTCCTCTTTCTGTGTCTCACCTTTGTTCCCCTCAGCTGCAGACAGGAGGGGGAAGTGGGACATGGTCCTGTAGGCTCAACCCACCCCTCTGACCTGCTTTAGCTGCTGCCCAAGGTGTGGCCAACCAAGATACTATGGTGCAGACAGAGACAGGGATTCCTCTTGAGCAAGCATGAAAGCAGGGAGAGGGAAAGCTGCTAATGCAAAAGAGGTGCTTCTGGCAGCCACATCCCAAGGGGTCTTACCTAAGTGCTGTCCCAACCCACCAGGGAGCATCCCTCCTCCCACCTGACTGGGTGGAAATAAGGACCTGCCTGAGGGCCGGCAAGAGCCATAACTGTGCCTGGTGTTGTGCATGGTTGGGATTGTCCTCTGTGCATGGCTGTCCTGGCATGTGGTAGCCTGTGCCACTACTGCATCAGGACCCAGGCTCCTCCATGCAAGGAGGACCCGCTCCAGCTCAGGGCTGCCTCTGGCTGCTCCTTGTGCCCCCAGATGAATTTTACATTAATGATATCTGGTGGTTCTCCCCAGGTGCCCTGTAAGGTTTTCTCCATTTGGAAGCGGAAACGTGGTTTCCTGCCATTGTGCTTCTTCCTGCTGCAGCCCCCAGATCGATTGGAGGGAAGTACCCCTTCCTCCAGCACTTCCCTTCCCCTATGGCCCCCAATCAGCAGCTCCATTGGCGAGCCTGGCATCCCTGGGGACTCGGACCAGCCCTGCAGACGTGGGCTGTGAGGGTCTATTGGCTGCAGAGGATTGCTGGATGAGGCTGAAGGTCTGGGGCAAGGCATCCCCAGGCTCCCCCCAAACCCCTGGTGGTCCCTCAAGAAGCCACGGCCAGGTGTCATGAGCTTGGTGAGCTGTGCATGCCCATAGTGAGTCACTCTGTGCCCCTTCCCACTCCTTGCAGCTCCTGGAGGTGCTGAAAGCTGCCTGGAAGCACCATCCAGGTGCTGGAGATGGTTTCTGCCTGGGCTTGGAAGCCTCTGCAGCTGCACTGAGTGAAGCCCTGAGCAAATCCCTCCCTCTGCCCTTGGGAGAAAGGGTCTTTTTTTTCTAAATTTCCACAAATAGAGGCTGAACCTAGCCCTGGAAAAACGTGTCTCCTTCCACAGCCTCCCAAGAAGCAGGTTGGGCTTGTGGCTTGGAGGGCACAGTCCTTTCCCTGGGGAGAGCAGCCTGAGCAGGTGCCATCAGAGAAACCAGCTTCTTGGAAGAATCCTGTCTCTGCAAACAGTTTCCTGAGATCACCTTATCTCTCCTCTGCTGACGCCTGCTCATAAATGACGTTGTCCCCTGCTCCTGCCCTTCCCCAGGCGCTTGTATCTCCTCCCGCATCCCCAAACTGCCGGCCCTGGAGCAGGCAACACCTCAAATATTTGTGGTGCTTTTCCTACCTCTGCCAAGGCTGCATTGTCCCTGCATCGTCCTGTGGCTTGAAGTGACAAGGAGCAAGGGGCTGGGACCGCCCTGCCCTTCTGGTAAGCTTGTTGTGGTGACATTGCCATGTCCCTCTGCAGCGTTTGTCCATCTCTGCTCCTTGGGGGGATTTCTCTGGCCAGGGACCAGATTGCACCAGGGCTTGGGCACTCACTGTGTGCTGAGGAGAGAGGTGTGTGGGTTCATCCTGGGGCTGCCATCGATGGGGTTTGACCAGTATTAGTCACAGCTGGGAACCCTCTCAGCTGCCCTGCTGAAGAGGTGGATATTCAGGACTTCCTGGGACTCAATAATGGTCTGACAGGGATAGTCAGACAGCTGGGATAGTGCCAGCTGTGCCAACTGGGGTAGTTTTAAGACTGGCTCTTCCCTGTCACTGTCCTCTGCCCTCTACCGGCTGGGAAGCCCTTCAGGGAGAGTGCTGGAGTTGCTGAGGAATTTACTGCCCAGCCGGATCACTTTACCTGCTTGGAGCAAGGGCCCCCAGGGAGCCTCTCAGGGCTCCTTGAACTCTCCAGATAAGGAACTTCAGCCTGGTTGGTCTACAAGTTCAAAACACACCAGGGCTGAATGCTCCCCCTGCGCCACCCGGCATCTGAGATAACAGCTAGTGCTGGGAGCAGGGTCAGAATCCACAGCTGCTGCTTGGTGAGGAGTTTGTGATTGCTGCTAGTGCAGCAAGCCCAAAGGCAGGGGGGTTTAGAGGTGCCTCTTCTTTTGTCCATGGAGGAGCGAAGGGAGCGAGATAAAATGGGTCAGAAACATTGCCCAGGGACCCTCATTGTGTGGGGTGAGGGTGCTGCACAGACCACCTGGTAAGAGGTTTTTTTTCTGCTGCCCAAGCCCTGGCAAAGCAGAGAACTTCGTCTGCAGACAGCAAATCAAGGGAGAAAGCAGAAATACCTGCTCCCTCCTGCTCCCCTGCTAAGCTGTCTCTCAGGACGCAGGCACGGCGTAGGGCTGGAAGAGCAGATGGCATCACAAGGCTGTTTACTGAGAGGCAGAGAGGACAAGAAGAAGAGGAAGTGCTATCAACTTGCTGATGGGAACAGCCAAAAAGCACTCCAGGACGAGGAAACCTGCTGCAGGATATTGGATGGATGAGGGACCAGAGGAAGAGAGGCCATAGCAGAAAAGACAGATGAAGCTTTTACCTCACTGTTAGCTCTGCAAGAGCCTGAACAGTTTCTTCCACCTTTCTTTGGGGAGCTCCTCAGAGCAGGGGAAAGGTTAGAAAGCAAAGGTAAACAGCAACAAGTGTCTTGGGTCAGGCAATGTTCCCCAGAAGGAAAGGGAGGGTGATGTGGCTGGTTGTGACTGTGGCCCCTGGTCATTCATTTGCAACTGCTCCAGCCCCAGGGACTGGGAGGAGGGAAAGATATGACGTTATTTTCTAAGAAGGGCTGAAGGAAGTTCAGGGAAAGCCAACTGCTGAATCTGCTGCATGTCCTGGGTGTCTGTGCAGGGACAGGTGGGGAGGCACCCAGGACTGGAGCAGCACTTCTTAGGGAGTCTGGGCTCAGAGTGCCCACGCTGCTTCCTCCAAAAAATTCCGGCTTTCAGCCTAGTTCTTAAGGGAACTTGCTGGTCAAGAGGGAAAGTCCTCACTCTGCTCCAAAATTAGTACGAAAACAGGAAAGAGAGTGTAGGAGTCAGCAGTCAGTTTTTCCAGAAAAAGGAGATCTTTGCATTGGTCAGATGTTTTTTCAACATATTTTTGAGTGACCTGGAAAAGAGAATGAGCAATGAGATGACAGGGCTTTGCTGAGGTGATTGGATTACTCAGGTTCATGGGGACAAGTGCCAGCTAGGAGGAGCGCTGACAACCATTACACCAGGCAACTGAAATTCAGTTTAGATAAATATCAAGTGATAGACAAGGAGGGGAGGGAAGAAGCCCCAAATACACAAACAAGATTATACACTAAGCCAGCCATGAGCCGGCCACAGCAAGGCCTAGGGCGATTTCAGATAACTCAGTGTGTATGAAAACACACTGAATCATCTTTCCCAGTTACAAAGCAGAAACAAAGCAGGAAAGCTTTGTGCCACTCTTCAAATTGGTGTATCACCCCCACACAGTCCCTATGTGCCCCCAGCACCAGCATCTCTGTAAGGATCGAGAGGAGCCAGGGAAGATTTGGAGAAAAGCAACAAGGAGGACTAAAGGCATGGAGCCATGCCTGAATGACTAAGTGAGCTAGAATTTCTGTTTGAAAAATGTGCTATTGGGTGGATACAATCCAGGTCTGTAAAGCAGCCACTCCAGTGTTCATCCACCCTTTGATGTTGAAGGCAAGGGAGCCCTGGTGAGGCCCTGCATGTGGGGAGAGCTGCTGCCCTCTCTCAGGAGCTCCTGAGCTGAAGGGGGAAGCAGGATTTCACAGAAGTGAAACCCACCATGGCTACAAAACACATTAACATAATCTCCCAGCTCCGAGGCTGGGGAAACAGTTGGACAGTTAGTCCACACTCATGCCACATTTACTCTTTCCTAGCATCTGCTTTTGCACTCTGATGGAGACAGCCTTTGAGCTGGACCAGCCTCTGCTTTGGCTCAAGGCACCTGCCTACCCTTGCTTTGGGAGAGCTTGTTTTCATCTCAGCCCCACAGCAGTGCTGTGCAACTGCACACACTCATCTGTCTTGTGAAATACAAGCATGTGTCCTGAAGGTGGAGTTGCCTGCAGCCCAGCACAAGGAAGGAGGATCCCCAAGCAGTGTGGTCAGAGTTCAGGCACGCATATGAAATCTCATGAAACGGGGCCGTCTCGTAAGTGTTTCCTATCTTCAGCTGAGTCATGGCCACCAAGGTTTCATGTGACCTGCATACCTGCGCTGGGCTTGTTCTGTGCCTGCAGATAAACCTGGAGGGGCCCCTGGATCAGCCTTCCTGCCAGGAGAACTCTGGTGTAACCCAGTGGGCGAGCGGACATAGGGGATGGGGTGAAAGACTGGTGAGGCAACTGGTCCTGTCCCATCTTGGCCGTGCTTGGAGGAAGTACTGACATTATCCCTGCAAAATGATCCCCTGACAAATGGTGCCAGTAGGACACGAGGTGCTTGCTGGTGAATCTGCTGGAAACCCCTTGGCTATGGACTGCCAGGACACTTCTACACTTGGTGTGGTGTAAATGGCTTTTCTTTAAAAATGTGGTGTTTCTGGGTACAATTCCATGGTGTCATAGCATGCCTACATGGCACGAGGGAATTGCTCAAGTGGGAAACTGAGCATGCACCATGCTTACCCTTGATGAAGGCAGCAGGAAAAGGTGATGTGGGGAAAAGGAGAGGTACGGAAGTGTCCAATGCCAGGTGACAAATGCCTGCCTGCAGGTGTGGCTGTCCTGCAGTGCGGGTTTTTCTGCAGAGGTTATGCAGTTTTGGTGACAGCTGGCCCTGCTGTCAGCTCCCTGGGCTTGGCTGCCAATGGGGCTGCACATGGCCACTGAGGGCGTCACTCAGCGTCTGTCACAGTCTTTGTGTGTCACAAATGGGCAATTAAAATTGTGCCATCTCCCGTTTGTACCTGCTCAAATGTTCTAGCTTATGGTTTGTTAAGCCCACTCTTTGTGATCTTGCTTCTTCTGCTTAGACATCACTTCCATGGGGTAAGACAGACTGCTCTATGCCCAGGAAGAAAAGGGATGTCCTTAGGCCAAGGCCCCACATTTCTCCTCCTTTTCTGTGTCCCTCAGGATGCGCAGCCACCAAGCTGGTGGCTGGGCTAAACACCAGCAGACTCCTGCAGGGGGCAGTTGGAGCTGTGCTGTGCCAGCTGGAAGAGTGGCATCTGTTCCACATCCCATGGGCAGCTCTCCCCAAGTGGGAGCCGGGTTGTCACCTGTTGCTGGTGTTGGTTATGTAACATTTCTGTTTGTTGTAGGGTTCTTTGTAACAGCCAGCAGCTGGAAGTGTTTCCTGCTGTAATGACTGCTGCCCTTGGCAGGCACTGTCTCTTTGTGGAAAAAATTAGAGGAGGCATTTAGGAAAGTGAGACAGAAAACAAACAGAGCAGGGCAGGAGACTGCAGGGCTGCCAAGGAGGCTGGGCTCCTGACACAGGGATGTGGGCACGCTCCAGACGGAAGCAGGAGGTGGTGGGAAAGCAGCATGGTGGAGCGCCCTGCCCCAGCACCCCCAGAGTCCTACTCCCTACTGCCTCCTCCCCAGCACCCCCGGCTCCTGTCATCTCCCCCTCAGCGCCCTTGTGTTCCTCCCCTCCCTGGATGGTTGGGCAGCAGGACCTGGGCGGTGTGCCAGCTCTGGTACCCGATACCTCTTCTCCTCCTCCGCGAGTGCCACTGAACCCGCGGGGCTCCGGCCCCCGTGACTGGAGCCAGGCCTGCCGCTTGCCCGCAAGGGCAGGGGGTGTGGAAGCAGGGGACACACTGCCTTCAAATACTCCGAACACAGGGCTCACCCTGGCTCTGTCCTCTCTCCCAGGTATGTCTATGGCGTCAGTCCCTGCCTTTATTTCTAGGGACAGCAGTGTGACCTGGTGGGGGCTGGAAGGGGGATCAGCGGCTTGGCTGGCAAGGGAAGCATGTTGGGGCCTGCTGGGGACCCATGGGGGAAGCTGAGTTTCTCTTGCCTATTTTGGGTTGAGATCTGTTTGCTCGGAGACTAGCAATGGCCCCGGTGAGGTTTCTGTGTGCGAGGGGATTGCAGTTGTGTTTGCAGATCCCTCTGCTAATCCCGAGTGAGGATGTCTCCTCCCGCAGAGGCACTGGCAGGCTGCCAGGAGGGGATTTTGGGATGTTTTCTCTGGAAGCCCGGTTGGCTCACAAGGGCAAGGCAGGAGCTGTCATGCCCCCGAGCTGTCTGTGTGGGAAGGCAGGGGAGCGGTGCTGCAGATGGCTCCGACATCAACAGGGTGGCACCTGCCGGGCTGGCAGAGCCCTCGATCCTTTGCGGACATACTGTTGTCCGGCTCTGTCTTTCCCAGGCGGCCCAAGGAGCTTCTAAAATCCCTCTCCACATCCCACCGGCTATGTTTCGGCTCCATGGTAGCTCAGGTTCCCCAGCCAGCAGGGTCCTACCGGAGGAGGAGGCGAGCTCTGCCCAGAAGCCCACGGGTACCTGCGCCAGGGACGGGCTGCGCTGCCTCCAGTGCGAGCCGGGGCTGGCAGGGACTACAGATCCCAGCATGCTGCTGCCTGCCTCTTCCTGCTCGTCCTCCTCCCCCTCCTCCGCCCTACCTGGCAGGGCGCGGGCAGGGATGCTGCGGGCGGCGTCGGAGCAGGCATCGGCGGGGCATGTCCCGGGCGGGCCGGGGACACGGCGCCGGCAGCCCCGCTGCAGGTGAAGCGCTGGGACAAGTGCCGGAGCAGCCCATGCTGCGCCGTCCCGACTGGAAAAGGACAAGGCAGGCCCGCGGTTCCTCCTGGCGGCTAATCCCACTGCGCCGGGAAAAGGGGGTCACCGGGGAGGGAAAGTCCCTTCTCTGGGCTCTGGGAGCCGCGTCTCTGGGGCTCTCGGAGCGGTGCAGCGCCTGGGCAGGTGGTGACGGGGAAGAAGGAGCGGTGGGTGCCCGGGAGGCGACAGCAGTGCCGGGGACGCCCTTGGCTTTTCAAGGTGACCCAGGAAAGGGCTGTGAGAGCCCCAGGGAGGTGGAATTGAAAATGGGAGATTTGCTGGTTCTGGCCGGAGAGGCTGCTGAATTAAATGTGTGTTTCGTGGCACCGAGCCCCGGGCGTTGTAAGGAGCTGGGGCGAGCAGGGTGGGCGGACACAGCCCACTGCGCATACGCTTCGCTCACAGCCCCAGGATTGGGGACAGAGAGCTGCAGGCTCACAAATCCCTTAAGAACCTGCTGCAAGCAGCTGGGCAGCCAGCATGAGCAGCCTGGTATCTCGGGAAAGCAGTTTCCTTTTGGAGGGAAGGCTTACTGTGCCCGGCCAGCAGAATAAGGCTGTGTGCCACAGCCTCTTGGCTTAAGGACTCTGAGCTGCAGGTTTACAAAGCTCCTGCGCTGTCCTCTCGTCATTTTCTGCATTGGTGTTTGGCTCCTAGTACTGTGGAACACTTACTGGCAGCATGGGTTGGGGTTAAAACCAGTGCTTCCCCTGCCTGGCATGTGTCGCTCACTTTCCCGTAAAATCTTCTGTTTGTTTTCCAGACGGAGAGCAGCCATAAGACTTGCTGGGACCTGTGCTAACTCTTGCCACACAAGATGACAGCAAGAGACGGGCCCCAAGATAGGTAATGATGGGTTCTGATGTAGCTGTGGGGACACATCCAGGATAGCAGGGGGTGATCGGCCAGAGGGACCCAGCATCTGGGAGACTCCCTCTGCTGCATGCTGACTGGCCTACCAAGCTGTCCCTTCTTTCTCAGCTTTTTCACAGCAAATGGGCTGTAAACTGTAAACAGTCCCCTGTAAACACACCTGGGGAGCCTAACTCTTTCCCAGGCCTTGTTATGGATGCTGTGTATCTGGATGCCACATTTTGAGGAGCAGCCAGCCTCTCCCTGCATTTGTAGCTTCCTGGGGAGGGCCTCCCACAGCCCCTCTGCAGTGCCACACGTGCAGTATCTCTGGCAGCCCAGGCTAGCAAGGGCTGTGGGGCAGGGCACGAAATATTGTCTGATGCCTCCCACCGCAGGGTCAGGGACAATCAGAAGCAATACCCAGCTTCTGCTCCAAACCCCACTGTGTTCCCTTCACAGGTACAAGGCTGTTTGGCTGATCTTCTTCATTCTTGGCCTGGGAACGCTGCTGCCATGGAATTTCTTCATGACCGCCAGGGAGGTGAGGGTGTCCCTCCTGCTGTTGTCCATGACAGTAATTGTCCCCTGTCATGTCTAGGGACCATGGTGTAGATGTGGCAGCACAGCACAGCATGTGTGACCTGGGTGTGATGAGTGGCACTGAGGCAGCAGGAGGGACGGGCATGGGTCTGAACAGAGAATAAGGGTGGCCTTGGAAGGCTTCACAGAATCTCAGCCCCACCAGGCTCCTTCCTTTGCAGTATTTCATCAGTCGCCTTGGGGACCCAGAGGAGACGAGCCATGTCGGGAACCAGACTGTCCCACCCTCCTACCTGCAGTCCGTGTTTGACAACTTCATGACTCTCTGTGCCATGGTGCCCCTCCTTCTCTTCACCTGCCTCAACTCCTTCATCCACCAGCGGTGAGTCTTGCTCCGTCCTTGCCCCTGCCAGCCCCCATAGGGCCACCCTGCCCTGGCCTGTTCTCCTGTCCCAGCACTGAGCCAAGCTACAGCCAGCTCAGTCAAGTCAAAGGCAAAACACCGGTCTCCTGTCTCAGGGTTTGGCTGGGACTCCCACAGTTACACCTTGGTCAAGCCCCAGGTTTTTGGGGGGTTGGGTTTTCCTCACTGAGACCTTCTTTTGTAGGATTCCTCAGCAGATCCGCATCTCAGGCAGCCTGGTGGCCATTGGGCTGGTGTTTCTGGTCACTGCGATCATGGTGAAAGTCCCCATGGAGCCTCTTCCCTTCTTCGTCTTTACCATGATCAGCATTGTTTTCATCAACTGTGAGTGAAGCACTGGGGGAAGGAGAGGGACACAGCCCCATGGCTAGGGCTGATCCCTCTGGGAGAAAAACATGAACCTCACAGTGCAGAGCCAAGGGGGAGGGGGACTTGCTTTGCCTCACAGGGCAGGGGCCTTGGCTCCCTGCAGAGGTGCAGTCCATCCTTGCCTTTGGTTTCTCATATCTGCTCATCCTTCCCCTTTGCAGCCTTCGGCGCCATTCTCCAGAGCAGCCTGTTTGGGCTGGCAGGGCTCCTGCCTGTCAGCTACACGGCCCCCATCATGAGTGGGCAGGGTTTGGCAGGCACCTTCGCTGCTTTGGCAATGATCTTCAGTATTGCCAGTGAGTAATCCCTGCCTTGCAGGTGACAGGGCCTTCCCAGACCACTGCTGTCACAGCATCTGCCGAGGTCATGCTGTGTGGAAGATGGCAGCAGGGCTTTTCTCCTCTCAGCTGTCATCATCTTCCTTTCCTCTCCCTTCCTGTGCTCTCAGTTGGTGCCCAGCAACCCGAGAGCTTCATCGGTTACTTCACCACGGCCTGTGTGACAATCGTGCTGGCAATCATCTCCTACGTAATTCTGCCTCACATGGTGAGACTGCTGTCCTGGTAGGGAAGGGCTTGGGGACGTTGGACCTTTGCACATCCCAGCACAAGAACCATGGCCCACTAGCAGCCTCCACTTCTTGTGTCAGGGCAGCTTCTCCTGTTCCCCTGATCACTCTGGGATACTTCCCACCACAGATACCCCAGTATACTTGGGGTATCTGAGTCCCTGGGTAAGCAGGAAAGCATCAATATCAGACATAATTGGAAGGAATACTCTGCCCATATTGCCCATATCTGCTGTTGTCACACAGCCCCTGGCAGCCTTCTTTCTGCACGCATGAATGAGTCCTCCCTGCTGTCTCTCTGCAGGACTTCTTCCGATACTACTACATGAAGGACAAGACAGAGTACCGCGTGTACAATGCAGAGCTGGAAACCAAGAGAGACCTGATTAAGAAAGGTGAGGAGCTGAGAGAAGGAAAAGAAAAAAGAACTTAAAGAAAGAATGAGATAGAAGGACTGAATTAGATCTCGGCTTTCTGGGGCCTGCTATGCCCTACTTGTGTCTCTCCCTGCAGATGAGAATGGGATGGAGCAGAATAACTCAAAGATCATCCCTATCCACAACCCTGATGAGCAGCCCTCTGTCGTTGCTATTTTTAAGAAGGTCTGTGAGTTTCCAGCAAGTTTATCCTGCCCTTCCTTTTGGGATGGGCACAGGTGTAGGAGAGCATGGGGAGAGGAGACCAGCCCTGCACTAGTCTCTTGCCCTGTGTTTGGTACCAGCATTTTTCTTTCATCTGCCTAGCTCTGGGTCTTGGCTCTGTCTGTCTGCTTCGTCTTCACTGTCACCATCGGCGTCTTTCCTGCCATCACAGCTAACGTGTCCACTGTCCTCGGAGAGGGAAACAAATGGGGTAAGTGTGCCAGGGATGGGGGTGAGGTAGGGAAAAACTGAGAACAAGGTACATGGGAGAAAAGAAGGTGGGGCTTGAAGGTATGTGTGATGGGGTAACCCTGTCTGGATGCCAGGTGCGCACCAAAGCCACTCCAACTGGATGGGAGATAAAATATGACAAAAGGCTTGTCAGTTGAGATAAGGACAGTCGGAGATCACTCATCAATTACTGTCACAGGCAAAACAGACTCAAACTGGGTAAAATTTTTTTAACTTATTTATCAGTCAAATCACAGTAGTACAATGAGAAATAAAAACTAAATCTTGAAACACCTTCCACTTACCCCTCCCTTCTTCCCAGGCTTAAGTTCATTTATGATTTCTTTATCTCCTCCCTCTGCAGTAGTGCAGGAGGACAGGGAATGAGGGTTGCAGTCAGTTCTTCACACATTTCCTCTGCCATTGCTTCCTTCTGAGGGGGAGAACACCTCTCACTCTTCCCCTCCTCCAGCATGGGGACCCTCTCATGGGAGGCAGTCCTCCTTGAAGTCCAATGTGAGTGCTTCCCATGGGATGCAGTTTTTCATGAACTGCTTCAGCCTGGGTCCCTTCCATGGGACAGAGTCCTTCAGGAACAGACTGTTCCAGAGTGGGTCCCCTGCAGGGTCAGAAGTCCTGCTGGCAAACCTGCTTCAGAGTAGGGTGGTGTTCACAAGCAGCAGGTGGATATTGACTCACTATGCACCTCCTTGGGCTGCAGGAGGGCAGTCTGCCTCACCATGGTCTTCACCACAGGCTCTAGGGGAATTTTTGCTCTGACATCTGGAGCGCCTTCCCCCCCTCCTTTTCCACTGGTCTTGGTGTCTGTGGAGCTGTTTCTGTCACATATTCTCACTTCTCTCTCCGGGTACAATTGCACATGTTGAGATTTTTTTTTCCCCTTTTCAATATGTCATCCCATTGGCCCTACCACTGTCACTGTGGCCTTTGCCAGTGGTGGGTCCGTCTTGGAGCTCTGTCAGACCTAGGGGTGCTTTCAGCAGCTTCTCTGAGGAGCCACCCCTGTAGCGCACCCTGTTACCAAAACCTTGCCACACAAACCCAATACAGAATGCTGGAAGGGAAGAGGGAACCACTGTGCATGATGGTTTGGATGTGGACACCAACCAGGCTGGGAGACCATTACAGGCCTTAGTGGGAAACTGGTAGGACCTAGATCTGAAAGACAGACAGTCTCTGTGCAGTGGCTATGAGGGACTGGGTCACACTTGGATTCTCACTGACCATCCCCTTCTTCAGGTCTCTACTTCATTCCTGTCTCCTGCTTCCTGCTCTTTAACGTCTTTGACTGGACAGGACGGAGTCTCACTGCCCTCTTCACATGGGTGAGTATGGGGCAGAGAGCAAATGCCAGGCAGTGTCTATCCCTAGGTCCTTCAGCCACAGCTCTCACTGGGGCTGCCATCCATGCCTTGGAGCAGGAAGGAGGTGCAGAGATAACTCCTGCTTTAAGCTCTAAGCGCAGATTTATGGGTCAGAGCCAAGAACCACAGTGTTGTTCTGTCCTCCCACCTGTCTTTCAACATGGCTTGGATGAAGGTGCCTCCTCCATTTCAGCCTCTCTGTAAACAAACCTTCATTCCAGCTATGCAAACGACGAGACAGGATGGCGACAGGGAAAGAGGGTGAAAGACAGGGCAGCCCAAAATAAAACCTCTGGCCTTGGCACAGGACACAGCTGCTTCAAAGACCCTTGTCCTGGAGCAGGGCAGGGCCATGCCATGTGGGTCACAGAACTGTCCCCTGCCACATCCCCTTGCTCTCATCTCCTCAGGATGGGCAAGGAAAGGGGCTTTCCTGTCTGGGTCTCTTCCTGCCCTTTCACCCACCCCTGTTTCCCCCTGTATTGTTCAGGATGTTTGTTTGGAGAAGCTCCTCAGGACCACATGCCCCATGGGGTCTGCCTGGGCCTGCCTTCCCCGTGGCCTGGAGCTGCTTCTCCGCTGGCCATCACTGCTTGTTGCTTTCGGTCTTGGCCATGAGCCGCCTTGCCTGGTGTCCAGGCCACAGCTTCCATGGTGGGATGACCCAGCAGGAGATGTTTCCAAAACAAGGCTGTGTGGAAAGTCTGACTGCATGTGGTTTGGGCCACATTTCCCTGGTTGGGGCCCTGCTCACTCTTTTTCTCCTCAAGCAGGAGAGGCAGCTGCTGTCTCCAGTTTGCCCCATGGGCACAGCAGCTGGCCTAACCTCAGTTTCCTCCTGTATTCATGGAGTTTCCTGTGGCCACGCCAGCCCAGCAGCTCCCAAGGCAGCTGTGGTGCTTCTCACCTCAGACCAGTGAACCCTGGCACCTCACTGAGGGGACGAGGTCTGTCTCAGTCTAGGGGCTGCCTAGTCCCAGTCCCAGCTGCGGCGACAACACAGGGGGATGGCACCTCCTTCTTTGTCCCAGCCTTAGTTGCTCAGGAACTCTGGTAGGACTTAAGGAGACTGTAACTCAGTCCATGCCTTTCCCAGCACATTCCAAAACAGCCCCAGCATAATCCCTTTCTCAGACTGCTGGATCTTGCCCTGCTTGCAGGGGATGGCAAAGGATGCTGAAGAGCTGGCTAAAGTCATTTGCAGGCGCTGAGGCGCCAGAGGGGCTTTACCTCAGCCACACTGGCTCACTGCATGAGCGTGCACAAAGCTCTCTGGCCTGCCTGACTATTGCCAGCAGGGGCTTAACAGTTGCCCACAAGCCTGGCTCAGTATTTTGGCTCTAGTGCTGCTTCAAGTCACCTGCAACAGGGCTTCCAGACCTAGAGCCTACTTATGACTGCAGGTGGTGATGCTGAGATTTGTTGTGGCCAGGAAAGTCTCTCAGCAGCTTTGCCATCTCTGGCTCCTCCACAGCCCTGGTGCAGTAGGGACAGCCCTGCCAGCATGCCATGGGATGGGGAATGTGCAGTTCTCAGCTGCTCAGCAATCTGTGTTTTTCTCCCAGCCCGGGATGGACAGCTGCCTCCTGCCAGTGATGGTGGTCCTCCGTGTCATCTTTGTCCCTCTTTTCATGCTGTGCAACGTGCAGCCCCGTTACTACCTGCCTGTTGTGTTCTCTCATGACGCCTGGTACATCATCTTCATGATCTTCTTCTCCATCTCCAATGGCTACCTGGCCAGCCTTTGCATGTGCTTCGGGCCAAAGTGAGTGCGAGCTGGGGACAAGGGAAGGGTTGGTTATGCCCCCAGATGCCAGTCCTGGAATGACTTGTGGAGTTCTAGCTCTGCCCAGCTCTGGCATCTGGAGAAGAGGCCACAGGCACAGAAGGGAATTGTCACTACCCACAGTGTCCCATTTCCCAGGCTTGCGCTTCCATATCCTAGGGATGAGGAAGCTGTCTGGGCTCTCCATTTTCCCCACCTGTCACACAGGAGAAGGGGCTGGGTGCAGCGGGGATCTGGAGGGGATCAAAGCATGGCACAGCACCCACAGCAAGGGTGAGCAGCCTTGCCCAGCACAGGCAGCACAAGGAGCCCCACAGGGGTCAGAGAGGGATGTCCCTGGTGCCAGGAGCTTCAGGGTGGCCTGCCTGATGCACTTTATGAGCCAACAGTGTGGAGACTTGGAGTTCTTGTGGCTCTGGGAGCCAAGGGGGATTTCTTCTTGCTGTTCCTCTGCTGCAGACTGAACAGCAGGGCACTGGACACACATCCTGAGGGTGGATCTGACACTTGTTTCTTCCCTAGGAAAGTGCTTGTGCACGAAGCAGAGACAGCTGGAGCTGTCATGGCATTCTTCCTGTCTCTGGGTTTGGCCCTAGGAGCTGCTCTCTCCTTTCTGGTCCGAATGCTCATCTAGCAGAGGCACACAGAGGGTGCAGGGACACCATGAGATGGCTCCACATCCTCCACTGAGGGCCTGGACACCTCAGCACTGTGGGGAAACAACAGCTCACACCTGTCCCTGCCAAATCACACTGCCACAGCACACCCAGGGACGGTTCCACTCCCGCAGGCTTGGCCTGGTTCCTGCCACGCTCGGCTGTGTGATGCCTTCAGGCCTACGTGCCTTCTCCTTCCCCGTGCTGTGTGTGTTGTAAGACCCCCGGGATCTCCAGCTGCCTCCCACGCTGTGTAACTTCCCTGGCTCAAGGCCGAAAGCCATTTTCAGCCTCTTTCTCTCCAAGAGAGTGAAAGGCTGGTAATTAGTGTTACTCCTTCTCTTGCCCTTGTCTCCAAAGCACCTAAGAGATTCTCTCCTCTCCTCCTAGGGTGCCTGGTAATATCCCACACCCTCCTCCTGCTGGTAGACTTGTGAATGGGGAGGAGAGCCCCAGCCAGCCTCCCATCCCTGCTCTCTGCTATACGCACATCCCCCCAACCAGTGTGTCCCTAAAGTGTAGACATCTGTGTCCCAGCCACAGAAAGAGCCAACACCGTGGCTAGGCTGAGGGAGGAGGAGGTACCCACACCCCGCCTTCTTCCCCTCTCCCTGCCTCTCTTCCCTTTTTTTGGTGATTCTGACATTGTGTTTTTTTCAGCCTCCTGGTTGTGTGACAGGAGGTTTTACTGTGGGTTACAAGAGGAAAAGCAGCAACTCCCTTTCCAACGAAGCTGCCTTCCCTACCCATGTGTGCTACAAGGGAAGGCTCACCTTTCCCTTGGCTTTCCTGTCCCTTGTTGTGTAAATGTGTTATACAGTTGCCATTTTCTATAAAAAGGACAAAATGCTCCTTTGTGTGTGTGTGTGTTTGTCTCTGTCGCCACAGGGGAGAGGGGCTGTGGAGGGTCAGAGGTTGAAGTGAGAGGGCCCTGGCACTTCCTTACCATCCTGTAGTGCCCTGCCACCAGCATCAGAAATGATGGGAACGCTGTGTGCATGCCCTGCACAGCCAGGCCCAGCTGAGGGACACAGCCAGTGTGGGAACGGGATCATGGAACCATAACATCAGAATGGTAAGGTTGCAAGGAGCCTCGAAGATCATCCAGTTCCAAACCCCCTGCCATGGGCTGGGACAACTTCCACTCCACCAGGTTACATGCAGCCCCATCCAGCCCGGGGTGGGGCATCCACAGCTTCTCTGGGCAACCTATTCCAGTGCCTCACCACCCTTAGAATAATAAATTTCTTGCCCAACATCTAAACCTTCCCTCTGGTTTGAATGGTTTGAAACCATTCCCCCTTGTCCTGTAACTACATACTCTTTGTCCCTGTCCCTCTTTGTTGTGGGTGCCCATCAGGTACTGGAAGGCCACAATTAGGTCACACCAAAGCTTTCCCCAGGCTGAACAATTCAAATTCTCTCAGACATCCCTTGTAGGAGAAGTGCTCCATCCCTCTGATCATGTTGCTGTTCCTCCTATGGACTATCTCCAACAGGTCCCTGTCCTTCTTGTGCTGGGGACCCCAGAGCTGGATGCAGCACTGCAGGTGGGCTCTCACCAGGGCAGAAGGGCAGAAAACTGTCCCTTTCCCTGCTGGCCGTGCTGCTTTGGATGCAGCCCAGGACACTGCTGTTTCTGAGCTGTGAGTGCACGTGGTGAACTCATGGCCAGCCTCTCATCCACCAGCACCCCAGGGATGGTGCCCTCGAGGTACACCAAGGGACCACTGACACCTCTGACAAAGAGCAGATGCACCTTCATTTTTTGAGGTGCAGTGACCTGCAGCACTGCATCTGGGAGCTTTCCCGGTGTCTGGGAACAGCCAGAGTGCCACCTCCTGCTCCTGGGGTGAACTACACCAGCCTGCCAGCGGGAATCCTCTTCCGTCTGTCCCACTTCATTTACTGCCATTACCTCTTTGCACCACCAGGCACCAAAACCCATGTGGGAGCTCTCCTCATCCCACTTCCAGCTTCCTTTGCCGGTCACGGCTTTTGTACACACAGCTTCAACACAGAACCCCACAGAATGGTGAGGTTCGAGGGCACCCCAGTGGATCATCTGGTGCACCATGTCTGCTTAAGCAGGGTCATCGTTGACCACAGGCACAGGATTGTGTCCAGACAGTTCTTGAGCACCTCCAGATTGGACTCTCCACAATCTCTGTGGGCAATCTGTTCCAGTGCTGGGTCAGCCACACAGTAAAGAAGTTCTTCCTCATTTTCAGGTAGAATTTCCTGTGCATCAGTTTGTGCTTTCTGCTTCTTGTCCTATTGCTTGGCAGCACCAAACAGAGCCTGGCTCTGTCCTCCACACCCTCCCTTGAGATACCTATAAGCATTGATGAGCTCTCCTCTCAGTCATCTCGAGGCGCAATAGGCCCAGCTCTCTCATCTTTTCCCCTTAAAACAGATGTTCCCGTCCCTTAATAATCTTTTTTACCCTCCGCTGGGCTGGCTCCAGGAGCTCCTTGTCTCTCTTGTCCTGAGGAGCTCAGAAGCGGATAGACTACTGCAAATACCGGAATGGTAAGGCTTAGGATTATTTGTATTATTATTCCCCTTGGACATTGTAAGGGCAATGTCTCCAAACACTGTTTTGCAGCGGTGACACGGGCCTGCCACACACTCCGGCCCTGACACCTTCTGTCCCCGCCCCTCCTTCCGCTGGAGCTTAAATTCCACGCAGCCTCAGGCCGGCAGAACTACGCGGCTCCCGGCCTCGGGGGGAGCTGCAGGCTGAAGCTGGGGCGGTGCGGTTCCCGGTTCCCTGCCCCAGCCATGGAGCCGAGGAGGCGCCGCCGTACTCTCTGTGGAATACTCTGGAAATGGATTTCTGACCGCAGCTGTATTCCTCCGCGGCGGGGCGTGGAAAAGAGTTCCTCCCCCGGGCTCCCCGCCGCCCCTCGCCGTGGCTCTAGGAGGTCCCGCTCCTACGGCCCTCCGAGCGACGCGGCAAAGGGCGGCGGGGAGCCGCGGCTGGCGACCGCAGAGCGGCAGCGTGAAGCCGAGCATCCATTGCACGCCCGCCCCCGCCATGGCCGCCGCTAAACGGCAACGCCGGTGCCTCCCATACACCATCGATCAGTGGTTCGCTGACCAAGACCCCTTTAAGGCGGAAGGATACAATGTGCCGTGAGGCTCCCCCCCTTCGTTCCGTGCCTATAAAACGCGGCCGGCGGGGGGATGTACCTCTTTAGCTGGTCCCCCACGCCCGAGACGGTAGGGAAGGGATGGGGAATGGGACTGGGCCGGATGCCTCCACCGCCCTCTCTCTGGCTCTCATGCCCTGAAAACGCACTGAAAACAGGCATGTGTTTGTCTTGTAGATGCCCGAGAAAGTGCAGCACGAGGAGGAGGATGCGGAGACCTTCGCCTTCCAGGCGGAGATCGCCCAGCTCATGTCGCTCATTATCAACACCTTCTATTCCAATAAGGAGATCTTCCTGCGGGAGCTCATCTCCAACGCCTCCGACGTGAGCCCGTGCGGGAGCGGGCTCCTTCCTGTGCCGGGGGGTCGGGGTCGGGCTGGTGTCCTTGCAGGGATGCCCGGGGAGAGGCCGATTCCTGGGAAGGCTTGTGCAGGGAGGGTTGGAGGAGGCTGTCGAGTAGGGAGGCCCTGTCGAGCATCCATCCCTCTCTCCTCTAGGCCCTGGATAAGATCCGCTACGAGAGCTTGACTGACCCCTCCAAGCTGGACAGTGGGAAAGACCTGAAAATTGACATCATCCCCAACCCCCGGGACCGCACGCTGACCCTGGTGGACACTGGCATTGGGATGACAAAAGCAGACCTCATCAACAACCTGGGCACCATTGCCAAATCTGGGACCAAAGCCTTCATGGAAGCCCTGCAGGTGGGTTGCCTTGGGCTGCATGGGTTCCCTGGGTCACAGGCTGGCACTGAATGTACAGATAATAAATAAACAATAAAAAGGCTCTCCTGCCTTGTTTGCCATGGGAAATGTTGGCCTGCTCAAGTGTGCTTCCCCCACCTTTCCAACACCAGGGAGGAGCTCAGGGTAGAGCTGGTTGCCTGTTGGCACTTGCATGTTTTTCTCTGTGTGCTTGACCCAATTCTTTGCTGCTGTGAATCAGTCACAGACATTTTCTACCTCCACCCTGGTCTTAGCAGCTGCTCTCTGCTTTCACAGGCTGGCGCAGACATCTCCATGATCGGGCAGTTCGGTGTGGGTTTCTATTCTGCTTATCTGGTGGCTGAGAAGGTGGTTGTCATTACCAAGCACAACGATGATGAGCAGTATGCTTGGGAGTCATCAGCTGGGGGCTCGTTCACTGTCCGAACTGACCACGGTGCGTATTGTACAGAAAGCCAAGCACGTTTTCCTGCCAGCAGCTCCCCTTTGGCTGGTGTTCCCCAGAGCCACGCTGCGCTGTGAGCCACACTGGTTAATGCTGGCTGTCACATAATGCTGAGGCTGGAGGAGCTGGCTGATGTTTCTCTCCCCACGCTGCAGGTGAGCCCATTGGACGTGGCACCAAAGTGATCCTGCACTTGAAGGAGGATCAGACTGAGTACTTGGAGGAGCGTCGTGTGAAAGAGGTGGTGAAGAAGCACTCCCAGTTCATTGGCTATCCCATCACACTCTATGTACGTAAGGAAAGGGCTGTGGGGACCAGGTGGAAAGCTGAAGGCAGGGGTGGGTGATGTTTGAAACAGGAGCACACAAAAGGCCCAGTGTCCGATCCCTTTAGGTCCCTTCTGTAGTTCCTGGCTGCTGGGCACTGAGCAGTGGTGCTCTCAGCTTCTGTGGCCAAAGGTGGTTTGAGGCTGGGGGCTTACTGGAAGTGAAGGAGGTGGGTATCCAGCCACAATAAAGGTCTTTGATCTCTGCAGCTGAAGATCATCTTTAATCAGCCATGGAAAAAGGAGGGTTCCTGCCACGTTTCTCAGACACAGCTTTTGGTTGCACGACAAGGGACTTTTGAGGACTGGTTGCAAGAGTTTTCATTCCAGATGATACACTTGTTTGGCTTTGGAGGATACCATTTTTCTCATCTGGAGCTAAAGCGTTCTTGGTAATTTCAGGCTAAACCTGACTATTGCTTGTTTCTTTCTCCACAGCTGGAGAAAGAACGTGAGAAAGAGATCAGTGATGATGAAGCAGAGGAGGAAAAAGATGAGAAGGAGGAAGAGTCAGTGTCCAAAGATGAAGAGAAACCAAAAATCGAGGATGTAGGCTCTGATGAGGAGGAGGAGGGAGACAAAGGCAAGAAGAAAAAGACCAAGAAAATCAAGGAGAAATACATTGACCAGGAGGAGCTGAACAAGACCAAACCAATTTGGACCCGCAACCCTGATGACATCACCCAGGAGGAATATGGCGAGTTCTACAAGAGCCTCACCAATGACTGGGAGGACCACTTGGCTGTCAAGGTGGGTGCTGGGCCACCGTGCCTTCCAGGGAGGCCCCTTTTCCAGCCCTTATCCAGAGTCACCACATGGTTGTGCCTCTGTGGGACTGAGCACTCTCAGGCCACTTGGTGATGGAGCAACCTGCACTGTGACTCCCTTGCAGGTGGAAGGATTGGCAGTGCCAGTCCATAAGACAGGAGGATGTGGGGTCTCAGAGAAGCACTGACTTCTCTGTCCAAGCCTGCTGCATGCCAGAGAACCTTGGCACATAGGGGATAGTGGGCCTGAGCAGGAGGAAATACACTCTGCTTGGATGCTAGAGATGTTGCTGTGCCCCTTTGCCAGCCCCAGTGATGAACAGTGGCAGTTCAGCCTCCCTGCTGTGGGAGCTGGAGAAAGGAGAAATGAAGCACCCCAGCAGCTGTCTTTTTTTCCTGGTCCCACAGCACTTCTCTGTGGAAGGGCAGCTGGAGTTCAGGGCCCTGCTGTTCATCCCACGCCGTGCCCCTTTCGACCTCTTTGAGAACAAGAAGAAGAAAAACAACATTAAGCTGTATGTGAGGCGGGTCTTCATCATGGACAGCTGTGACGAGCTCATCCCTGAATACCTAAGTAAGAGCCCCTGCCTCAGCCTCCCAGTGCAGAGCTGGGATCCCCACAGCCTGTGGTTCCACTTCCAGTACAGAGGGACTGGATGAGGCACTGGCTGGTGTGGGCATATAGCAGTCTGTGTTTTAGCTCTTTTCTCGCTGTGTTGAAGCTCAGAATCCTTAACCTGACACCTGTTTTCATATACAGACTTCATCCGGGGTGTTGTGGACTCAGAGGACCTTCCTCTGAACATTTCTCGTGAGATGCTCCAGCAGAGCAAGATCCTCAAAGTGATCCGCAAAAACATTGTGAAGAAATGCTTGGAGCTCTTTTCTGAGCTGGCAGAAGACAAAGAGAACTACAAGAAATTTTACGAAGCTTTCTCTAAGAATCTGAAGGTGAGTTGGGCACCCTACCCCTGGAGGAGGGAAGGGCCCATGACCCATCTGCCTGAGGAGCAGTCTTGTTCCTATGCTGTGTCTCCTCCGCGTGGCTTTGTAGGCAGCTGTCCCCTCTGGCTGCCCTAGGCCAAACACTCAAATGATCAGGAGCTGGGCAGCTGGCTGTGCCTCAGGGGCAGCCAAGTGCATCCAAGTCCTGTCCTGGAGACTTCATGCATCTCTTCTGTTCCCAGCTGGGCATCCACGAGGACTCCACCAACCGAAAGCGCCTTTCGGAGCTGCTGCGGTACCACATGTCCCAGTCAGGCGAGGAGGTGACTTCGCTTTCCGAGTACGTGTCCCGCATGAAGGAGAACCAGAAGAGTATCTACTACATCACAGGTGAGCCAGAGCTCCTCTGAGCCTAGCAAGGCAGAGGCAGGTAACCTGCATACAAACCCTAATTTAAAACACTTCCTGCTGCCTTCTGCTGAATTACAGCTCATTCCTGGGGGCTGGGGAAAAGCCACCATGCCAAGAACCCTGGCTGCTGCCAGTTTTATTTTAGGGGTCTCAAGTGACTGGTGGTGTTTGTCCTGCTGTAACCAGCTCTTACCTCTTGGTGATGTTTCATTTCTACCCTCCACAAACACAGGGGAGAGTAAGGAGCAGGTGGCTAACTCAGCCTTTGTGGAGCGCGTGCGGAAGCGTGGCTTTGAGGTGGTGTACATGACAGAGCCCATCGATGAGTACTGCGTGCAGCAGCTCAAGGAGTTTGATGGCAAGACCCTGGTATCAGTCACCAAAGAGGGGCTGGAGCTGCCTGAGGATGAGGAAGAGAAAAAAAAGATGGAGGAGAGCAAGGCCAAATTTGAGAACCTGTGCAAACTTATGAAGGAAATCCTGGACAAGAAGGTGGAGAAGGTGAGAGGGGCAGGGAGCTTAGCCCTGCACTGGAGGGAGGAGGGCTGGGCCCTCCGTGCTGCAGGTGAGGGCCCCCGCTCAATGCATGCCTCTCATCTCCTGCAGAGGAGCCGCTAGAGGAGACTGGAGGTCCCAGCATGCACCATCTTGCTCTAAGCAGCCAGGCTGCAGGCGAGGGGCACTGACCCAAATACATGCATTGATGGGAGAGGGTAAGTGTGGGAAACATGCAGTGGGTGCTCTGAGTGCTGGCTGAGCTGTCCAAATTAGTCTGCAGCAGTCCTGGAGCTGCTTGGAGCATCTCTGCTTGCTTTGGGGTGTCCCCAGGTGAACCAGGGGCAAAGACTTAGGCTGTAGTGTGCTGTGGCTGGGCCCAGTCCAGGGCTTATGGGGGCCTTGCTCAGCTAACCCTTGGCTATGTTGGCAGGTCACAGTCTCAAACCGGTTGGTCTCGTCCCCCTGCTGCATTGTCACCAGCACATACGGCTGGACAGCCAACATGGAGCGCATCATGAAGGCTCAGGCACTGCGGGACAACTCGACCATGGGCTATATGATGGCCAAGAAGCACCTGGAGATCAACCCTGACCACCCAATTGTAGAAACTCTTCGCCAGAAGGCTGATGCTGACAAGAATGACAAAGCTGTTAAAGATCTGGTGGTGCTGCTCTTTGAGACTGCTCTGCTGTCCTCTGGTTTCTCCCTGGAAGATCCCCAGACCCACTCCAACCGCATCTACAGGATGATCAAACTCGGGCTTGGTGAGTATCCATGCCACTTCTCAAGCCTGCAGCAGGCCTGAAAGCAGGTTAAGTGGTCAGGCTGGTGTCTTGGGGCAGGGGGAGACCACTAAGAGAGCCATGCTGCCATGGTGTGCTGAAGTGGCTCTGTACATAAGGTGGCCAGGAGAAAGTGTAAACCTGGAATAAAGTACTTCAGTAGGGCTCAGGACTCTGAGTGGACTGCCCTGTCCTCTACAACACCAGGAGCCACCACCAGGATGATCAGATGACAAGCTGAGGCTTTTTATTCCTTTAGAGTAAATGTGAAAAGTCTGTCATGGATTACGTGACCCATCTGGAGAAACAGCTTGTGCTTGCACACAGCCTTTTCCTCCAAATTCAGCTAAAAATGTAAGTCAGAAGGTGCTGTGGCTTGGCACAACTAACTTGGTAACCCTGTGCTGCCTAGTCTCAGTAAGAGTAGGGTGTTCTGTTAGTCAAGTTGCAGGTAGGGGGACTGTAGGGTAGGACAATTTTCTGTTCAGAGTATACTGAAACAGCAGCCTGCAGGGTTGGAAACTGATGAGCTCTAGAATATCTAGAATCTTGCAACTGCTTTAGTTGTGACTTGACTGGATTTACTTCAATTTTCTCTAGAGAAATGCTCATGGCTTAAACCGCATTCTCCTGGCTTAAACTCCAGGCTTTGTGGTGCTGGGTGACAAATCTTTTGTAGGTAATTTTAATTGGCTAAGGAGTGCACTCTAATGGCATATCTAGTATCCATATAGTAGTGTAGATGTTACTGGGAAGATGCTACTGATTCAGGATTAGTGCTGGAGTTGACAATTACTACTAACAATGTTGACTTGCAATTATTAGTTTTTAGCCTGGAGGAAAGGAGACTGAGACGTGACCTCATTGCAGTGTACAGCTTCCTCACCAGGGGAAGCAGAGGGCCTGCACTGGTACCTTCTCTGTGGTGACTGGTAACAGGACCTGAGGGAATGTCATGAAGCTTTGTCAGGAGACTTTTAGGTTGGATATTAGTTAAAGGTTTCTTATCCAGAGAGTGATTGGCCAAGGAACAGACTCCCCAGGGAAGTGGTCACAGCACCAAGCCTGCCAGCATTCAGTAAGTGTTTGGACAGCACTGAAGCACACAGTGTGATTGTTGGGGCTGCCCTGTGTAGAACCAGGAGCAGGACTTCAGTGATCCTTGTGGGTCCCTTCCAAATCAGAATATTCTATGATTCTGTGAACTATTGGATGCTAATAGCCTCATTCCTCAGGCTGGAGGTAGGAGCCAGGTTTGCTCTGGGAGAAGCTGTATATCTGGGATTAGGTGTCATTTGGAAGCCTTATCTCTTCCTTTCCTCCCCTCTCCCAGGCATAGATGAAGATGAGGTGGCTGCAGAGGAGCCCAGTGCAGCTGCCCCTGAGGAAATCCCCCCTCTGGAGGGAGATGAAGATACATCCCGCATGGAAGAGGTAGACTAAAGGAGAAAGGCTCTTCCTTCACCTGCCAGACCCCTGCTCTATCATGTTTGCTTGGAAGATGGTCTGCTCCCACCAGCTGCTGCTGACTTCTTGGTGGTGTCTGTTCCTTTGGCTCTGTTTGGTTGGGGTTGTTTTTGGCAGGGTGCAGGAGAGCATGATTCCCTGTTTGTTAGTAGTGATTCAGGTAGCCTGAGGCCTGTCTGTTCTGTGTCTTTCTGCTTGTGTAGGAACATCTGACGGGGAGTGGAGGTGTGAGGAGGCTTCAGGCCTCCCTCTCTCCCCTCATGGAGTGTCCCATGTTACCAGTAGGCATCAAACTGTCCTTATTCTACTGGGGTGGGAGAGCCCTTCCTCCAAACTGCTGCCTCCCTGAAGCCCCAGGATAGCATAATGTATTTTGGTTGGGTTTTGTTTGAGTATTTTTCTGGATTTTTGTTCTACTGGAATTAAAGAATTGATGATTTACATGGTGGGGTCCCTTGTGCTTCATGCCTGCTCTGCTGAGGAAAATGTCTCAGCCTGCTCCTGAGGGCATTGGACTCTGCTGTGTAGGTCTGTGCCCTGAATGCTTGCTGAGCCCTGCTTTAGGAGATCTTTATCTCTTCCATGCCCTGGCAGGATGAAGTGGGTGGAAGGTACACATGACCTGCTGTGCAGGTGGGGTCATCTCCAATGAGCAGTAGTTCTCCACCTGGAGAGCTGCATGCCCCCTGCCTGGGAGCAAATTTCCAGTCTGTGTGGGACAGCTGGCTGAGCTGCTGCTTGGTGGTTTGACCTGAGCACCTCTGGGGCAGGACAGTGGCAGGAGCCATCTGCCTGTTCCATAGCAGCGTGGAGCAGGGTGTGGAGTGACAGCTCAGGACTGGTGTCAAGCTGCCTCTCTTCAGCTGTTGGGCCAAAGACTCAAATCCTTTCCTCCCACCTCCAGCCTGCCCTTTCTGGCCTTCTGCAGCCATTGGGTGTTGGGAAGTATCTGCCTTCTTTCCATCTATGTCCTAGAAGAGAAGCCTGGGACATCACCTCTGACTGAGCTGCCCCTTCCACTGAGCTCACAGTGTGAGGTTTGTCACCCCTGGCCACAATGGCCCTTGGGGTCTGTCAGAGAAAAGTGACACTTAACTTCTTCTGCTGCATTAAGTTCTCTTGCTGCCCACATGCCAGCTGCCACAGGCACAAAATGGAATGGGCTTTAGCAAGTATCCATCTTCAACAGGGAGGCAGAGCCTGCTGGAATCCCTTGTGCACACCCAGACACTGGCTGTGCTGCCAGTGTGGCAGCTGTGTGGGTGCAGCCTGCTAGGGCAGTGGTGGAGCTGAGCTAGCAAATTGTTCAAAACCAGGATTTCTGTCTTGATAGCAAGTATTGCCAAATAGTGAATCAGTCAAAATTAACTTCTAAAGTTAATGTCCTGGGTTTTCTTTTTCCACTAATGTTTTGTTTAAATCTACATTTAAATTAGAAAGGTTATCCCATTGTATCCCATTCCTGACCTGGCAATGTGGTTTTTTGTTTTGTTTTTAATCAAAGGAAATCACATTCCATTCTCAGTCTGTCAGCAGAGGGTGAGTGCAGACATTTGGGTGAATTTGTAAGGCAGGATGAAAAGCTGTGAGGTACAGGCACCTCTAAAAGCTCAGAGCTAGAAAAGGAGCACTGGTAAAACTGCTGGAGAGCCAAGTGCTCTGAAGCCTGGGCTGTGCTCAGCACCAGCTCTGGTATCCCTCCAGGCTCAACTACATCACTACTGTTCCTAATCTCCTCCTCTGTTTCCCCTGTAACCCTCACGTGAGTGTCCCCTTTCCCTAGCTGTGTTAGGCCCCAGTGCTGTCTCTGACCCCATATTCACCCTTGCCTACAGTTTTTCACCAGGCCTCCCACACGTGCCAGGAGGATGGACCTTCCACACCTCAAGCCTCTCCTGGCTCTGGCTGCAACAGTACAGCCCACAAAGTGCTGCAGCACCGCTGGCCCTGGTTGCCATGTGCTCAGCAGGCCTCTGTATCACCTCTGGGTAGCTACACCCACTGGGAATTCTTTAAGTTGCACCATGCAGAGAGAACCTAGGAGCCATACTAGGCTCAGGCTAATGGCTCCTTCACCTGCCCCCCAGCACAAGCAGCATTCCAAGCCTGGCTGTGCTCCCCAGTTGAGTGTGCAATGATCTGTCAGGCCTTGCAGCTTAGAGTGCAACCAGCCTTGGCAAAGACAGAGAGAGGCGCCTGTATTTGGAAAGACAACTCTGCTGTCCCAGAGAGACTAGGGACACAGGAAGAGTTGGAAATCTCTTCCCTCCTTTCAAGTACATGGAAAAAACCCCCAACCAACCAAAAAAAAAAAACCAACCCACATTTACACCCATGGCACTATATGCAGCATATTTTTAATTTAATAAAATAAAAAGAGAAAAAAGTTGCCTTGCAAAAGTACCAAAACCTGCTGGTTTGTCAGTCAGGTTGTGTTGATGAGAAAAGGATTGACAGATAAAACCCAGGCTTGTGGGGAAGAACAGCTTTCACTGCTCCATCCCCGGCTGTCTGTGGAGCAGGAACAAGGCACCGCAAGCGGGCTCTGCCCCGTGTCCCAGCCCTCCAGGCACAGACTCTGGCCAGCCCCTGGGAAAACCAGGGCCAGTGCCTCCAGGTGGCAGGAAAAAGAGGGCTTGTTTGTGCTTGTCTGAATGGCAACTGCAAAGCTCAGAAACCACGGCACTGAGGGAGCCCGAGGTGGTGCTGGGGCTTCTGGGCAGTGCAGCCTTTTGGCCTGTAACAGCAGCAGATGTAACCAAAAAGCAACCTCAAAGACTCAGCAAGCCTTGGGAACTGTCCAGCTCAGATACTGCATAAAAATCAGCCTGGGCTGAGAGGGAAAGAAAAGTGTCCTGGAGCAGGGGTAAAGAATTGATAAAACCAAACTGGGAGGTACTGGCTTTCACTGCAGTGCCCTCCCAGAGCAGATCCCAGGCCTGGGGTAGGACAGGCTGGGAGTTCTTCCTTTGCCTGTGCCTTACTACCCAGAGCCCCTCCTGGAATGGAGAAGAGCACTCCCCACCCTTGGATGGGCTCAACTTGGGACTTGCCTCACTCAGAGGTGTTTCTTTAGAAACCTAGTGTTTTGCTTGCCTTTTCCTCCTGCCAAGCTCTGTAGTACTAACAGAAATGGAGGAGCTTTAGCCAGAGGCAAGACAGTGCCAGGGAAGAGTTCCCTTGTTCATCAGTGACTTTGGGGGGAAGCCACAAGACAGAGGTGAGGCAGGAATACCAGCAGCCCCATGCTGGTGTGTCCCCAGGCGTGTGCCTTGGCTGTAAGTCTTTAACCTATTAAGGCAAATGGAAAGGTTTGGAGCTGCGTCAGCCCAGAGCGTTTCCTGGGCTTGTTCCAGACCCTTTCTCAGGAAAAGCAGGTGGAAAACTGAGTCACTGGTCCTGCTTATCCATACCCCACTCTTCTTCTCAGTGGGTTCTGAGAAAATCCAGCAAATGCCCTTCAAGTGGAGGCAGGACAGCAGGCATGGCTTACATGCCATGGCCTCAGCTTCCTTAGACCTTTTGAACAGGGGCCTCTCCCGGCGGGAGCTTCTTGCTGCGCTTCTTCATGCGGCTGCGGGCGTAGACGCGCAGGAAGAGGGCCATGAAGACAACGGCTATGCCCAGCCCACCCACCACAGTGACAGTGTGCCCGTAGATGAGGCAGGAGAGGAGGATGGCAAAGGCCTGCCGCAGTGTCATGATGATGGTGAAGACAGCTGCCCCGAAGTGGTTGATGGTGTAGAAGATGAAGAGCTGGCCGCAGGCAGAGCACACGGAGAGCAGCACGGCGTGGGCGGTGAACTCCGAGTGGCGGGCCATGAAGCGCAGCGACTCCAGCAAGGCACCCTGCTCCAAGAGCGAGCCCACGGTGAAAAGGCAGGAGAAGACGTTGACGCCAAACATCATCTGCACGGGAGACATCTTGTAGGTGAAGAGAGCGTCCTGCCAGTTGGAGGTGAAGCTGTCGAAGATGATGTAGCCAGCCAGGAGCACTATGCCAGAGAAAGTGGTGACAGTGGACACCGTCCTGTTAGGAGCGCTGGAGAGCAGGAACATGCTGACCCCCACGGAGATGAGGGCAGCAGTCAGGTACTCCCAGTACTCATAGCTCTTGCGTGACACCAGTTTGCCCATCATCATCACTGGGATCACTTTGGAGGCCTTGGCCAGCACTTGGGTGGGGAAGCTGATGTATTTGAGTGCCTCATACTGACACCAGCTGCTGAGGATGTTGGAGAGGGAGGCAAAGGAGTATTTGTACATAGGAGCCCCATGGCGTGGCTGCTTGGTGAGGGCGCAGTACAGACCAGCCACTGTGAAGGCCAGGATGCGGTTCATGAACACGAGGAACTGGGAGTCCTTGAACTTCTCTCCAGGGTCTGTTTCAGTGGCACCGTACGTTCTCGTCATCACACGCTCCTGGAGGACACCCCATGTGAGGTAGGAAATCTGCAAAGCAGCAGGAGCACAGGCAGAGTCAGGACCCACAACAGCAGTTGCCAGCAACAACAGGAAGAACAGACCCCAGGAGATCCTTGCTTTCCCCATGTCGGAATTCAGGACATCCCTCTGGCTGTCCTGGATTGCCTGAACCCCTGCCAAGGGGCTCAGAGACCTTGGCACAGAGCCCAAGATGCCTGTGACTTTGATTATAACCCATGGAAAAAATTATCAACCTTATATGAGGATCTGCAAGCCACGAAAGTCTAAGTAGAATAATAATTAGTTTGTCACAGGATGAAAAATAGATTTTTTTGGGTTTTTAGAATGGGGGTTCAGGAGGCAAGATGGAGGAATCTGGGCACGTCCAGTCTTTCTCCTTCTTCTTGGCCTCCATCTTCTGCTGTGATGTTTTTGGATTGGTTTAAGGTAGAAACTCACTGTTTAGCATAGGTGATAGGTATTGGGGAATTATGGTAAATAATGTACATGTAGCTTTTAGTATAAAAGATAACACTGCCCCGAGGGCAGTCAGTGTGCCTCTGTCTAACCTGCTGAACGGACCTCGGCGGGTCAGAGAAAGAATTTTATAGATAAACAATAAACAACCTGGAGAATGAGAACAGAAGAATTCTGACTCCTTCTTTGACTGCCAGGCTGGGAAACAAGACTTTCTAACGCATCTCAGGGTCACTCTGAGCAGCAGAAGTCCTGAGATCCGCAGCATTGCTCACCCTCTGCATGGCAATGCTTCCTGGAGACACTGGGAGACAGGACCACCCCCCACTCCACCCATCTGAGGCAACCTGCTGATCCATGTGGTTACAACCAGGAACATCCTGTTCCAAAGCACAGCTTCTCAGTGGGCAGGGGAGAAAAGCCCACAATGCAAACATCCTGGTGAGAGCGAGCAGTTAGCTTTGAGCTGCTTCAAGCCTGTGGAACCAGACTGACTGAATCAGGGAACACCACTGATACACAACTGCGGTTTTGGTGCCAGCTCCCTGCGGCAGGTCCTGGCACTTTTCCCAGTGGGCTCTGCATTGGTTTTCACTTCCAGCTCCCTAGGCCTGGTTTTTACATCCAAATCAATTCTAATTTCAAAACCAGCAGACAAAATTGTCCACGAGGGATGATCACTGTCGTGGTTGTCATCTCCACTACTTTTGGTGCAACACCAAGCCTCTCACAGAAGTAACACACTTCCTCTCACCACACATCTCCAAGAAAGTAAGACACAGAGAGATGAAAGAATTTGGTGGCCCACAGCATGTCTGAATAGGCTGGAAGAGTAAGCCAGAGAGTGAATTGTTTCCTGGCTGCAGGGCACCTGGGTTTTTCTATCTCACTGCCCACACTGCTATTTCTTGTCCTCACAGATCAAAAAAGTTGTCCTTCCTAATGATGCTCAGGCTGTGACTGAGACTTGGGGAATCTAAGATTTTAAATTCCTGTTTATCTGTAGCTGAATTAAGTATTTTCTCTCCAGTACTCAAATTCAGTCCATCAAGGCAGAATGCATCAGCCCCAGACAGTGACCCATGGGAGAGCCTGGGATAAAAGAGGGCACAAACTATGGGCTAATCTGACATCAAAGCCAGAACAAAAGCAGCCTTAACAACCTGCTGAATCACAGAATTTTCAGAGGCTCTAGAGGACTGTGATCAGACAGGATGCTCCAACCCAAATGACAAAAGCTAAACAGACCTCCACAGCTCTTGGAGGTGGAATGTCCTTTCCCATCCTCCAACCCTGCCTTGATCAAGGACAGCATTGCATGCTCAGTCTCCAAGGAACTGACAGTCACTGGCCACTTCCTCCTTGCAGAATGGGACAGCCACACATGCACAGGACCCCTACCTGTAGACCAGCAGCACAGAAGAGCAGCTTGAAGACCTGTCGGGCTGTGGAGGACTCTGTGGGCTCTGCTCGGGGTGGCAGGGAGCCATCATCCTGATGTACAGACTTCACCTCAGAGCCAAACACACAGGATTTGATGACAGGGAAGCAAATGCCTCTGCCTGAACAGGATAAAAGAAGATGGAGACATAATTAACCAAAGTCTGGGCACCACATGCTGCACCAGCCTGAGGTGAAGCCTTCCTCCTCACTAGCCTCCAGATCTGCTGGCACGGGGGCCTCAGAGAAATCTGTTTCAGGATAGCAGCTGGACAGCACTGGGACACAGCTCTGTGAGAGGTGAGGCTGAGGAAGGGAAGCTCCTGCTCCTACCTGTCTCCAAGTAGTTCCTTCTCTTGAAGTACTGGATGAGGAGGAAGCCCGGTACCACAATGCTGGCATAGCCGGCAGCATTAACAAAGAAGCGGAAGAGCCAGAAGTCCCCCCACGAGTCCTGCAGGGCAGGGGTGATCTCTTCACCTGCAGCCATCACAGGGAGGGAGGCCAGCAGGAGGGGAATGCAAAATCTGCGGAGAGAGAGAGAGGCAGGTGGTGGGCTGCTGGTACACGGGCAGCTCCACTCCACATGCTGAAACACACCCACCATCCAGCCCCATCCTCATCACCTGTGATACAGCCACCCAGACCCACTGCAGTGGCAACAGCAATGCTGGCAGCACACAGAGCAGGAAGAGTCCTCTGGAGCTGAAAAGCACAGGCCAGACATCTGCGTTTGCTTCTGGTAAGGGTCGTTGCTCTGGAACATGTGGACTTAGAACCATGGATTCCCAGGATTAGAGAGAACACTGCTGTAACCATCTGGTTTTGACTACACTCTTACTCCAAATGTAAGGAGCACCTCACACCTCACCTTTATAAGTTAAACTTTACACAGCTTTTGGGTGGAAAAGGAAAAGGTCACTGAACAGAAGAATTTACTCCTACCTAGAAGCTCATGTTTCAAGCCTGTGGCAATGAGCAACCTTGCTCTGGAAGCAAACAGTTCAGAGCTTTCCCATCCAGCTACGCCAGGTGAATGGATGAGAGGCAGGGTTTGGGGCTGCCAGCCTCCCCCACCTCCCCATGCAGCACTGGAAGTGTGCCAAGGCATTCCTCACAGCTCACAGGAAATTACCAGGGCTCACCCACTTGACAAAACACAGCCAGAAAGCAAGACTGGAAAGGAACTTTCCTACCAGCTGTCTGGTTGGGATTTTACCAGGACTATGCAATGAGGTATAGCTGATATTCTTCAGCTGTAGCTGTAGGAAGTCATCTAGCCAGCTTTAAAACAGCTTCACTAGTCCTTGAAGGAGTTCTTCCCTTCACCATTCTCTCTCTCACAGAGGCGAACATGCAATATTCAGGGGCACCAGGTACTCAACAGAATGAGCAAGCAGGCAACAACTTCCTACACCCAAGGCCACCTGCATCCCCCCTCACAAAGCAAGCTGCAGATTCCTGCAGCAGGGTAGAACATTTCCCTGGTCCCTGCTACATCCCTGCCCCAGTTCCCTCAATTGAAAAAGCCTCCCAGTTCCTTGGGGACCAGGTGATAGCGCTGTGGGCTGGCGACATAAACACACACCTGAAAAGCTCCTGTGACTGAAAGAGACACAGATGTTAATTCCGCCTCCACCTGAAACAAGCGAGTCAGAGGAATTAGGCCCTATTTAGGGGTGTACCTGGCCCCAGTGTTGTATAACTGTGACCTCTAGTAGCCGCCACACGAAACTTACAAACAGAAATTTACAAACTTAGGGACTTTACTTAGAAAATTACAAACTTTAAGGACTTTAAAGGCAAGAAAGTCCCCTGCCATTTCATGAGCAAGCGCTCCCATCAACCTCTTGGGAAAGACCTCAGGGACTTTTCTCATCCTCGGCTACTGTGGCCAGGCCCTTGGAGTTCAATAACCTGACCAAAGCTGGGGCTGTGTTTCACCCAGAAAACTCCCTTCTGTGACATAAAAGACAGAAATTCCCAGACCAGGGAGAGGTGCACATGGCTAGGGGTGGATTTCTTTGCCTGCTTCCTACTCCTCTGTCTCCCCCCTCCCTGGAAAAGACAGTCTGACCCCTCCACTCAATCACTCCTGCTGCAGGGGCACCATCGCAGGCTGTTCAGATGCTGTGGGATGCAAAACCAGGCCTCAGCGCTCCTGGGTTTGTCCGTATTAAGTAACTGTGGCTGGCGGTGGGGTGCAGAAACACCGTTCCCTTTTGCAGAAGTCGGATATAAATGACAGGGTCTGTTGCCACATTTGCAACTTGAGAGGGACTGTGCAAGCTCCATTCAGCACGGCTGCGCCTGCTGTTACCCCGCCAGCTCCTGCAGCGCTGCCATGGGCGGAGAATCAGCTCCGCTCTCCCACAGCGACCGTGAAGAGGAGGCTATGGAGGGACAATGGCTCTCTATGCCTGCGCTAGCAATTCCCAGGCCCTGAGAGCTGACTCAGTGCAGCAGCCCCTGCCCTCTCTGCCCAGGCTGGGAAGGAACAGGGACGCCAGTGTTACAGGTAGAAAGCGGGGGGGCCGAGCAGGGAGCATGCTGAGGCATGAAAGGAGCCTTATTCTGCGGAGCAGCCCAGGAGCCTAGACAACGGAGCGGCCGCTACTCCCCTGGGCACTGCAAAGGCAGCTCTCAAAGGCACCGCTTCAGAGCCGGGCTGGCACCCAGCCCGCTGCCTGGCATGGACAGTCTGGGTCCCGGCTCTGAAAAAGATCTCTGCCTACAGCCCTGATACTCTTCAGCGCGCCTCCAGCGGCTGGCAGGGCTGAGGTCAAACACAAGCTTGGAGCTGACAAGTCCATACTAACATCTCGGCATCTCCCTGTCCCTGCACGCAGCCGGGTCGCAGGGCTGCCTGCCCCCGTCCCCCCAGGGCGGACCGCCGCCTCTGCCCGGGGGCCACAGCAGAGGCACGGGCTCCCCGCCGCCCGTGGGGCACCCTCGCCCCGGGCACGGCGCGGGGCTCCCGGGAGGGGCGAGCCCTACGCCTGCCGCTCCGGGGCTCCTCTGCCCGAGGCTGCGGCGGCCCCGCGGGAGGAGCGGCGAGCGGCCGGCTGCGGGACGAGCGTGGCCCCGGCGCCGCCTCCCTGCCCGGCGGCCACGTTCGCGGCGAGCAGGCCGGCAGCGCGGCGCAGCCTTCGCCGGGAGCTGCCGCCCGTGGGCCGGCCCCCCTCCGCGCCCGCCCCGGCCTCGTTACCCACCTGCGGCCCGGCCCCGGCCCGGTGTCGGCCGGCTCCCCTCGGCTCCGCTCCCGGCAGCGGCGGCGGAACCCCGCCCGGCGGGCGCGCTGGCGCCCCACAGCGCCCCTGCCGCTCCGGAGGCAGCGCGGCCGGCGGAGCGGGGCGGGGCGGGCCGCGGTCACGGGAGCACAGGATCAATCGGGCTGCAAGAGAGCTGAGATCATCGAGCCCAAGCGATGAGCAAACGCCACCGTCTCAGCTGGACCGTAGCACTGAGTGCCACAGCCAATCTTTCCTTAAACCCTCCAGCGAAGGTGACTCCACCACCTTCCTTGGCCTGTCTATTCCAATGTCTCATCGCCCTTTCTGTAGAGAAATTCCTCCTACCTAAATCTCCCCTGGCACAGCTTGAGGCTGTGTCCTCGTGTCCTGGCACTGGTTGCCTGGACAAAAGACCGATCCCCACCTGGCTACACCCGCCTTTCAAGGAGGTGTAGAGAGTGACAAGGTTCCCTGTGCCTCCTTATCTCCAGGCTAAACACTCCCAACTCCCTGAGCAGCTCATCATAGGGCTTTTGCTCCAAACCCTTCCTTCACCAGCTCTGCTGCCCTTCTCTAGATATGCTCCAGCACCCTCTTGAAGTGAGGGGCCCAGAAGTGGACACAGGACATAATGGGAGGTCTCATAACTGCAGAGGGATGATGACTTCCCCACTCCTGATGGCCACATTATTCTTGATCCAAGCTAAAAGCCTTCAAAGCTGACCTCCAGGCCGATTCCTGCCCCCTGTCTCAGGTTTGCCCTGCACTGGGCACAGCCACAGCTGGTCCCTGGCACAGGTGCTGCCCAGGGACTGCAGTCAGTCTGGCACCTACTGTAGCCCTGCTTCTGAATCCCCTATCCCAGCCCCAGGCATGGATGCAGGGCTGGCTGGAGCCAGCACGTGGCCACCCAGTGATGTTTTACAACACACCTTTTTAAAACATATAGTTTTATTTTAAAATAACGAAACAAACAAAAAAGTGCAGATGACTTGTTTCTGCCTTTTCCCTTTGCTCCCAGCTACAGCCCTGGGCACACCATCCCGCACTGCCCCGCAGCATCAGTCATCTCTTCTCTGGGCAGCCTGGAAGTGCCTTGTGTCCCTTGTGAAAGATGTCCTTGAAACAGCCCCATGGGTTTGCAGCAGGGTTGAGGCCCTGCCAGAAAGCGAGAGGCAAAAATTCAAAAGAAACAGAGCAATCCAACCCTGGACTCCTGAGGAAACCAGGCAAGGTCCCAAGGCCTGGGGGGTCCTTATGTTGCTTTCCTGACAGCATTCCCTTACAAGAAGGGAGGAAGAAGACAAGAGCTAACTCTAGAGCATCCTGGTTGATTGCACCATCCAGTATTTGTCCCAAACAACAGCAGCTGCTCCCAGCAACAAGTGGGGAATGTTCCTGGCTGAGATGGGGTAAGTCATCTGTGCCTCCATTCCCACAGCACCTTTGGCTGATTTCCTAATGCATTGCATGTGCTCCTCTGGCTGGAGAAGTAAGTGGCAGGGAAGGGTGGTGAGCTGAACAACAAAAGGGATGGGAAGATAATGCTGCCACCTCTTCCACTTTTAGCCTGGGAGGATCTAAAAGCCAGGGAAGACCCATACCCTAAGTTTTTTAACCCCCTTCCAAGGAGGAGAGGGGGCAGGATCTTCCTGTTCTCTGTGAGAGAGGAAATGACAGCACAGTAAAGCAGCAAGGCATAAGGCACAATGGCAGAAGCAGGGATCCACAACCTGGTCTTCAGCATCTCCTGTGCTCTTTCTCCAGGCCTGCAGGCAGATGTTCGTAAAGACAGCATGGGAATAGAACACTTTGCTGGGATCCCCAGCCTCCCCCGAGCACTAGAAAGGCTCTGCAAGAGGGGAAGGCCCTGTGCTCCCACTCACCCTCTGCGGAGTGAAGGACTGAGGGAGCAGGCAGACTGGGGAAAGCCCGGTAGCCTCGTGTCCCCAGGCCCCCGCGGTGATGCACAGCCTCCTGACGCTGTGGGGTGTGCGGTGGGTTAGATCACATGAGACCTCTGGTGCCCACAGCAACAACAAACGTTTATTAGAGTGAGTGTTGACTCTCCTCACCTCACACTTACTCTGATGGGGTGCCAGACAATGCTCTGTCTGGCCCACAGCATGAGAATGAGTCCTCTCCTGCTCCTTCCCTGTGTATGCTGGAGATCCCCACAAGTCAGACCCATGGCAGGGAGGAGAAATTCAGTCCTGCTGCAGTGCACAAATTCTAAAAGAAAAGCCTCCCCTGTGTAGTGCTCATAATGCCACCTTCTTCTATCTGGGATGGCAGCCTGAGGCAAACAAAACTTTTCCAAAGAGGGGAGGAGCAGTGGGATAAGTCTCCCAAAGTGTCTCTGCTCCCACTGAAATGCAGGCAGGCAAGATCCTAGTGGGCAGCAGCACAGAGGAAGGAGGCATCCCAACAGGCCAAAGAAGTCCATCTGCTCATTCAGAGCACACGACAGGCTTCCCTGAGATCTTCAGGTCATCGAAGGGCAGCAAGGCAAGGAGCTGCAAAGACCAAGGGTATGGACATGTAAGCATCCAGGGCTGTGTCTCCACCAAGCTGGGGTAGGGGCCTAAATCTTCCCCCCACCCAGTCCTCCAGCCTCCCACATCCCCAGGGAATTGCCAAGAAGCCTTATCTAGGCTTTTCCTAGGGCTCGAGGCAAAAGGCAGTTATCCCACACATCACAGAGCCAATGCTTACAACATACAGGGAAGGACAGGAACAGCTGGAAACTCCTCCTAGGAGAGTCCCTCTAATCATCCAACTCCTGCACCCCCTGACACACTTGCAGAGCCACAGGCTTCCCCCCACAGAGACTCACATCATCGTTGCCATCAGCCAGGTCCTGAGCTGTCTCGTTCTCCATGTTCCTCAGCAGGGTGTCAGCGCCGGAGTGCGAGAGGATGGCGGCGATGGCAGCGTCCCTGCGGCCCACGGCCAGGTGCAGCGGAGTGCACCCGTTGTACATCTGCGCATCCACGAAGGCCCCATGGCGCAGCAGGAACTGCACAGCCCTACGGTTGTGGCACTCCACAGCCAGGTGCAACGGGGTCTTCCCACTCGTGCCCTCCTGCAACCCACAGATCACAAGGGGGTGGGTGGGGGTCCCTCAGATGGGCCCTGCAGCACCCACCCACACCCTCTTGAGTGGGTGCAGAGGGCAGCCCCCACCCTGATTGCTGTCACAGCACCCAACAATCTCTCAAGGACCTTTACTCTCTACTCCCTCAAAATTCAGTGCTCCCAAGCCACATTCGGGCTGAAGGGAGTGCCCAAAGGAAAGACCCACCATCCCAGCCTTTACAAAACATCACACCATGCCCAGTCTTACCCGAACATCAATGTTGGCACCACTCTCCAGCAGCAGAGACATCATAGGGATGTTCCCTTTCAAGGTACTGATGTGTAGACAGGCCAAGCCTGTGATGGGGAGGCAGAAGAGAGAGCCACAGTCAGCCCAGACCACCCTGGGGCATACCAATCCCAGCTGCATTTCCATTCTGCTGTGCTCCTGGATCCCTGCATACACATCTCATAGTCTCTGCCCTAATCTGGCCATCACCTCTGCCACTGTGCTGCCCCCAGGTGTCACCTTGCCAGTTCTGGAGCTGCAGGTCCTGGTGGTGCCCACGGGGCTGAGCTGTGCTATCCGGGGTGGCTGTGCCCTCCAGCAGCTGCTGGGCACACTGCAGGTGCTGCTGCTCGCAGGCCAAGTGCAGAGGCGTGTTGCCATTGCGGTCCTGCAGCCCGGGGTTCACTCCCTTGTGGATGAGTGCCTGGATCACGCTGGGCTGCTCCAGGTACACAGCCAGGTGGAGTGGGGTCTGCAGAGAAATCAGAGAGGGGAGAGATGTCACAAGGGGTCCCCGGCTGGGTAATAAGTGATATAGACTTTATCATTTATAGAAGGTTGATTTTTTAAAAATTTATTAAGAAACCCCCCCGCAAAGAGGCTGCACACATAGGACCTTCACCATGCTCTGGGGGAAGCAGGTGTGGGCTCCTGGGGAAGGGACAGATGGATTGAGCAGCTATCCAGGGAACAGCCTGTGGCATTTCTCGTCCTCCCATCTTCTGCCTATCACAACAGCATACCTGGAAAAGATCATTTTGGATCTCCAGCACCTCCCTGGGTAGCTGAGCGATGCAGCAGAGTGCTACAGCTGGGACACAGTGGATAATGGCCAGATGAACCAACCTACAGAGGGTTAATGGTGACAGGAGAGAAAAAAAAGTAAAATAAGTCCCAAGTGCCATGCTCAGGAACAGAGATCCTTCCCTGCTGCATGAAGGAATAATCTCCCTGCTTCCTCCAGTCCCCTTCCCTCCAGCTTGGAGGTACTCAATCTTGCTCTCTCTCTGGGGAAGCTCAGCAGAGGGCCAAGGCAGGAACATGGTCTGAGGCTCCACATGGCAGTCCTTCACTATGATCCCCATGGGGAATAGACCCTCCTGTCCCTGCTAAGCAGCACAGGGTCCTCCCTCAGACCTCACAACATGTGTAGAGTTTCAGTCTGGCACTGCCCAAAGCCAGGCCTCCAATCCTTTGGGGTAGGTCCAAAGAGCCTGGGATGTCTTTCCCAGAGTCCAGGAGCTGGGTTTGGTGCCTGTGGAGAGAGGTCTGGGCTCTGGCAGCTACCCGGGGAATTCCAGTTCCCTCCTGCCAGCTGCACACTGTACTTCTGCTTTCCCTCCACAAAGGCAAACAGCCAAAGCTGGGCAGGAGCCCAGGGCTGGTCCAAGATCACCTGCATGGCACACTCCATATGGCAGGCGATCAATCTGCCGGTCCCACACTGATTTCCTCTTCTCTCCCCCACATCCTTCCCTTTCAGCACTGCCATGGCAGGGCTGGCACGCAGCCCGCCAGCACAGGGGACACCAGGGATGCAGCTGTCAGAGCTTGGTGGCAAGCAGGGAGCTCTGGTCCTCAGGACTGTGGTCCCCACAGCTATGGGGTGGCCAGGCACCCGAGTCCCCCAGCCCAAGGACAGGTCTGGTTTCCAGACGGCCCCTGCACAGTCAGAAGAGAAGTGAGAGCAGAACAGAGGCAGCGCTGAGAGGGAATTTCCAGCCTCCCCTGCCAACCTCCTGCCTCCCAGCCCCCCCACATGGAAGGGCCCATCCTCCCACCACAGGGCAGCCCCCACAGGTCAAACCTGGCCACCGTGGTCAGCAGGCAGCATCTCCCACTCTGCACCACTCTGCACAGCAGGGCAGGCATGAGCTCAGCCTCCTGACCCCCACCACTGCACCAGAGGCCCTGGGTGGCCTATGTCTCTGGAAAGAACCAGCTCCAAACTGAAGGCTGGGCTCTGCCACCCATGCTGCTTTGATGGAGACTGACAGGGCCAAGAGATGGAGGGTGAGAGCTGTGACAGTCCTGGCAAGACACCCCACTCTCCAGACAGCCCAGCTTTGGGATGCCACCTGCAATGTGGGGTGTAAAGAGCCTCTCTCCACAGGCAGGAGAACAGCACCTGGCCCTAAAGAACTGCAGACAAGAAGTGGGGCTGGGACTGTCTTTTTGCCAGTTGCACTGGGACATGAATATGCTGAGAAGCTCAAAGGCCAGTCCCCAAGAATGTGTTTTATTGACCTCTTCCCAAGTCCTGCTTGAAGATCAAGCCAGCATCTGGAACCCCAGGCATCTTCAGCTGAAACCTGATTTTGAAGGCAAAGTGCACTTTACAGTTTCTAAAGGCCAGTTCCTCTCCACCTGCTGCCAGGGACAGGCTGTGCCCAACAGGAGAGGCTTTGTCCCCGGGGAAGCCCCAGGTTATGTTGCAGCAGGGAATTCCCCGCTGGAAGGGGAGGCCACCCACACTTGCTTGCCTCTGCACAGCCATGGGGTGCCCCTCACTGCCAGCACTCCCAGGGCCATGGGCAGGGTCTGGCCACCCTCCATGGACCATGAGGCAGAGGCACAGCCAAGGAACAAGGCAACCAGCCGTAAGGACAGTGCTCCCCTCATCAGGCTTTTACTGACCTAGCTTAGGTGTGATCTGAGCAGGGAGCTTCCCTGCTGGCTTTGGCATCAGTCCCTGTGGTAGCACCTCGGCTGAGGTGTCCTTTGCACACTTGCAGGGACAGCCCCTGTTTCTCCAAACCTGCTCCCAGGGCACCACGTCCGGGAAGAGGCTGCAGGATCTGCCTTCTTCAGGTACAGCAGAGTTAAGACTACTCAAATAAGGGACTTTCCAGGGCTATTCAGCTTGAACTTTAAACCGCTGGTGCTTTCGCTTTCCAGAGCCTCGCTGGGCTCCCAGGGGAGAGAGCAGCGCTCATGCTTGTGTCCCACGGCCGACAGCCCTGGTGCCCCAGGAATCCCCCGGGCCCCTGTGTCACTGCCCACGCCACACTGCACTGTCATGCGGGGACAAGCGGGGCGGTCACCCGGGGGAGACGGAAACCCCCGAGCAGCCTCTGCCCCTGCAGCACCTCGCTTGTCCTGGCTTGGCTGCCTTTGCAGCTCAACAAGGCTCAGGGCTGGGCTGACACTGCGCTAGTTCGGGCATCCCGGCTGCAGAGGCATCGGGGTGACCATTCCCCTGGGCAGAGCTCCGGCTTTCACCTCTCAGTGGGATGTGCCTGCTTTGAAGGATTGCTTTCCCCCTCCCCCTTCCTTCTCCACCCGGATGCAGCCTCCTCCTGGGCTTTCATTTCTGCATTCGTTCCCGCCTTTCCTCATTATCAGCCCTCAACTTCCTGAAATGGCTGCAAGAACCTGAGCTTCTTGGGGGAATCATCACAAGGCCAGTGGGCTGGGAGGAGCTCACCAGGAGCACATGTGCACTGAGGCATTCTGTGCCACCGGCAGCGCTGCCAGCCAGGAACTGGGACTTGTCTCCTCACTCAGGAAACCTCTTACACCCAGGAGACCCGAGGGGCAGGCATCGTGCCAATCTCCACTTTTTTCCACCTCTCTCTGTGTCATAGCAGCTGCGTGGTCCAGCTGCTGATGGGCTGCTCTGTGCTGGCACACGGTGTGCCACAGCCAGGGCCTGGCAATGGAGAGAGCCACTCGCTGCCAGAACCCCTCTGTGCCCAGCCACAGCAGTGTGCCCTTGCCACAACAAGCCCTCTGCCCTGCCATACTCAGATCCTTGCCCATCCCGGGCTGCCTGCACATCTCCCCTCTGCTTTCCTCCACTTGCCTGCCCCCTCCCTCCCATGCTCTTGCCTGCAGTGCTCCTGGCTGCAGCCACAGGGCTGGCTGCCCAGCAGGAACAGTCAGAAAGGGCAACAGGGAGTTTTGAAAAGGGCACGGATGGAGGAGCTGTGAGCAAGGGAAACACAGCAGGAGCACAGGAGCTGGGTTCATTCTCAGCTTTTCCACTTGCTCACCAGCTCTGTCCTGGCATAAGGGGACTCAACACTCTGAATCACAAAGGCACAGGACATCCCCAGCACAAAGTGATCTACCCCTGCAGCAGAGGTTGGGGCTATCCCTGGGGATATCCCAGGAAAATGAACTTGCCATGCCCAAAGTGATCCTAGCTTAGGCACAGGAAAGTATCTATTTCCACAGTGTTGTCCATCTCCAACTTCTGAGTGACCTTAAGTGTCCAGTAGGAAAAGTTTCCACACATGAGGACTGGAGGCAGGAGAACAGCGTAAGGAGTGACACCCAGCTCTGACACACAAGCAGAACGGATGAAGTCTCACCAGTTCTCTGGCTATCCTTTTCCATCTCTCTAGAAAAGGAGCTGACCATGCAGATCCCCCCATCTGTAGAGTAAGACACTTTGTCTACAAAGTAGCCTCACCCTTCACCATATCACCCCAGAAGCACCTTAATCAGGAGACCCAGCATTCAACTGAATTTGTTTTGAAAAGTTCTTTCTCTCTCTAGATAAGGTCCCTGCCTGCAGCAGGAACAGCTCATTCCCAGCTCCTTGTTTTGGCTGAGTGGAGCAGTAGATCATGCAAACAATTCACACAAGACAAACTTGTTCAGGGGAGGAAATGGCCCAGCAGCAATAGAAAAGAGAAAAGGGAGGAGGAAAAGAGCAGGGGAATTCCAGGCTTACCCTGCTCTCCTGTTCCAGCCCTGTAACCTGCACTGCTAACCGCTTCCTCAGCCACCAGCATGAACCTCTGCCAGTGGCTTAGCAAGCACAGCTCATCCTGCCCTGCAGCCCTGAACCAGCCCAGCCTGGCTCCCTTCCTTCCTCCCCACATACCAGTGCAATGCTGCCCTGCTCCATAGAGCTGCTCCAGCTGCCCTCTGGCAGCTCCAAGAGAGCACTGATCTCAGCTGCCTTATCCCATCTTCTGTGCTCCTGCCCTGCAGGTTTCATCACCCCTTCCCTGGGAAAGGCAATCCTTGAGTTTGAGTGGAGGGGGGTTTGGGATGGGACTGGAGGGAGGTTGCAGCTAGAGGAATGCAAATCCCTTTCACCCACGTTGGGTTCAGCATTCCTGATCTCCAGTCTGGGCAGCAGCTGCTTCCCAGCCTGCTGCTCCTGGGGCCAGAGTGAGGGGTGGGAACTGAGAGGTGAGCAGAGGAGACAGTCTCACCTTTCCTGGGGTGCTCTGCAGAGGGTCTGGTCTGAGTGCTTGAGGATGAGGGAAACTGGAGGCTGACTGGCAGGAGAGGCAGAAGGGCTGTGGGTACCCTGTTTTTCAGTGAGGTGGGGACAAGAAGGTACCCTGCTGACCTCATAACCTCTAGATTCTTCACCCACACATTTGAGAGTTTTGCTCCATTTCTGAGCAGATGGTGGCTCTGGGATTGCAGAAGCACTACACATCAGATGCATGTGGGCTGTTCCCTGCAAAACAAGGGGCCTGTCCCACACTACTATCTAGGCACAGATGGGCCAAGCCAGAAAACAGGTCAGTCCACCCAAGCAGGGGCCAGTCACCATCAGAGAAGCATGACGAACAACTTCAATAAAAGCAGCAAACATCCCAAAAAGTCCATTGACTGCGGACAGTCCATTTCAAACAGAGCAAGCTCACACCTAACTCCTTGGGAGGCAAATACATTCTACAGTTTCTGTACACAAAGAGATATCTTGAGGTCAGGAGAGCCTCTCACAAGAGGAAAGCGCCTGGACTTTGCTAGAGCCTGTACAACACACCCTAGCAATCATTTACAACCCCACAGATATCCTCACTGGCTCAGGATTTTCTTTTAATGAGGCACAAGCCGTGGGTCTAAGATGCCTCAGGGCCCCCCTTCAGCTCTGGATGTGCCTCAGTCAGAGGGGCTTCCCAGCTCTGTGACAGAGAGCATCCCACACAGCCCACTGATAGGCACACAGCAGCCACTCTCACAGCTCACAGCCCACAAGCTCTTCCTACACAGTCAGGTCTGACTCCTCATTTTTTCACATTGTACGAAAAAAACCCAAACTCAAGCCAATAAAAAATAGCAAAATTTTTGTGTTTAATTAGCTGAGCTCAACCCTGTCCCAGCAGCAGTTAAGCCTGCCTGCAGAGTGCAAGGACCTGAAGCCCTCTGCACCTTGGCTGATCTGTTACAGCCAGGCTTCTGCATCCGAGGACATGGAAATTTCCAGCCATTCTTTCCTTTCCTCTGTGCTGAACTTCCCTGTGTTTATCCCCAGCTCCGAGGCAAACCTAGGCAGGTGGAAAGGTTGAAGAAACTTCCTCCAGGCCAGGCTGAAGTCATCCAAACAGGGAAAAAAACCTCCAGCCTGCACGAGCTCAGAAGGCTGCCAGGACTTACCCACTTTACTCCAAGGCTGGATGTGTGTGACCCCTGCAGCAGCCAGAAACTTCTGGGGCATTCCAAAGCAACTTGTGCAGAGCTGCCTGGCCTTGCTTAGAGGGACACCAGGCTCTCCTGTTTACCAAACTCCTGAGCACACACAGAGGAAGAGCTGAGAGTACAGGGACAGGGAACTGGACACAGGAAAATCTCCCTCCTGGCAGACCCATGTTAGGATTCACTTTCTCCAATGCCCCACAATTAGCAGCACGCTAGGGAATAACTTGGGATGGACTTGAATCCTGGCAGTCAAGCAAGGTTTCTGAAGACTCTCTGGTAAAACCAAGAGCATCTCCACTTCCCATTAACTGTGGCCATCCCACTGCTGGGCAGCTGGCAACAGCCCAGCAAAGCAGGGGGACTCATAGCCTGACCAGCAACAAGGTGTGCTCCCTGCATCTGACTTCTTTAATCCTTCTCCTAAAACGGAGTCTCTCCAGTCTTCTGTTTCCTTGTCCTTCCTTCCCTTTCTTTTATCTTCGCTTTCACACTCTGAGCATTCCCCCAGGTGCACAGGGGTTTGGCAACACCCTCGTACAGCAGGGCAAGCAGTGAGAAAGCAGCCAAACTGGAGCAGAAAACCTAAACGGGAACAACCTCTATTCCCCCGCTCAGGGAAGATCTCCAGCCCAAGACCACATGACTGGAGAGGGTTATGGTTGGCACACGCCAATGAATGGTTAAAAGTGGCTCTTGGCCCCTTGAAGATGAGCCTTATGCTCAGTGACAGCCTGTGCAGGCAAGGGAGGCCCCTTCACTACCACCACGTGAAGAGTTCAGAACAGCAGCTCCCACAGGGCCCTGATTTTACACGATTAACTGTCCCCAAGCCCTGGTTAAGGCACTTCAGCCCACGAGTCACTGGCACGTGATTTCTTATCAGCAGATGGGACACCACTTGTCTCTGGTGGAAGGAGGAAGTCAGGCTTCCTCTGCTCTCCTCCCTCCCTGAAACGCACACCCAACCAAAACCACACAGTCCCATTTTCCATCTCAAGGAGGCCTAGGTCTTCCTTCTGTGATCGAGCTGGGGTCCCTCAACCTTCACCCCTGCAGAGGTGCTGCACTGCTTTGCATACAGAGCCCCATGCATAAGACACTCACTCTCCTTCAGAGGCACAGTCCCCAGCCTTTCCATCAGGTACAATGGCAGAAAGTCGTGTGCGGCCCAAGAACCAGCACAGGCAGGAAGGAAAACATGCTTTTAAGTTTAAGATAGACTATACAGTCCTAGAGAGAGGAAACTGTGCTTAACTTCACACTCTCATGAATCAACTCTGCCTCTCCAGAGCTGGCAGAGGCTTGAATCAACTCTGCCTCTCCAGAGCTGGCAGAGGCTGACATCAGCCCAAGGAAATGGGGAGGTTTTCTCTTGTGCTGGAACAAAAGCAGGTGATCCCTTCACACCCCATTTCACCCCCAAGGAGCTGGTCCCACATTCATTCTTTTCCCAGGATGGTAGAATTGTGCACCTGCCAGGTGAGGCTGGGAAGGACTCGGTTTCCTCAGTGAATCCTCACAAAGGCTGAGGTGGTCTGGAGGCTGGGGCACAACAATAAATCAGCCTGCAGTGCCCTCAGAGGCAGCCAGGCGCACAGCTGGAAAGCCCCTCTCTTCACTTCCACACAGAGCAGTCCCATCAGGATCCAAGTCGGCAGAAAAGGAGTTTGTTTACATGGAAGAGACAGGTATTTGGAGCTGTAGGTCACCAGATGGATGCTTGGAGGAGACCATTTGAGTTGGAGTGCACAGGGCTTGTTCTCCACCTGCCCACACGATAAGCAGGATACAGATCACTGCCCAAAGCGCACCCACCATCTTCCGCTTGCCACCCCACTCCTCATACTTGACTTCTCCTGCCCTCACAGCTGAGCCACACTCTTCTTGGGAACTGATGTGCCTTATTACTGCAGCTCTGACTTCCCTGAGGCAGAGGGGCTGCCAGTGGCACGAGGGAGCCACGAGAGGATGACATTTGGGCAAATAATTCTTGGAAGACAGCACCCACGCATTTCACTGGTCATTATACCCTGGTCCTTCCTGTTAGCCAATTTCCTTCCTGCCAAAGTGAGATTCCTTCTAACTTTGGGCACAAGGAGAGACAGCTTTAGCCCCATTGCTTCATCCTGCTGGCTCTGACGCTCCTCTGCTGCGGAGGCAGGCAGGCAGGCATTGAGGCATCCAAGCAGGATCCTGCTGGCACTCCAACCAACCCCAAGCATGTGCTCTTCACCTCTGCCTCCACCTCCTGTTTTCACCCCACAAGTGCCAGGCTGACAAACACAGGCACACCTTGAGATGGCACAGGTGGGTAAGTCTGAGGGAGCCATGGACAGTGAAGATTTTCGTAAGACGTAGAGGCAAGACTTTTGCCAGCTCCCTTTGTGCAAGCCCAGTGCTCCTCTCAGCTCAGTACCAGCAAGGGCATCTGGGGAAACAGGAACTATTTAGACAAAACAACCCCTGGACTTTTTGTATTTTCAAAATTACAATTACAGGACAGTGTAGTTGCCCAAGTCTTCTGAAATATAATGATAGTATGATTTTAATTCTCTGCCTGGAGCTGTTTTGTGGCAGACATTTAAAAAAGGCACACAGGGAAATATGCTGCTGACAGAGATGAAAAGAAGAAATGAAGATGGGTTTGTCTGGCTGGATGAAAGGGATGTAGCCTGTGGCCATCTGATCCCTTCTCTCTGGGGACCTTCTGTCACTGGATGAGCAATTGCACCATAGACTTTAGCATGACTATAAGCCCTGACTTGTTTTCACATACAAAACCGGTGGCAGTTCAACGAGTTCTGGGTGCTCACAGTCCCCATCTGCAATGACCTGAGTGGTGGATGTTCAGTACTTCTAAATATAAATGCCACCTACCTCTGCCGCAGGGTCAGGAGCAGAGACAAGAATAGCGGAGGCACAAATCCACAGCCTCACCACTCTAACCACAAGAATAGTTTTTTTTCCCAGCAGTGGGAGTAGATCCTAGGAAAGCTGTCTCCTGTGTGGACATGGTGAGCCCAGAGCTGTACAACCAGCAGACCTACAGCTCCCTCCCTCTGTCTTAACAGATTTCCTGTTCTGAAATGCACTGTGAGGGAGAGAAAACAGAAGAGCAAAGGCAGCCTCTGAGAGCCTCTCCTGCCTACAGTAACCAAGGCACCACTGATTAATGTTTTCCTAGTAAATAAGATGTTTGCATTAGGTCTCTCCAAGCAAGTCTGACAGGCAAAAGGCTTCAAGCACCAAACAAGACAGCCTCAAGCACTAAAAGCATCTCCAAGCAGCTGCATCTATGGGGCTCACTAATAAGATAGCAAGCACGGAGCCCTGGGCACACCATGACAGACAAGCCTGGGGGGAAGTGTTACTTCCACACCTCTGATTAAAAGACGCCTGGCTCTCTCCATGGGCACCTTGGCTCTAGTGTTACAGCTGGGAAAACTGGCAAAGCTCCTCCATTCTGAGGAGCCACAGAACCAGCCTGTAGATAGGACAGGACTAGAAAGCCTGTCTGGGGAGTGTGGGAGGCTGGGTTTAGTGTAACTTTGCTTGCCATGAGATTTCCAGCCAATCCTCAGAACAGATCCCAGAGTCAGCATTAATGAACTAATTAGCAGATGCACAGATTCTTTCCTAACAAGGAAGTAAACACTCAGTCTGTCTCCCAGCTCATCTTCAGCTTCAATCCAGATGTGCTGTGCCAGGCAAGGACAGAGCTTTCTTGCTGCTCTCACTACTGCTTGATCATGCCAGTGCCTCTAAGTTTCTCTTCCTCTTGCACCATTACTCAGTACTAAACTCTAGCCTGGTTTTGGGGCAAAGCTTCGCCCTCAGCTGTGAGAACACTTCGCTCACGCTCTGTGTGTACACTCATGACGAAAACCTTCCATCGAGGGAACGTACAACAGGAAAAATGCTGTGATTAGCTGAAGGTAATTACCAGAAGCCAAACCAAATAACTCTGGCGTGATGCCTCTGCCCTTGAGAGGGCTTTACAGATGTGGGAAGCCCCCCTCGTTAAGAGAAACACTTGTCTCTGTCACAGAAGCTCAGGAGGGCAGCCCCACATCGGGATGTGCGTCACAGCTCTGCCAAAACACGCGGTTCTGCGGGCAAGTTGGCAAAGCAAGGCGATTCCCACCTGAGAACAAATAGTTCTTGGGTTGCTTGGTTGAGCAGCGTCTAACACGGCCGTCGCAAGGTCTTGCCCTGCACAGCTAATCTTGCTTCAGGACTTGCTTACGTGCCCTCTCACGCAGCCAAGCCTTCCCCATTGTAGAGGAAACGGTGCATTCTCTGGGGAAGAGGGAGTGGGGGAGGCTTGATTCGCTCTCCCCTTTCTTCTAGTTGCTAGCAGCCCCATGGCAAGTGGAGGTGGGCTTCTATGGTGGCTCCATAATGGGGTGCCTCTCTTCCCGCTCACTCCGCTGGACCTGGCTCAGATACCTCTCAGGGTGGCTCACACACCTCAGGAGGGTCAGAGGGGTCACCCACCCAAACCTGGATGCCAAGCATCCACGCACACCAAGGCAAGGCGGGACACTCTTAGGACAGGGGCCCGGGGAGACCTTAACAACACGGCTGAGCGGATGCTCCTCGGGGGAGGGCTGGGGACCGCGGCAAACACAGCCTGGCTTATCTCTGGCTCCGGCTCCCCGCCGCTGCCAGGGGAGCAGCCGGGGCCGGGGGACAGTGGCTCGCAGCTCCCCGAGGGTCACTCACGTGTCTCCGTCCTCCGAAAGGTAGGTGAGGGCGTCCAGCTGCTGCCGGCTGAGCCCCTCGGGGCGGCCCCCCGGAGCCCCCGGCAGCCCGGGCAGAGCCTCGGGCAGAGCCTCGGGCAGGGCGCCGGAGCCGTAGCTGGAATCCAGCCGCTCCTCGGCGGCGGCGGCCTCGGCGAGGGTCTCCTCGGGGGCGGCCGGGGGGCCCTCGGTTGCGGCGGGAATCTCCCTGCCGCCCGGCAGCGAGCGCAGCGACTCGATGCCCGAGTCGCACTGCCCGTCCTCGCCCTCCCAGCCCGCCGCTTCCTTGCCGCCCGCCGCCCGCGCCATGGCTCAGCGCCCGCCGTCCGCCCGGCCAGGCCCGGGTCCCGCTCCCGGCCCCGCTGCCGGGGGGCTCATGGCCGGAAAGCCGGGGAGCGGCGGCCGGCGCAGGGTCTAAGGCGCCACGGCTCCGCCTCCGCCACCGCCTCCTGCCGCTGCCCGCACTGAGTCAGCCGCGCCCGGCCCGCCCGGCCGGGATTCCCCCGCCGCGCCCCGCCCCGGCACAACCCGGGGCCGCTGCTCCCGCCCTGCTGTCCGGGCAGCGCACATGAGCCGAGGGGGGGGAGAGGCGGCGGCCGCGGTAGCGGGGCCGGCACCCGGGGTGCGCGGGGCACGGAGGCGGCCGCGCTGCGCTGCCCTGGGCCGGGCCGGGCCCGCCGCTCTGTCCTCGGCCTGCCTCCCCCTGCCCGGCTGGTTTGGGTTCTTTAAACAGCAGGCAGGTCTGCCAGGGCAGGGAGCGGGACCCTGTCCAAGCAGGCGGTGTGTGGGTGAGGATGCTGAAGCCTGTGCAGGTGCTGGGTGAAGCTCGGGCTCCGTGGGAAACAACATGGTGGATGCCACTTGCAGCAGAGGTGCAAACAAGGCGTTCGCCTTTCCCGTGTGCGTACACCAAAGTGTTCCACCCACCGAGACACCTTCTCATCTCTTCTGCCTCCACAGGGAAAGCCAGGACGTCACTGTAGCTGGCTGCACAAGCCTCTGGGTCCGGCCGCTTCTCACCACCGCTCTGTGTTGCAAATAGAAATACTTTCAAAGCCCACTGTGGCTACCAGGGCTCACAAAAGAGCAGCCAAGACATAGAGAATAAAGCTGAGAATAGAAGGTCGAATGAAGGCCCAGCTCACTGCCTGTGAATGATTGACCAGACTGGATTCCAGTGCTCTCTTCCCAATGCCAAAACTCCTATGGATCTGCATAGATGTAATGTAATTACTTTCCAGTGTCCCAAGCAGTGGGCTTTCCTCAAAAGACAAACTAGATAGCTCTGAACACAGCTGACATTTTAAAATCAGTTTCACTTTTTGCTTTTATTGCTTGAGAGGACTTTCTGTCTCTGCAGGATGCCCTTTTTTTCCAGTTCATCTGAGCAGGAGAGGAACAATCTCCAGCGAGGAAGCTTACCTGGGAAGAGCTTGGTGATGGATACTGGATGGACTCACAGGAACTACATGCAGAGTGACAAATATTTCCCTATTCCACACTGCAGCTGTTGCTTAGGGTTTGTAGGAAGAAAGGTTTTAGGATGTGAGGGCAGCAGCAGGGAGACAGATAAGTCTCTTTCTGCGTCAATTACTTCCAGTCACAAGTTTTCTTGCCATGCTCAGGATCTGTTTCAGTGTCTCCAGTTGTGTCTCTGGCACTGTGTCACTGCAAGATTACAATTACTGAGGGAAAGGAGCTTCTCCCCGTCTGTCAGCTCTCTTCAGTGCAGTATGGGGATCTGGGCCATATATCCATGTCACTCCTTCTCACACCCTGGTGGTGGCTGCATCCCAGCTCCACCTCTAGCTGTTGTTCCTGATCCACACACAGAATTTCTATTCTTTCAGCTTTCCATACCCAACTACTACTAGCTTATCCACCAGTTGCCTTCCTAAATGCCTTTGCCGTTTTCTCTAGTAACATACTAGATGCAGCTCCAGCATGGAATGGTTCCTTGTACACTTTCCTGTGGATAAAGTGGTCAAATCAACACAAATTTGTTTGGTGATACACAAAGATTTAATTTTTCTGTCAGCTAATTGCAGCTTATCTTTGCATCAAGCATCAGTCTCACCTTGATTATATTGCCATGTGCTGTTCCAGTTGGGAAATAGGTGTGGATCCTGATTCCAGGACTAGCACATGTGCAGGAACAGTTCAGCCAAAGCACAGAACCTGGAGCAGTAAGCCCTGGACCCCCTCTAGCAAGGAAGCAATTCAAGACCCACCACCAGGGACTCCACAGTCCAGTCCACTGCAAGCTGTCTACACCTCTGGCTAGCAAGTAGCCCCTGGAAGTGGCCGTCCTCTGCTGCTGATGTGAATTTATCTGGAGGTTGTGATCTTGCAGCTTCCTTAAGGTGAGCCTTGAACTCCTTTCTCTGGCCAGTGCTGTGGCAGGGCTGTGTTGCCGTGGTCGGCTGCAGCTGAGTGGGGAGACCAGGCGTGCCCCATGGCCATCAGCTATGCCCCCCAGCATCCATGGCCAGCCACCCTCTGCTCTGACCTCTCAACTGCACCCAGCTCAGGCACCATCTCCTGCCACCCTCCTGTGACTGGGTGTGCTTCTATTAACCTTTCAGATAATTTTACTGGAAAGTCTGAAAGAGGAACTTGGCCCCCTTGCCCCGTTATTTGCCTTCTGTTACTCATTCTGTGAGGGTTGGGCTCCCTTTCATGCTGTCTTCCTAACAGAGAACTTTTCTGCCTGGCTCTGCAAGTTTTGGACTTCTATTATTTTCAGAGGCTTTAAATACAGAGAGATACACATATGCATAAATATCTATATATAACGTATTGAAGGCAATGGTAGAGGGATTAAAAATAATTAAATATATTATGAGGCAAATCTTGATGTTCTGATTTAGTTTTGAAGGTTTTAAAAAACGAAGCTCTGATTCTTGGGTCTCTCCAGTCCCCTTTAATATGTGTCACTTAAAATGGTAAAAACTGCAGGGAAAATCTAAAGAGAAAGGGATCCATTCCCACTAGAGGTCAGTGCCAGCACACACTGTTCAAGGCAGCAGCGCTTTCCCTCCACACCGCGCTGCGAGGAGCATCAGGTCAGAGCATGGACATGGGAAGGAATCCCTAGGCTACCCAGACTCCCGGGTATTGTCCCTGATAATGTCCTATCCCCAAGCACAGCCCTCTGACTGACCAAATTAAACGAAGGCCTGGCCTGGCACCAGCATCTTCTCTGTTCTTGGAACTGTTAACTGCGTAACATAAGTGAAATGCAGCTGAGAGAGATGGAGAAAGGCAAATTATACCCAGTTTGTGTCTGATCTGAGAAAATATAATGGCCCTTTAATTACTGGCTGTGGTCCTGTCATTTGTAAGCAACATGGGTTACCTGAAATTGTGATAAGCAGTTATTGCCACAATACTTCACACCAGACAACCTGACTAGTGCTACCTTCCCCCCATGCAGGCTGGCCACTGCACAGCTTTCATCCCACATGAGCACTGAGCTGCCCCATTCCCTAAGGATACAGCCCTTTTCCCTCATCCCCAGAATCAGAAATGCTGAGTCCATAAGAAAAGTGTTAGATCCCCATTTGAGGAAGCTCTTTTTGCATTCTCCCCACCAGAGATGTTGCTGGCACCCCAAGCAACAACCTGGACCTCTGTCTGGAGCTCCAGCTCAGAGAGCTCAGCCTGTGAGCTGGGCATTCAAGGGAAGCAGAAGCCCTGGAAGAGGATGGAAGTTTCAGGAAAGACAACAGACTCTCTGCTCTGACTGGTTTCACATATCTGACAGCAAATCAGTTCTGTAGTGCACCAAACTGGGTCGCTTCACTTTCTGCCCCAATAAAGGAAAGGAGGAACATGACTTTTCGTGATTCTATGCCCAGAAGCAAGGCCAAGCTTTCCAACAGAGCAATGCAATGCAGGTCCTCCTCGGGTACCCATTTTCTGGGGTAGTCAGCCCAGAAAGCATTGGCTGCCCTCTCCTGGTAAGTCTGGCTGAAGTCACAGAGTCGCTTTGAATCACTCCAGGGATGCTGCTCTGGGCATCTGCTTGCTTTTTTAATATGGGATTATTTCCAGCCAGAATTTTTCTCCTTGCAGTCTGTTGGATGCTTCTCATACTTCCATTGTGCACTCCTGGAATGTATGGGAGCCATCGTGCCATAGTGGTGACACAACCCAGAGCAGATCAGGTTTGTCCACATGTAGTAGGTGGTCGGCAAGTTGCCCAGCTAACGCCCTTCCTGATGAGATTCCCACTGTTGCTCAGAGTCCCAGTGAAGAGGGAAGTTTCTACCTGCTTCTGTTGCTCACTGTGTGTATGATTTGTAGGAAGTTGGACAAGAGGATTAGTTAATCCCCTGAATGGGGATCACACCTAACTCACTGCACTCTCGGCATTCACTTCCACAAACAGAAAGTGATTGGTATAAAGATGCACTAAAAATCCTCGACTTTACAAAGTGAATGAACAAAACCCCATGATATTTTAACAAAACTTCATTCTAAATGATATCTCTCTTGTGTAATTCCTGTCAGCCTGCTGGCTGCTGCAGCAACACTCTCTGCTTGCATCTGGGCAAATGCACGGCTCATAAGACTTGCTATGTATTTATGTGTCTGTGTGCTCAGAGCTCTCCCAAAGGAGATGGCAGATGTGCTTATGAATGGGGAGGGAGTGGCAGATGGTCTTGGAGAACTGAAAATAAAACCATGCTTAAATAGATGGTGAAACTGTGCCCTAGGTGAGAAATCTTGTCACCTGGGGCTCTCTTTATAGCTAGTGATGAGACAGACTCACTTCAGAGGGTGGCTCTGATAACCTCTGTCTGGCCACATCACTCTAATGAAGAATGCTCCTCCCTCCCCATGGAATAGCTGTGGAAGACAGTGCTCCATCGTGGGGCTATCATTTATTCATGACTCTCTAAGTACAGTTCATCTGGCAGAGACTACCCATGACCAAACAAAAACCTCAACCCACCCAAGCATCCCCCAGCTCACCTTGCCAGAGAGCACAGGACAGATGCTGCCAGTGCTGCTCCTGAGCTTCAGCACTGCTGCACTGGACCTGATGGCTGATAGAAGGGAACATGGGCTAATTTTCATTTTTGAGTTGATTCTGTTTGAGCTGCTTTCTGCATCACCTCAGCCCCTCACTGCAGCCTTGCACCCCCACTAGCCCAGTCCTTGTATCCTAGCAATGCTCCAAGTGGCTAGGTATTACTCAGGAAAGCTTGGCTCTGCTCTCAGGAGAGTTAAACCTCCCAGCTGCCAGACTCAATTAGGGCTTGTGTCTCTCCACACTTGCATCAGAGTGAGTTGGGAACAGGCCTGGTGGAGCCACACTACTGAAAATAAGTGAGGAGCCCAAGCAGGGGCAGGGAGAGAGAGGTGAGCACAGTGACAAGGAGGGGAGGTGAGGGTGAGTGAGCTGTTGGAAATATTCAGGTGCTGAGCAGGGGCAGGTGGCCATCCCATTGGACAGAGCAGTTCTGACATCATGAAAAAGTGATGGGGCACACAGAAAGCAGGATTGCAGCCATTCCTCAGGACCTTGGCCAGACTGACAGAGCTGGCCTGTACAATGACCCCTAAGCATGCAGTGGGTTTTAGACCTTTCCCTAGAATAGCAACCTCTCTGCCAGCCAGGTCCATGGGGAGACTTTGGTGGGACAGGGATGCTTCTCCAGGTCAGGGTATGTCAGGTCCTACCCTTCAGTGTGGGGAAGGAAAACTGCAACAGAAACTTATTTTCTGCTTTTAGGGAGGTGACTCCCAGGACCTAACTAGAGATAGACTAAATTCCCTGAGCCATTAGTTTCTGTGGTTTATTCCTTCTTGGGGGTGATGGGCCAAACATTTAAGTGAGAACAAAGCATTTGGCAAGGGAGGATTTGGCTCAGTTTCCAGGCACTTGGGGTGGTTGCTGCTGCTCTGGAGTTATATTGGACAAAATGTCCTGAGGACTGTCAAACAGCATCTGGGCAGTGCTGAATCCGCTTTTCATTTCTGGGGGGGATGTGAGGGAGGGCCCTGGGTATCCTGCTGGGCTACTGCAGAGAGGAAAATGATTTAACCTGACCCAGAAACCTCTGTGGAGCCTCACAAAAGCTGTGATGATGACAAAATAGACTCTCATGAGGCTGGATGGAACACAAACGACTGGATACAGGCAGCCTGTTGGAAAAGAAAGGATCAGAGCGGGGATCAAAGACTTTTCAATGACAGCAATTCTATTCAGTGAAATGTGCCCCAGAGCATCAGCCACAAACCCACTTACTTTGTGAGGTTTGAGATTTTGAGTGTTTGGGGACTGCAGTGGTGATGTGTACCCCTGCTAGTGATGCTAAACAGAAATGAGCTCCCCAGTCACCAATTAATGACCCCTGGGAGTTTCCTTCCCACAATAAAAAAGCACACCTGAATCTCCTCCCAGCAGACATGAAGTCTGAGTGCAGCACATGAAAACACAACTAATGGCACATATTTCCTTTAAGGCCAAATCTTGCAGAGGTACATGGCACTCAGACAGTCAACATCACTGACCAGCAGCGGCAAAGGGATGTTGTTAACTGGAGCAAGAGGCACATTCCTTTACCCACACTCCCCTTGTTGCATTAATAAGGAGTAATTTAATTGGAGTGACACATTCTGGAACGCTCAGGCAGCCAGCACAAAGTATCCTTGAAATTCCTAAATTGAATAGGCATTAATTTCTGAGCATAGAAAATCCTGCATCCTAACATGAGGGGATTCTCTACCACGCATCTTCTTAAGAGACAAAAAGCAGCACACTGCTAGGAATCATTGATTTCTTTGGAACAAAAGACTGAGTCTCGATCACACTTGGTCTAATGGAAAAAATAAAGCTAAACACAGTGATATATATATATCTATATGATGCTGTGAAATCCATTTTCATATTCAGGCTACAACTCCATTTTTATATTCAGGCTACAAATACCAGCACAAGGATAGGTTATCTATGACCATCTGTTTTAAAATGCAGCCTCCATCAAAATTTTGTCTAGAAATTGAATGCAAATTTGCTGCATGGGTAAGAACTAATAACATATTTAAGCAGGAACTAAAAGGCTATTTTCTGTAACTACCAGAGACAGAAGAGCGAGACCTTTTGCGGTTTGATGCATTATGGAAAGTGAATGAATCCTGCTAATATGATGTCATGCTTTATGCTTGCTTGGAACAGATATGAATGTCTCTGCAGGGTGGCAGATACAGGGTTTCTGGAGAACAAACCTATTGGTGAGGGCACCACCTCTACTTCAGTTGCTGTGTCATCTTAAAAGCCTCCCTGCTTCTTTCAACCATTTTGTCACATCAGAAAGGCCTTTATCCCAGAAATATCCCACTCTCCAACATGATTTTCCACTAGAGCATCCTGAAACCTACAGGAATAACTGGAGGGAAATGTCACACATTTTTGTGTCTTGCCCCCAAGAACAGAAGGGTTGAGTGGATTAGGCAGTGTGTTGTAATTACAGCTTCTGGGTCCTCCCTGTGATCATGACACAGAACACAATCTTGGATGCTGTCCATCCCGCTTTAGTTTCTGAAAGGCGTAAACATTATATATGGTCCTATTTCTCCCATTCCTGGGAGTCCTTTGCCCTTTGCTGCACATTTTCAGCCATGCCTTTGGGTACCTGCCCAAGCGTCTAAATCTGCCACGTGCCTGTTTTCCTCAGAAAGTGGCTGAGAATTTATAAAACTCCAGTTCAGACAAGGCAGGGCACACAACCTCTTTTGTGCCACCTTATCTCAAAAATAGCACAGCTGGTGATGTGCTTGACAGGGCTGTCTCCAAGATATGCTGCCAGGACCAGTATCAAAGATGCCTGACACAAAAACCTCTACCTCTGGCTCACCAGTAGCCACCAACTCCACCAGTGGAGGATAAATCGCACTGTGGGTAGGTCCATAAGGGTGGCAGCAGCCTGCTTCCCAAGGGTTAGTCCTAGTGGATAAAAAGCCCAGGATGGCCACATCAAAGGAAGGTCCTTGAGTCTGTGGGTATGCTGTGAAACTCCTTGCCACAGAATGCATGAAGCATCTACAAGTCCAAAATCAAAACAAATTCAAAAGTAAATGGACAAATTCCTTGGGGAAAAAGACACCATGGACTATTAAATGCAAAGGCATAACCTTGTGCCACCTCTCCCCCCTCTTCACCCTTCTGCTTTGCTCTTTTTGTGTGATATTCACATATTTGAGATAAAGCCAGTGCTGTTCCTGGAGGGCGATCATCCCTCAGGCACTTTTTGGTCTAGCTGAGGTCACATCCTATAAAAAGCAGAAATGCATATAGGAATGCAAATTATTTTCAACTGTCTGCTAGTGTGCATGGAACAACATGCTGCTCCAGGAATTGTGGCAGCTCTGGCCTTGTGCCTCTTTGCCTTGCTCTGCCATGACACACATCCATGGGTGAGCTCTCCTCGGAGCATGGGATCTGTCATGTGAGGGTGGGTCTGAAACCCCCAAGAGCCAAAGTCTGCCGGGGTGATTGGGCAGGGGGTGTCTGAGCGGTAGGCAGTGAAATTCCAAGCAGGCTGCTCCTGCTTGCTGCTGTTCCCATGGAAACAGGGGAAAGGCGAGAGGAAACATATTCCCAGCCTCTTTTGAAGATGAGCTCCTTCAGCAGCACCCCCCCGCCATCACAGCTATTCCCATAAGAAGCAGGGGTTGGCAGTTCCCCTCGGATGCATCTCCTTGAGTGGGACCATCAGGCCTACACACTGTTCCTTCCTCATCCCAGGCAACAGTGGACAAGGGCATGCCAATCATCCCATTGCCAAGGCTGAGCCTCAGAGCTCAGAAAAAGAGTAGTTTCCAGCAAATTCTGCAGCTTGTGCTTCTCCCCAGTTTGGATCTGGGGAAGCACCTGCAGAGACACCTGATTTCCTGACTGTCAAGGAAGCTGGGCTGTACCTGCAATATCCAGATCTTGACAAGTATGGACCCTTCCCAAACTGTGTGTGTGTGTGTGTCCCTCTAGTCAGTTAAGGTTGAGGGTCTGAAGAGACTGTTCCACTCATCCGTGTAACCAAACATGTTAGCTCTGTGGAGAAATAGGCTGCAGTTGGCTCTGCAATAGCTAGCTGAGAGCCTTTGGGCCCGGCGCAGATCACAGCAGGGGAGATCCTGCCCAACCTAAAGATTTCCGTGAGTGCCAGCACGGTCAGCACTACCCCATTTCCCCCGACCAGCTGGGGTGCCCACAGATGAGAAAAGCAGACGGGGCACATGCAAAGTGCTCCCGGTTCTCCCGCTTCATCCCGAGGGAAGGAAAACCCACGGGACCCTCACCTCTCCATCAGCTGGCCAGCTGGGACCGAAGACAGCCTGACGACCCCTCGGCGCTGCTGAGAGCAGGAGCTTTCCCCTGCGCCGGGCGGCAGCTTCCGCTCCCGGTGGGGCTCGGCAGGGGCTTCTGCACCGGGCTCCTTCCCTCTCCGCTGCCGCCCGGCGCCTCAAGGTCACCTGCCGTTCCGCTCGGGCGGGCGCGGATCCGTGCCCCCATCCCCATCCCATCCCATCCCATCCCATCCCATCCCATCCCATCCCATCCCATCCCATCCCATCCCATCCCATCCCATCCCATCCCATCCCATCCCATCCCATCCCATCCCATCCCATCCCATCCCAATCCATCCCCGTGCCGTTCCCCCCGCCTCCGCCGCGGCCCTCCCACCGCGGCTCTGCCCGCCCTCCGCCGCGTGTAGCGGCGCTGCGCTGCGGCGGGGCCGGGGCCGGGGCCGGCGGGCGGCCAGCGCTGCCGCCGAGCCGCGGCTGGGGGCGATGCCGCCGCGCCGCCCGCCCGCCGCGCCGCCGCGCCGCCCGCCCGGCCACCGGCGAGGCAGCGCCCGGCGGCGGGCGGGATAATGCGGCTGCCCAGCCCGCAGGCACCGCCAGCGGGGCGCCCCCGCCGCCATGTCCCCCCCGGCCTCGGCGGCCGCCGCCAGCGAGGGAGGCAGCAGCACGCCGGTGCCTCCGGAGGAGGAGGCGGAGGGGGCCAGAGAGGAGGTGAGCAGAGCGGCCGCCCCCGGCCCGGGGCTGCCCCCGACCACCCACCCTTCCTTCCTGCCCGGGCGCTTTGCGTGGCGCGGGCATTGACCGCCCCGCCGCGGGCCGGGCCGGGCTTTGCCCGCCCAGGTACGGAACCGCTCGCTGGGAGCCCCTCCCGCCCCGCTCCGGCCCCGGGGATGCGATGCGGGCCAGGGGGCACGGGGGGTTTGGGGGCGAGCATGCCCTGCCGCCAAAGGGCTGCCCCGGCGCGCCTCCTCTCCATCGCTGCCAGTCACCTGGGGATCGCTGCGGAGCCTCCGGGGCTGCAAGGGAGGCAGCAGCCCGCGCCGTCCGGAGCGGGGGCCGCAGCTGGAGTGGCCGGGATGGAGGAGGAAGGGAAAAATCAGAAACGAGAAGCGCGGGGCACCGTTTGGGCTTACAGCCGCGGGCAGAGCTTGTTACGCTTGGGAGGAGTGGACGTGGAGACCCCCTCCGTGCTGTGCGCTGGCTTCTGGGCGCATCCAGGATGTGGCACAGCTGCCTGGGTCGCTGTGAGGCAGGACGCGGTGGGCAGCAGGGTAGAGGGCTTGGGGACATGGCAAAGCCAGGGGCTGTTGCTGGCTGGCGGCTGCTCCCAGCTAGAGAAGTGGAAGGTGCAGACTGGGGCAGGCCGGGTACCAGCACAGCCTTGCCTCCAGGTGTGCTGCAGTCTTCCTCAGCAGATGACTGTTCTGGAGTCCAGGCAGGAGACGCCAGAAAGGGTCAAGAGCAGGGTGCCCTGTGCCTTGGGAGCACTGCCGGGAGGCAGGAGTGCCAGCCTTTTTGTCTGCCTCTACAGAGCCTGCTTGCAGCTTGGGCTTCCCGAGAAGAGGGAAGGCAGCTGCACTGGCTGGTGGGACTCACTTTATGCCGTGGGGGTGCTGACCCGTGGAGATGAACTAGGCAGTGTAGGAAGGGCAGTGTTCTCCTGCAGGTGGTGGGCTGCCCTCTCTGGAGAGACCACAGCTCAAAGGGCAGCTTGGGGGTACTCAGAAGCTGGTGCATCACTTCCCCTTCTGCTGATGAGGAGCTGCAGTTTGTGAGTGCTGCATAATCCTGGTATTCTCTGCCTCCTTGGCTTGGGCAGAACATGCATGCCCATGCACGGTTATGCTATATATACAGATTTATATTTAGATAGAAATAATTGCAGGAGAGGAATGCTGAAGTTCAAGGACTGGGAAGCTGCACACATACTGTATACTCTCTGTCTGTTACTCTCTTCCTGCCTGCATTCAGCAACTCCCGATGATCTGAGCCCAGCTCTTCAGACAGACCCTGACGAGGGTAGCCAAACTGTGAGGTGCTTTTTGCATGTGAGGACGTGCTTGCTGTGATGTGGTCTCTCACTGCCAGTGCTCTGGCAGTGCTGGTTCTACTTTCTAGATGGCACAGACTTTTCAGAGGTGCCAGAGCAGGAGCCAGTTTGGGTGAAAGTGTAGCAGGGGCAGTGCCCAGACGGGTTTCCCTCACCTACAGTGCCCCCTGGCTCGCAGGGATTATAGGATTGTCCAAGCACCACAGTTACTCTGTGGTGGCTGCCAACGAGTATAACACTCCATGGGGGCAGGCAGAAGGGCTGTAGTCCGTGACCTGCCCTGTTTAGGCTAAGGGCATCCTTGCAGTGGCCAGAAACTGTCACAGACTTGCATGAAGCAGCTGGTGGAGGAGAGGAAAGCTGCAGCCTCTTGTGATGGTGCCACGCTTGCTGGTGTCTCATCTGATGCAATGAGGAGAGACTTTAGTGGCAATCTTGGATTCATGGGCTGACCTAGTGCAATCCTCTTGTCTTCAGAACTACCAGGAGGGGAGAATGTTCCTCCTCCCCTCTAGTGCCTATGCAGTGCCATACGGGCTGTGCAATGTCCTGGTTTCCATCAGAGCCAGCTGCTGGTGCCAGCATTGCCGAGTGTCCCCGCAGTGTGGCTCAATCCCACATGTCAGGGTCCATTGGCCAGGGCGAGTGGGGAGCCAGGGGAGATGTCTGGAATATGGGAAACTTGCCCTGTCCTGTTTGAAGGTTTCTCATCTTGATATCTCAGGTTGCTGTGTCTGGGAGCCAGGCAGGGCTTCGGGTGTTTCTCATCTTGTCCCAGCAAGGCAAGTAGCAAGAGCTGCTAACCAGAGCTGACTGAGCCCTTGTTCCATCTTGGCATCACATGCCTACACCCACACTCAGTGGTGGTGAACTGAATTTCACTCCTCAGTGCATACTTGGAGGGTAGGAGACGCCAAGGGACAAGCTCTTCAGCTGGGAACCAGGAAAAACCTGTCCTTGTCCTGCTGCTCAGGGGGGATCTGATGGAAGGAAGCAGTCCTCCTCCAAGCTGCTGTGTGAAATGGAGACCTTGGTACCGCTGCAGGAGCTGACTGCTGGCAGGATTCCCTGGCTTGTCGATGCTCAGCCTTCCTCTGTCCTCTGCAGTTGGCAACCCTGCCAGCCTGGGACTGAGCCACCTCTTGCTTGTAGACAGGACCTGTAGGCATGGGGTGCGTGATGTGGGTATTTGCTGGGACCATCCTGGCCAGGAGTTGCCAATGTTTGTCCAGAGCCTTCAAAGACAGTGGTAATTCCTAGAAATGACTGGATCCTCCCTACCCCCCTTTTTCTGGGGATTTGAGGTCAAAGGAATCAGGGCTTATTCATTTCTTGTATGATGTAAGTGAATCCTGAGGAAGAGCCATGGAAACTGATGCTCAGGAGTCCCTCTGGAGTCCCCTGCAGGCTGCTGCCACCACCTGGCACTCGGGAACTACCTGGGCCTTCAGGCTGCTGCTCTGGGCCTTTTTTGGGTTGTTTTTTCAGCCCTCTAGAGGGCTGTCTCTAGGACTCCTAACCCTCTGAAACCCAGGCTGTCTCGAAATATGAAGGTTTAGCATTCTGGAGGTGAATTGGAGATTTCACAGAGATTTCTGCAGGGAGGGGCAGGTGAGAGGCATGGGAGGTAATGACATGGAAATGCTTGTTAAAAAAGGGGACAGTGGATGGGGCCAGAGCCAGGCTGTTACTGGGAGTAGCTTGAAGAACTTGATGGGTTTTAGTATTCAAAGTTGGAGGGTCAAGGTTGCAGGGGTGATTAAGGGATTTTGACCCATGTGCTTTGCCACTGAGGTGCTGGGCAGGTTTGTCCCTTGAGGCTGTTTTTTGTAAAAGAGAATCCCCCAGACCTCAAAGGAGTTTAGCGCAAGCAGTGTTGGGGGTCCCCTCTTCTACTGCCTCTGCCCTGTGCATTGTGGGTGTCCCCTTTTGCTTCATGGCTGATTGTGAGTCATCCCCTCCATCCCCCCCATCCCCTCCATCCCTCCCCACCCATCCCGAGCAGCAGCTGCAGGTGTGGGCCTCCATCTCTGTCCCCTTCAGGGCAGTGTCAGAGGCAGTGCCAGGCAGGAGGGAGGGGAGGCCCAAGCAGCAGCCCCCCCTTGCCTTTCCCGAGCTGTGTCTCAGTTAGTGCCTGCTGAGGTTTGCCCCATGCATTCCCTGAGGTGAACTGAAGCACAGGGAAGGGAGCTGGTTGGGATCCCACAACAGGCTCAGCTAAGCTATGGCCAGCCTGGCCCCCTAGCACTGCAGGGATGTTCCAGTGCACCTGCAATAGCAGATTTGCTCACCACTCTCCAGTGCTGGAGCCTGATCAGTGAGGGAGGCTCCTGGTGATGGAGGGAAACCCTGTTTGCAGTGAAGTAGGGCAAGTCTTTTGCCTCATTCCATCAGACTGCAGCGGGCAGATGACGATGGCATTTATATCAGTGCCTGCTCTCCTCCTAGTGACACTGTTCTGAGACAGATTTCTCTTTCCCCAGCATTTTCATCTGCTTGCTTGCTATGCTGGACTTATCCAAGGCTGGTTAAGAGCTCAAGGAGACAATCTTATTCAGCTGCTTCTGCGGAGGAATCTCTGGAGCTGATTGTTTGCTCCTGTGAGCCCTTTGCAGCCTGGGAGAGGAGCAGGGATGCTGCAGTTCCTACTGGGATTAGACTCTGCATCTGGCTCCTCCTCTGTCTCTGCTGTGGCTGTATCCCGTCCCTGCACTTGCTCAGCTTTCGGAGCCCCCACCAGAGCAGCTGAGGTGTGTGTGTTTAGCCCCAAAAGCCTGGGACAAGGCTGGGTTGTAAACGGTTTACAGCAGGGGTTAGTGTGACCCCGTAAAAGCGCTGCAGTATCTGAGTACTGCGTAGTCCTAGGAGGAGACTAATGCATGGACCAGAGCCCTGCTAACACAGTTCCTGGAACCAAGCCTGGGCTGCATCGTGCTCCCTGCCCTGGGTGGGTAACCGCAGTGGGGCTTGCCTACATCTCTGCAGGGTGGCAGCCAGCGGCTCCCTTCTCCTGTGACACGGGCAGTGCAGAGTGCCAGGGGCTGGGGACTGGCTGTGAGGTGGAATTTGCTCTTCTGAGACAGACGTGTCCAAAGACCTGTCATTCTGGTGCCCCTTCCCCAGCTGACAAATGAATGAGCTGGGTGCTTTGCTTTATTCCTTGTGCTGTTTGCATGTCTGCCTCCTAAACAAGGTGCTGTTTCTCAGCATTCACGCCCCACAGACACCCCAGGCTTGGCATGTACCACCCAAGGGCCCTGTTCAGACCCTCCCCACGCTCCTCCTTTGGCTCAGCTGCTCCTTTAGATCCTCATAGGCAGAGCAGGGCTGCCGCTGCCAGAGAAAGCCTGCAACGCAGGAGGCAGCAGTGAGAGAGGAAGCCTTTAGCTGCCTGGGCAGTGGCACAGTATTCCAGCATGGGAGAGCTGTGCTGCAACCAAGCAAAGACAGGGGTCTGAGCAGGCTCTGGTAACTGCAGCCTTGACCTCAGGAGGGAGAGCACAGCTCAGGTGGCTCTGCCTCCTGAAAGGCCCCCTTTCTTCTCCTCACTCCCTTTTCTCTTACCTGGGGTTGCCTCCTTGCCCCATGACTGTGAGGCTGCTGCAGTGGTCAGAAGACTGGGCTGCATGTGCGTCCATGCCAGCAGTGCCACCCTGCACCTCTCTGAGCTGCCTGCAGGCCAGTACCACCCACCTGCCAGCCCTGGGCTCTGTCTGTCTGTCTGTCTGTCTGTCCCCAGGTTCCTGCTCTCAGCTAGTGGCTTCAAAGAGAGCAGCTCAGCATTACTGATGCTGGGAGTGCCAGTGGGATGTGCTGCCATTCCCTGTGCCAGCAGTGGTGTCTCTGGATGTGCCACCTGCTCTGCTCATCATGGGCTGGCTGCTGGGGTGGGCAGGCAGGGGAGCTCTGTGCCTCCAGGAGGGAAACCTCTGCTGTGGATTTGGGCTGGATCCATGAGTGCAGTGACAGAAGTCCCACTGGCAGGCTTTGACAAGGGTGGGGAGGAAATACTGGCCTGTGGGACTCTAGAGCACCAAGCCAGGAATGAGGGGCTCTTCAGAAGGGCAAGATGCATTTCTTTAATGAAAGAAGAGGCCCAGGTCTACCCCTAGACCTGTCAGTGCCCTTGTGATTTCTGGTTCTTGCTTTAATTTTTATTTTCATACCAGAGTGAAAGTGCCCCTCCTGCTTCCTAGCAGTGTGAGCCCTTTCAGTTGTTTGGGATTCCTGGATGAGAGACCTCTCCAGCCCAGCGTGCTCAGGAGTGGAGAATAATGGAGCCAGGCTTGGACTGCAGTGCTGGGTCATTACAGCTGGTGTTGGCCCCTGCCATGGCAGAGGTGGGCTCAGGAGCTGCTGCTGCCTGCGGGGGCAGAGGGGGAGCAAAGCTTGGAGCCTCTGAGTGAATTTGGTGGCATCTGCACAAGGCTGGGGGTCTTGACCCCCTCTCTCAGGTTGCACCTTTGGAGATCGCTGGATGAAATCTTCTGTATAAGAAAGCAAATAGTTACTTTGTCTGTTCTTTCTTTGGGTAGGATGATATCAGATCTCACAGACAATGGATCAATATTTGAGACTTAGAGTGTTGCAGAGTGACCGAGGTTTCCTTAACCAAGTTTTTTCATGGGTTTGTGTGAAGCCCTGCACTGTGCTGTGGTAAAGGCACCAGTGCAATCCCTTTAAAAAGTCGTGTTGCTGAAGTTCCGCCTTTTCCTCACCATGAAAGACCTAAGAGCAATTTTTTCAGAAGTGTGGACTGTCACATCTGAATCCCAGTGCACGCAGGCACATTTGCCAGCAGCTGTGAGTGGCCTCTTGCCCTCCTTGTTGCTGCAGATTGGTAGGATGCTCCTTCCTTCCAGCCTGAACACTTTTTAGGATGTTACTCCATATTTGCTTTCTCTCCTACCAGAGGTGGCTCCATTTCAATAGTGGAAAAGTACTTTCTCATTGGTATGGTTTATAAAGCACTTGAGAAGCACTTCAGAGCTCCTTAGGCTGCCAAGTGTTGTAGTGGGAATTGTCATTAGCAAGCACAGACCTTCCCAGCTGCAGAAGGGCTGTTTCTCCATCTGACAGGCACACCAGGCAGCTTGTGCCGCCCTGGTGGAGGAATTGGAATGTTGCCCTTGGTCATTACTGGGAAGCGGGGAAGAGACTCGTGTGCAGTGGGATGAGCTGTGGTGAGGGGCTCAGGTGGGGTGACATCAGTTAGAGCTGCCTGTGCTGGTGGGGTGGGTGCAAGAGCTGAGGAATGTGGAGGAGATCGCCCAGACTCTTATCTGGTGCTCCAACAGCTCTCCCTGGGAAGTGGCAATGGGTAGAGTTTACTCCCTGTTGGAGAAGGGAGATGCTCAGGGTGTGGCTGACAGAGTTATCCTTTGCCTCTCTCCCCCATGTCCAACTGGGCTCTGTCTGTCTCCCAGGGAGGGGCAGAGCACCAGAAATGGAGGTGATAGTTGCCTGCACTGCATGGCTGTCATCCTGTGAGAGATCCCAGCCTCTGCCCTGCCCGCTGAGGCCAGGAGCCCCATGGCATCTGCTGTTTGGTCTGTGTTCACAGAGCTATAGGTGCCCCCACAGCACCCTGCTCCCCTTCCCCTGCAGCCTACTGACTCCTCTCTTGTTTTCTCTCTCTTCTCCCCGGTGCCCCGGAGCAGCAGCGGCCAGTGAAGCAGTCTCTCAGCAAGTCCCTGTGCCGAGAGTCCCACTGGAAATGCCTGCTGCTGTCCCTCCTCATGTATGGCTGCATGGGAGCCATGACCTGGTGCCACGTCACCAAGGTGACCCGGCTGACCTTCGACAGCGCTTACAAGGGCAAGTCCATGATGTACCATGACAGCCCCTGCTCCAACGGCTACGTCTACATCCCCTTGGCTTTCCTGGTGATGCTCTACGTGGTGTACCTGGTGGAGTGCTGGCACTGCTACACGCGCAACGAGCTGCAGTACAAGGTGGACGTGGAGAGCGTGCACGAGCGCGTGCAGCGCATGCAGCAGGCGACCCCCTGCATCTGGTGGAAGGCCATCAGCTACCACTACGTGCGCAGGACCCGGCAGGTCACCCGCTACCGCAACGGGGATGCCTACACCACCACCCAGGTGTACCACGAGCGGGTCAACACCCACGTGGCAGAGGCCGAGTTTGATTACTCCAACTGCGGGGTCAAGGACATCTCCAAGGACCTCATCGACCTGGAGAGCTACCCAGCCACGCGGCTCCGCTTCACCAAGTGTTTCAGCTTTGCCAACGTGGAGTCCGAGAACTCCTATCTGACCCAGCGGGCCCGCTTCTTCACGGAGAACGAGGGCCTAGACGATTACATGGAGGCCAGGGAGGGGATGCACCTCAAAAATGTGGACTTCAAGGAATACATGGTGGCCTTTTCCGACCCAGACAACCTGCCTTGGTACGTATCTCACTATGTCTTCTGGGTGGCAGCTCTGCTGACCCTGTCCTGGCCCCTGCGGGTGCTAAATGAGTACCGCACCTCCTACGTCCATTACCACGTGGAAAAACTCTTTGGGTTCGATTACGTGGCGGTGACGCCGGCTGAGGAGCGCTCCTTCTGCCGGAGGATGCCCCGTGTCAACACGGTGGACAGCACGGAGCTGGAGTGGCACATACGCTCCAACCAGCAGCTGGTGCCCAGCTACTCGGAAGCGGTGCTGATGGACTTGGTGGGGCTCTCTGGCTGCACCAGCTACTCTGCCTGCCGCTACGGGGGCTACCGGCAGAACTGCGAGCGCTGCCACAGGACTATAAGCAGCTCCTCCATCTTCTCCCGCAGCGCTTTGAGCATCTGCAACGGCAGCCCCAGGATTCCCTTCAGCAGCAGCCGCTTCTCCCTGGGCCGCCTGTACGGCTCGCGCCGCAGCTGCCTCTGGCAGAGCCGGAGTGGCAGCCTCAACGAGCAGAGCTGCCCCACCGAGCAGACACGCCTCTCCAGCCAGGTGACTGTGGAGGAGGAAGACCCCCCTCCTTATCAGGATGCCCTCTACTTCCCTGTCCTCATTGTACACCGCAACGAAGGCTGCCTGAACCATGACCACCGTCACCTCCATCGCAATGGGTCCTGCGTGGAGACCTCACTGTGAAAGCAGACGGTGGTGAGATCTCATTGTCCATTGCCCGGCCCAAGCCGGCGCAGGATTTGGGGAGAGGAGCACGAGGGGGATAGCCCAGGAGGACATCAGGATGGAGTGGACATGGCATCCTGCTCCGGCAGCCAGCAAAACCTTCCCCCGCTGTGGCTCTGACCTCCCCGAGGGGTGGATGCTGATGCTCCCCCTGACATGGCACAGAACTCTCGACCGATCACCACATGCAAAAAAAAAAAAACCCAACCAAACCAACAGCAAAACCATAATTCATGGTATCAAGACCCAAAGGGGGGAATAAAACAACAGGCCTGATGCAGGGAGGGGGTGGCTTTGGCTCCCAGCCCTGGCTCCAGGCTGGCTCGTGCTCCAAGGAACCAGCAGCCACCAAAAAGCACCCTGCTGCACTCCTGCCCACCCTGCTTCCCACACTGGAGCGAGAGCCCTGACAGGGTGGAGGAGAGCAGGCCCCTGGAGCAGGGTGTCGCTGCCTGTGACAGAAGGTCATGGGTGCCCAGGCACGTGGAGCTCAATGGCAGGTTAGAGCAAAGGCTGAAAGCCACGAATCCGCCTCTTCCCCTTCCCCCTGCCTGTTCCCCACCCTGTCCACTTTTTTTTTAGACCATGCTCCGACTGTTATTTTTTCTCACTGCTGGGAATGGCATTGCCTCCAGAGGATCTCATGCTCAGCTCCTGAGGAAGTTTCGGTGTGCCAGGTGTGAGTCAGCATCCCCTTGGTAAAGGGTTTTCTGTTTGGGCATGCAGCACCAGGGAAGGGATGAATGTGCAAATCGAGATGGAGCAGAGATCTGCAGCGCTACTGATGTGTTTGCTGGAGGAGGGCTCAGCTGGAAAGAGAAAAGGGGAGGCCCCTGGTGAGCTGGGGAAGAGGATGGCACTGGAACAGACATTGTGGTATCAGGTGGCACATCAAGTGGCTGGGGACCCTTCCTGGCTTTGAAGTGAGTCTTAATTGGTTCAGCCAAGCATCAAGGAAGTCTCTGGTAGGTTCAGCTGCAGTTCACCTATTGATAATGGAGCAGCAGGTTAGTGCAAGCCTGCACAAGTGAATTTGGCATGAGATCCAGCTGGGCTCTGGCTGTGGACTCTGAGCTGCAGGCTCCTGGAAGCCTCATTTTGGCAGAGAGCTCTGGGGATAGCAGGGACAAATGCAAAAGCATGCTGGAGCATTGGGAACTTTGACTGGGGAAAGGAGGATCAAAAGGATTCTGTTTCTGTGGTACCCCACTATTGGTGCAGGAGGCACTGCCAAGAGGGATGTTCTGCAGAACAGAGGCTGGGGATATGTTAGAGGAAAACCTGATTGAAGCGAAACATTTTGCACAACAGTTTTTGCAGGGAGGTGTCAGGCTGTCAGAAGTGAGGTGTCTCTTCTGTTTAGCTCATTAGCGACTGGGTTCTTCTGCCTTGCTCTTGTCAGGGCAGGTTGCTCTGGCTTTGTGCTGCCCCTTCTACCCTGCTGGAAAGGATCTCAGTGACCTTGGGCAAAGAACCTTCCTGTCACTGAAGCTGCAACAGTGTTTGCAGCATGCACACACCCAGCTTTTCCTCCTCCAACAACACATCCCCAGATCTCTTGCGTCCTTGTTCTCAGAAAAGCTGTCTCCTTTTCAGTCAGCTCTTTGGGGAGTGCATGCCAAATCAGCCAGCGATTTCTCCAGCACTATTCCTCAGCTTCACCCTTCTTCCCTCATCAGCTGTGGCTGACAAAAGCTAAGAGCAGCACATCTGGGGTGACAAGGGCAAGTCCAGTGGCACCTGGGCATTGTGCTCTGTGTCTGCCTCCCCATCTGTCACAGAACAGTGAGGCACTGTATTTAGTCCAGCCATCTTCCTCCTGCCAGCTATTAATGAGGGGTCTGTCTCTCTGATCGTGCTGCTGTACTGCTTTGCCTCCCAGGTCTTGAGGAGGCTGCAATGCACCCATGTTCCACACTGGTCCTATTTTGAAAGTCATCTCCTGCTGGCAAGCCTGGAGTGGTCAGTACCTGTGGGCATTGTAGAGCTCCACTTTTCATTTCCCCCAGAGCAGTCTGTTCTGCTCTTTATGCCCTGCATATCCTGGTTAGCGTCTCTTGCCCTTCAAGTCAGCTTGTCCTCCTGGATCTGGGGTGCTAAACTACAAATAACAGTGGTTTGAACAGGAAGTCTCTTAAAATCTCACTATGTTTATGATTCTGTCTTAGCCCTTAGTTCTGCCCTTACTTTCACTACCAGAGCTAGATGTTGGCTTAAAGAAGAGGGTCCCTTGGAGGACAGAGAAGATTAAGGTCTCTGATGTAGGCACATCCCTCTCTGCACTTTGTTCTCATTATTTTTGGCATAGATTCAGACTGGGCGAAAGCAGCCCTGGGATTTCCTTGCTTAGTAATGACATTTGGCTCGCTGTGCACTCGTGCTCCTCTCTCCAAGGGCCTAATGTAAGCCAAGGCCAGTGTGGAGTGTTCTCCTGACTCCAGGGAGATAATGGTGTGTGCTTGTATGTCCCAGGGAATTGAGGCAGTGGAGCTGCAATGGGTCATTAGTGAGGAATGAGGTCCCCGCTTGTCCTTCCTGACATGTTCTCTTTGAAATCTGCACTGTTGCTTAAATTAGGCTGCAGTGGCTCATCTTTCTATCTCCAGCCTCCAAGGTGCCTTGGACAGATGGATTTATCTCAGTTTTGGCAGGCCTTTTATCTCCCCGGGGAAAAGACATTCTTCACAACAGGAACAGATTAGCAGGGTCTCTATGCCCCCCAGCTTTTAGCACCTGCAGCAGAGCTTCAGGCACCTGTCCTTGGCTCTTTCTGGGGCTTTCCATGAGAATGCCTGGCCTTGTTCCTCTGGCCCCATTTTGGGGGCCAGAATAATATGGAATATTATTCTGGAGGTGGTCTGTCCAGGTGGGTCTTTGAGGCACGGCTGCTGTTCTGACCCACAGGATCCATAGAGTCTTTCTGTTGCTGAACACCTTCCCCATGTACCTGGTGTCAGCTGCAGCCAGGTCCCAGTGCTTCTGTCTGTGGCTGGTCCAGACCCACAGTACCCTGAGGAGTGGGACCTCTCTAGTCAGTGTTCCCCACTGCATGCCAGGATTTCTCAGAGATCCCATCCCTCATATTCTTGGTGCTACCCAAGTGCACCTGGTAGAACTGCTCCCCTGGTCCATCCCATTCCATTTTCTCAAGGCTGGAGACTTGACTCAGGCTCAGGAAAGGGAGATGGTGCACTTGGACATGGTAGGAGAGCAGGACTGGGCAGCAGGGATAGGAGCTGCCTGGTGGCTTGACAGAGAAGTGGTGGAGCTGAAGAGGAGAAACTGAAACTAGGGCTCGTCCCGGCATGTCTAGTCAGGCAGGAAAGTTCAGAGCAGAAAGCTGGGCTCTCCCTCCTGTCTCCTGGCATGGGACACTACTCCTGGCATGGGACACTACCAGCAAAGAGGGTTTTCTCTTAAGTGTTGGTGAGAGAACACAGTGCCCTGGACCAAGGGCAGCTGCTGTAATTCTCCTATGGCTCAGGCTATGAGCACAGATACCCAGAGATGGCCTGTCCCTGTTCTTTCTGGCACACAGCCTCTCCGTGGTGGAGTGGTCCCATCTCCTGGCACATGGACACCACCCACCACAGCTCTGGGCTGTGCAGCAGTCAGGTGCCTGCTCTTCCTGAGACGTGTGTCTGCTCTCTGCCGTCTCCATGTTGGTGATGCCAGCTCCTCTGGCAGCTCATTCGAGGGCCCAGTCTGCTCCTCTCAGTAGCCTTCTCCCTTACATCTAACCCGAGTTCTCCCTGCTGTAGCTTAATCCCATTACTTCTCCTCCATTGACTGGTGAGTCTAATTGGCTCTGTTCCTTTTTCTCATGGCCTTCCTGACACAAGCAGGCCTCTTATCTGTAGCCTTTTCTTCACCAAGCCCAGAGTCTTGATTTCACTTGCCAGGCCCTGGCTTGAGTGGTGGTGCGGAAGTTTTCACTATGTAGTGAGTATGTCACTCCTGCTCTGAGCCTGGCCCAGGCAGGAGGGCCAAAGGTGCAGGCAATGCCTTGGTCAATGCCTGTCAGGATGGCTGTGTCCTCATTCCTGGTGCAGAAGATCTCTTTGAAGTGAGCAGAGCTCACAGAGCTGCTGGCTGCTTGCACAAGAAAAGCAGGACAGCACACATCACCCTCTGGGAAGGTCAGAGCTGGGTGCTTGTCAGTATGATGGGGGCAATAATTAGGAGGATCTCTGCAGTCAGATGGCTTTGGTTTTTTCCATGCATCATTCAAACATTGCAGTTTTCCATGGGTTGAGAGTCCGGCTCAGCATTGCACTTAGCAGCAGACCTTCCTCATATACCAGAAGGAGGGAGTCAGGAATGCTACCAGCTCCTCTTTGTGGCCCCTCATGGTGCTAATGCAACCCAGAAGAGGGATGGTCTTACTGCTGCAAGGCTGGACAATTGGTTTGGGCTATTTGGTGTTTCCCACTCTTCAATATACTTGTCAGGTACTTCAAAGCTCTCCAGCTTTTCTGAACTAGAGAAAAAGAAAGAGAGAGAGAGAAAGAAGTGTGTGAGAAGCTCTGGATTACCTGATCATCAAGACATATCACCACCCATTTATCTATCTGTCAACACAGTAGAAGCTTCCCAAATAGTGCCTAGCACTTTGCTTGTACAGAACCAGTTGATGACACCAACCAGCCAAGTGGTGCTTCTTTGAGCCCTCTGTGTGTCCTGTCTCACTCCACACCAAGGAGGGAGGTGTCAGAGAGGGCTGTCAGGGTGAACAGCTGTAGGGGCATTCATTAGGATGGGGAGAGGGAATCTGAGCCTATGGCCAAGGCCAAGCCTTCCATCCTGCTGTTCATCTGTTGTCAAACAAATGCACCCCCCTTCCTTTCTGCTCCCCATAAAATGCACTTTAGAAATCTATCTGGTCCCTGCTCTCTTTGCTGTCTCTTCACTCAAAAGGCTGCAGAGTTGTTTAATAACTGGTGGATACTCATGGGGTGAGAACTGCAGGAAAATATTTATGAAGTGGAAGTTTAAGAAAGATAGGTAGCATCAATGCCAGTAAAACAACACCTGCTGATTAGCAGGTGGGACAAATAATCTCTTTTAAGCTCTCATTCCAGCCTTTCCACCCATGGCTTCAGTAGTGCTGTCTAATGTCACCAGGGTGCTGCCTTTAGCAGGGCACAGACTGTGCTGCAGTGTGCTCCTGCTCTGCTGCAGTCGCTCTAGGGGCTGGGTCTGCAGTGCCACACCACCACCAGGATGTTGTGTTAGCAAAGCTCTGTGAGTCTCAAGGTGGGGTATGTCCTTCTGATCATGTTTCATTCACATTCAATGGTTAGAATAAAGTCTGTAGGAACATGATCTGGATCCAGGCAATGTCACAATGAAATGCAGTTTAAGTGATAGCTCTATCTGGTGCTGCTGCTTCCTGTGATGCACTTGGGCCTACACTCTCCACTGAGCCAGGTATGCATGGGGACCAAAGGCTGGTTCATAGCACCTGGGACCCCAGTGGGGACTTGGGGCTGAGCCTGCCTAGGGCTGTTTTCCCTGTGGGCATTCTGGAAAAAATGGAAAGGGGTCATAGTCACACTTCAGGTAGAAATTAATGGGCTATGTTCATTCCTAGGGTAATTTTACTGAAGCCAGTGGTACTATACTAATGTGAGGTTGGCTTAGCAGCTCCTCACAGGGATCTGTCCCTGAGTCCTGAAAAATTGATCTGTCACAGTGTTGCTTTGCTGCATAGATTTTGTGTTGGGTCTTGGCCAACATGAATGAATGTTGAATATCTGTAGTTTCTACAAGCAGTGGATTGAATTGTTCTGCTCTACTGCCTCACAGCTGCTCTGCCAAGGGGAACATTATGGATGTGATCTCGTCAACTCCCTCAAAAGCAAGCTAACAAGCAAATTGACCTCCACAGCACCGGGAGAGGAGCTTTCTCCCACAGGATCACAGCCTTTCAGCCTCTGAGCTCAAAGAGGTCCCAAGGACAGAACTGAACCTGCAAGACCCATGGCCTCGTGGCCTGCCCTTCCTCCTTCCCTCCTTACCTCATGTCTGTCTTGGGGGAGGGACATTTCCCTGTGGAGTTCAACAGGCTCCTCTTCCTGCGGCTCGTGAACAGGCTCTACTAACAGGTATATCATCCACCTATGCAACTCTTCCAGAAGCTGCCAGATTTTCAGGAGCCCATTACAGTGTGCAGCATGGCCATCCAGCACTGAGAATAAGCACAGTGGCTGCTGGAAAGCTAAGTGGGTTTTATTCCTCCCCCATTCCCCAGGAAGACTCTTTTTGTTGGGCCATTTTGTTTGTTCGTTCGTTTGGTTTTTGTAAACTTCATTTGGGGGAAATGAAGCTCATGAGAAATTGGTGCCCATCCTGAACCCTCCCCAGTCCTTCGAACTCTGTGAATGGATGGATCACCTACTGTGATTATAATTAGTGGATTTTGTAGAACAAAATAACTTCACACACAGACACATGAGGTTCTTTCACTCTCCATCAGCACAAGCTGCTTCTGCAATCTTAGCTACTCACATTAGTGAAAGAAAAAGCCTAGCTAGAATGTGGTGAGATGACGTAGTGCTTTGTACCAGTCCCATGGTCCCAATGTCCATTAGCAGCGCCGTCAGCTGCCGTGACATGAATTCAGACTTTGGATGGCAGCCCATGAACCAGTCAGGGTGAAAATTTGGAAAATCCCAAGCCTGAGTCTATGCACACTTCCAGAAGCAGATGCAGGGGGAGGATCAGCTGAACGCAGGCATCCCCTCCTGCTCAGCCCCGGCAGGAGCTGGTGGGCTCTGTTTGTGCTGCACCTGCTCCCAGGAAGAGCCTGTCCCCAGGGGCTGAGCCGAGGGGAGTGAGAGCAGCAGTGTGTCTGATGGAGCAGCACTGCTCAGCTCGCTGGGGAAACAGCAGTGACAGCCAGACCCCAAAATAACAGGATTTCACTTTGGGAATGCCAATGGCTTTTTCAAACTGAAATGCCTAACTAACAGCTGTTAGAAGTGTTTCACATTGCTGTTCCTTGCTTAAAAAAAAAAAAAAAAATTTTTGGTGACGATGTGGGTTTACACTCTCCACTCCTTCCATCTCTGTTAGTAATGTGCCATGCTGGTGGAGAAGGAATGCCCATGCCCAAAGCAGATCAGGATGGTGGCCCTGTGGCTTTGCAGTCGGGTGGGTTGATCAGGAACAGAGGCCAGAGTTTAAAATCTTTCTCTGTCTCTGGAGGTGTGATGTGGCTGTCCACCCAGATGTGGCAGGGTGGGGTTCTGCATGCTCCTGCACAGCTGGGATCTGTGGCCCTGCAGAGGGTTGATATGTTTATGGCTTTGGTGTGGTGACACCCATCCACCCTTGCAGCAAGGGCTTTTGACAGAGCATTGCTTGTTCTTTGTGAGAGGAAACTCCTGACCTGATTTCTGTGAGGAGATGGTGTGAAGTGTCACATTTGCTGCAGAGAGTGGCAGGGAGCGGGGATAAAAGCATGGAGCAAGCTGTGTTTGAGAACAAGCTAATCCATTGCTGGCTGTCTGAAACTGGAGAGCTGCCGGATCTGCTCCCTGGACAACGCTTTCCAGCTCTTCTCACCCTGCCCAAACCTGATGTGCAAACTGTCATTCCTCTGAGCTAGCCAAAGCACTCCCCTCTCCTGAACTCCTCCGAGGCCGTGCATTCCCATCATTTTGGTCCTTCCCTGCTGAGTCCCATGGAATGCCAGCAGTTGCATGATGACCACAGGCATGCTGGTGGCCAGACCTCACCATCCCTGCCTGCGCACAGCCTTCCAGCAGCGCTCCCTGCCCTGGCGTGCCCCACTGCTTGCTTGCTGCAGAGCAACCGCAGCACATCCTGCCATCATTTGGTGCTTTCCCAGAGAATTTCACAGCACTTGTCCTGAGTTAGAAGACAGAAGGCCTTGATGTTTTGGTGGTCCTGGTCTCCGGACCAGGGAGGAGAGGAGAGGCAGGTCAGCTGTTGTGGCAGTGAGGGAGCAGGGGACAGCATCATGGTGAAAGCAGCATATCTCCTGGAGAAGTCTGCAAACGTGGGCCCTGTGCTCTCTGCTGGGGCTGAGGGCAGCTGACTGAGGGCACAATAGGATGTGAATGCTCAGCAACACATGCGAGGAAGAGAGATGGTTGAGAACATCTGTAAAGGGCTTTGCAAAATGGTGGTTTTTACAGGAGACAGAAGGCAAAATGGGGCAGGAGGATGCAGTGTTGGAGCAGTGGTGCTGCAAGGCAGGGAGGGAAATGGAGCAGAGCATCCTGAGAAGCTCAGGAACAGAGTGGGCTTTCAAAGCAATCTGTGCATGCTCTGGCTGAGGAGAAAGGCAGGAGGTATTCCCAAGCTGAGGTGCCCAGGCCATGTCGCACTGCGTTGTTGGAGCAGCAATGCCACCTCCAAGCCCAGCAGTGACAGCTTGAGCACATCTCATCAACCACGATGGCCACAAGGTGTAAATGTCACTAATGAATAAATTGCCTTGTGCCTTGGAGAGGCTAATCCATCACAGCCAGAGACAGGGATCTGACAAGCCTGGCTATTTCAGGCATACCCTGTAGGGAGGAGGAATGCTTCATTTCTGAGCCGTCCCCTCCACCTAGGGAAGCCGATGCAGGACTTGGCTCTGTGCCACTTCCCATCTTCCCAGCTACATGAGCTCAGGCTTCATCCCTCTTCACTGCAACTGAAGAAGTACGAAAGGATCTAGATTAGCCAAAATTGCCATGTCAGCAGGGTGGTACACGGGGCTAGCAGGTGATTGAGGTTGGAGGGAAGCTGCTGGACACGAGGCACATGTGCTGTAGGGGTGATGGAATACAGTGGTGGGTTCCCAGTGACTGGGAGAGTTTGTGTTAGTTGTCTGCGTGTGTTTCAGGGCAGGAGTGCTTGGCACTATGTTTTAGAAGCGTGCTGTTTCTTCCTCACCCCCCTGTGCTGTCCCACAGGCAGTGCACAGGACCCCCATTTTCAGCATCCCCTGTGTGTGAACCCAGCCACCAGCACCCTGGCTGACTGTGCAGAGGGCCAGCAGGTATCAAACGGGCAGGGACAGCTCAGCCTAGACAAATCCAGTCCATGGGAGCAATGGGAGGCTGAACACAGCAACCATTTCTGTGCACAGCCTCTGCTCATCCTTGCGGCAACCTGCTCCTCCTCCCCAAGTCGGTGCTCAAAATCAACCTGCCATCCTGTTTGTGACATATGCCAGTGTGACACCTTGCAAATCGATGCCTGGGTCTCTGTGAGCAGAAACCGCCAGGCTTGGGAAGCTGGCCACTGTTTCCTGCTGCCGTGTGCGCTCTGCTCAGAGCAGCGGGAGCCGGGCTCGCCATCTGCTGTGGGAGGGAGCCAGCCGGGTGCCCCGCTCCGGCCTGATGGGACACGCCCCGCTCAGCCCGGGGGAGAGCCCGAGGGCCTTTCCCCCTTCTCTGCCTTCCGGCCAGCCCTGTCTCACCATCTCTCTGGCACACACCCGTGGGGTGGGTGAGGGGGTGCTCCCAGCCTGACTGCTGAGTGCTGCTGATGCTGTGTTGGGAGTGGTGGCAGTGCCCAAGCTCACTCTCTCCACCCGACAGAGGCCCACAAATGGCGCCCCCTCCTCAGAGCCTGCCTTGAAGATAGACCTCATGGGAGAGCTAAGGTTTGTTCTGGCCCTGCACTCAGCACAGTGACCAGCTAGTTACCCACCCCGTGGTGGCTGGACTCGGAGCTGACAAGTGACCCACCAGCAGCAGGCATGTTGACACTCCAACAATCTGCTGTTGCTGTCTGGCCAGAGTGTGTGGCATTTGAAATGGTTTCAACCCTTGCAGGCTGGCAGATAGTTGACTGTTGGTCTTGGGTGTGGGCAAGTGCTGCAGGCTGCTTGGTTTGGACTTTGCTTTTTGGCCAAGAGATGGATGGGAGAGAAGGCAAAGAGTTCTCCAGGCAACAGCTACCTGTCCAGGCATTCCTGCGTGCGGCAGCCCAGGAGTGCGTTCGAAGGGTGCTTAAGTGGTGTTAACAGTCTCAAGCTGTTAGAAGGAAAATGAGCAGTGAAAAAAGCTCCTGGAAAGCAAGTTAGAAGTTGTTCTGGTGATGACATGTTTTCCCAAGCCCTTTTCTTTCCGTCCCTTGTCCTCCCTGGCTCTGGTGGCCAGTTCCTCATATGTCTGCTAGCATGTCTGCAGGATCTCATTGCTGCCCTCCAAGCATGAGCTTTCATTGCACAACTGGCTGACCAGCTGCAGCCCTGTCCTTGGAGCCACAGGCAGGCTTGTCTAGGACCAGGCCACCCCCATTAAACCCCCACCCTCGCTGCTGGAGCTGTTGCTTCATCAGCCTGATGCTGATCTGGGTCTTTTCTGCTGTTTCTGAACATGAGTTCTCATCTCATTGAGGTGTGTCATCCAGTGAAAATATTTTGTAAATGCAAATAAAAATAAATAAGTATATTCAATACCTCGGTCTCGAGGATGGGAAACAAGTAGTGGGAGTTGCCCAGGTAGGGAGGTTTCACAGCTGCTACTGCTGGTTAGGAATTCTTCTGGACGTAGCCCCTGGAGCATCCATCAGTAGTTGGGAAGGGACTACACAAACCTGTGAGGGCTTGGGGCTGAGCCCTGTCAGCACCCCTGCTGCCAGGGCAGCCCTGCACTCCATCCTTTCTGATCTATGCGGGTGTGACACGGTGCAGGTAAAGGTCCTGTCAGCCAGGGGCCAGCGGCACCTCGGTGTCTGTATCCATCAGGCAGGGCAAGGCAGAAGCGGGTACGTGGTGAACAAATCCTTTTGTGAACACTGGGAAACGGTTTTTACTTTTCAGCTCTGTCAGTATGATCTAGCTCTGTCTGTCTCTCTATATATGTACAAACAGTATATCACAATGTTGCCTTTTTTGTTGGAAATATCAAAGTACAAAGATTGTAAACCAAATCGGTGTAATAAAAGTTTCAGATGATTCACTGAGGTGGTTGCCAGCAGTGGGTCTGTGAGCACTGGCGTTGGGCAGGGCTCAGAGGCGTGGGAAGCTCCTGCATTGCCCAGAAGGTGGGAAGGGATGGAAATCAACCCACTTGCTTAATTCCCTGATATCTCCTGAGCAGGATGGTCAGTGGACCAACTCACTCAAGTATGTGCCTTGTCCCATCCTCAGATGACTACAGCCTGTAGAGCAAAAGGAAGCTGCTCCATTTTGCTCCAAGCCCAAGGAAGCTGCACTGTTTTCAAACTTGTGAGCTATGTGGGCCAGCAGTCCTGAAGGGACCCCTCTAGCTTGAAGTTATGCAAAACACAGATTGCTTTGGACAGGTTTGCACAGAAGAGCACTACTAGGTAAGGTAAGCATCTGGTTGTAAAGAATTCACCTGTTGCAAAGCAGGCTAGCACTGATTAAAAGCAGAGCAGCCCAAAGCAGGAAACTACAGTGGTGAGACCTCTTGAGTTATTGAATTTATTTCTATTTACTTTTCACCACCCATATCAGACTCCAGAGAAATTTACTATAAATTCAAATAGATTATTGAGCAGAGCAATAGCCAGAAAAAGCTGCTGAGGAACTAGAAACAACATTGCCTCAATCCTCTATGCCTCTCACATCCTCCTCAGCAAAACCTTAAAGTTAGGTCTGGACTAGACCATTTAGGTGGCAGAGACTTCATCTTTGCTGCTTTACAGATGAAACAATATTCACTTGCCTGAAATAAGCTTGCTGCTGGAGCATAGAAAAGCGTCACAGGAGGTGAGATTTAGGGTGCAATGAGAGAGAGGGCTTAAGAGGCAGATTGCTCTGTGGTGCCACTACAGTGCCTTGAGATCAAGTGTCTGTCTCCAATGAAGTCACAGGTTGAATGATGTGGCTACGGTGGCAGCCACAAGTTGTGTTTCTCAGGAAAGCAAATAAAACCAAGACCTTGAAGCAGAGTGTTTCTAAGACTGCACACCCAAAGCCCATTGCTCCCTGGAGCACTTCATTCAGAGGGTTCAGTGCTGGGGTGCTGCAGAGATGCCAGCCTCACTGCTTCCCGATTGGCCCACACAATTTCGTGAATGCGGAAATCTGTCTCCTGTTCCACCTCTGCGTGGCGGAGATCAAGCTCGGTCAAAGTCTTGTTGTTTGCCAGCCCTGCAAGCAGCTGCTTCCCACCATCCTGCAAAAGGATCAGAGGGGATGGTTAAAGGAGGATATCCAAAACAGAAGTGTATTGCTCCTTTTCCCTCCTCCCCAGGGCAACTTCTGCTGCTGCCAGTGGGAGGTCCATGAGATAGTGCCAAAAGGGATAAAGGCCTCCACCCAGGTCCGAAATGTTGCTCACAGGAGAAGTGCAAAGGAGGAATGTAACCTTATGCAGCTCTCTGTGACATGACACATGCTAATGACTCCCTCTGGGTACCATGTCAGGAGTTCTCAAGCTCATGCTGGTTAGTAACATCTGACAATGATAACCTGAGAGGAGTCTGCTCTCCCCTGTCCCCCAGTTCCCAGCTTATTGCTGGCTGGGCACAAATGGATTAGAGTGCTGTTCCTCATCTTGGCAGTTGTGAGAGCCCCAGAACTGGCAGTTTTCTGTCTGGATGCCATTTCCCAGGCTGGGTTGGCTTTACTGAGAGGAGTATCTCATGGAACTGAAGACCAGCCTTCATGAGACAGAAAAGGTGATGTAGCCTTTGGGAGGCACCCACCCAGAGGGAGGTTTTCCCCCCCATACATGAAGCACTGTATTTAGGGATGTGAGAATTTCCAGAATTTTTTTTCTGCTGTTGCTATTCTCTTACAGGTACCAAATACACCTCCTGCCCCTTCTCCTCCATCCAGATGGCCCTCTCATCCCAACACCCTGCCTCTTAGCCCTTTTGCCAAAAAGGACAGAGCAAAAAGGTCTGGGAAGAGGTCTCTTTTTAATGGGCTACAGAGGTCAGAATTGAATGCATCTCTAGCAAAACCCCCAATGTTCCCAAAGATAATATTACCAGCCACCTTTTGGGCTGCCATGGAACTTCACAAATGGGTAACAGGAGAGCTCATCAGAAGGAAGATTCTAAGCACAGAGATAATTATTTACTAAACAAAAATCCTTCTATCCTTTCCAACCTTTGCCCCCTTCTATCATTAAACTCAAATGGGTTTCCACATCCAGGACCATAAAACTCAGAACTCACAAAAGGTTTTCTCCCATCAAATCCTTTTAAAACCCTTGTCAAATACATTGATGCCAATATTCCTGCCAGCAGGGACAGCTGGTCTTGCTGTCTCTTTATTTGACAGTGAGAATAATCGAGGCAGCACAGAAAGTTTAAAAGCCAGCATGATTGCTTTTGGCTGTCTAGTTTCAGATTTCTAAAGCTCTTTTTAATCAGCAGAAGAGAAGCGGTCTGGTTTGTGGGCATGTTGCATACTGCAGCTCTTAGGGATGTAGTAAGATCTGTGGATGTTCCTCTGTCTAGAAAATGTAAGCCTGTGTTTTAGGAGCCACTTACAAGCACACAGACACGACACTCCTGACCCACCGCACCGCTCCTGGTGAGTTACAGAAGCTCAACAACCAAGCCCATTTGCTAACAGTCTCCTCTGAGCATGTGATGGACAGGAGAAATTCTGGGAAGGGTGACACTATCTGTGTGCTGCTGAGTGACAGATGGCACAGCAGATCCAAAGCACAGAGGAAATGCATGAGACCCTCATCTCATGCTGCCTATCATTAACTACGCTCACATGTGCGAAGCATCTGTGACTTCTCACAGACATGCTTCCTGGTTTTCAGTTTCCTGGGGGTAAAATCCCTCTCTGCCCAAAAGCCCAAAGCCTCAAAGACAGATTCAGCCCTATGAACAGAGCTAGATGTTACAAGCGAGGTAAATGCATGTTCATGCAGAGAAGGTGTCCTTCTCTTTCCTGACATCTGCTACAGTCTCTTCCTGGCTCACAACTGATTGTTATCATTGCAAGAATACAAAATGAGGGATGCATTTGCCTCTGTGGCTTTGAGACAGCCTCAGGATCTGCTTTGCAAGGCCACCACACAGGCTCACAGACTGCAGGCAGAAAAGGCTTCTCTTACCAGCCCCAGGTGGTTGCATGAGAAGTTGATGCTTGTCAGAGAGGTGTTCTGAGCCAGGACCTGGGAGAACACTGCTGCAGTTGGCTCTGACAGGTTATTACTTCCCAGATGGAGGCACTTCAGGCTGGTGTTGGTCAGCAGGGCACGGCCGATCGCCTCCCCGCCTTTGTCCTCCACGAAGTTGAGGCGCAGGTTCAGGGAGGTCAGGGTGGAGCTCTCAGCCAGGCCTTGAGCAAGAGCCTGAGCCCCCAGGTGACAGATCTGGTTGTTACACAGATTGAGAGTTTCTAGTTTGCTGTGGCTGATCAGCTTGCCAATCGCTTGTGCCCCGTGGTCCCTGATGAGATTGTGGGACAAGTCCAGCTCCAACAAGCGAGGGTGATTCTGCAAGCTACGGGCCAGGAGCTTGATCTTCTCATCGTCCACTTTGCTTCGTGTCAGCTTGAAAACCTGTGGGCATAAAAACCAGGGTCACTACAACAGCCAAGGCTTTGGACTGAGCTTTGTACAAAACCATCATGGAGTTAAACCTATGGTCCACCAGACAGGATTCATCTCCCTTCACTTCAGACACCTCTAGCAAGCAGGCTCAAGTATTTGCTTTCCTAGTGGGCTGAAACTTCCAGGAAGCAGGGCATGCCACTGATGTCCCATGCCTATTCTACGGAAAAAGGGTTTGCCTCCTGGAAATGCCTGTTCCTTTCCTCTGACTGCACAAAATCTCTAACTGGGGGCTAAATTAAAGCAAGATAAAGCTGTCAAAACATCTGCAGCAACTGGCAGCAGAACCCAGCCCAGATCACAGTCAAACCTGTCTGGATGAACATGTGCACCAGTGATAACCACAGAACAATGTCCCGTGTGCCTGGGGCATCCTAATAGCCACAAGAGAGGTAATTACTCTTCTGGAAGCCATATTTCCCAAAGTATGAGAGTCTGTGGGGAGTTCATCCAGCTCACTCCTGCTCCACTCTGGATAGCAATGCCCACTGATGTTTTGGAGGGGCTGAGTATCTGTATCTGCACTATCCCTCATTGCTAAGGCAAGTGTGAGTGTTTCCCCACACTATTCTTGGGGGTCCTCTCTCCTCTGGGAGAGGCTGACATGCATTTACTGAGCAAAACTACCAAAAACTCCTTATGAAAAGCTCCCTCTGGACTTTTCCTCTCCTGTCTCCCAGAACCATATGAGAGTTAAAACAGTAGAGTGCTGCTGCCTCTTATGCTACAGGCAACAAGTTTTGTGGGAGGAAACATTCTTCTCACTGATCCCCAGACAACCCATTCTAACAAGGACATGGCAGAACAAGATACTCAGCACTAGGCCAGCAGGTTAACATCTCTGCACTCTGTCAGAGTCTGTAACTTGCAAAAGGAAGGGTGGTACCAGCAAGCAGAACTGATCCCGGTATTTCTATCCACAGGCAATTTGAAGATCTAGCTGAGGCAGTAAGGTTCAGTTTGGGGTATATTACTTTCAAGTTACGGCACATCCTCACGGCAGAAGCCAAGTTGGAGCAGTCCAGCTCAGTGAAGTTAAAGAGGTTCCACTCAAAGTTCATGCCACAGCTCTTCACATCATAAATGAGATGAAGCTCTTCAAGGTGAGGCAGAGAAGTAATGAGCTCTTTCAGGTTGTAGTGATGCTTGTAGACCTCACCCATTTCAGCCTCATCCTCTGCGTCAGAGAGGTCATGGCCCTCCTCCTTTGGATCCACCTGCAAAGGTGGCAGGAACTGATTGATCTCCAGTTTCCGCACGTAGTCTTGGCAGAGCGGGATGAGGTCTAGGACCTGGTCGGGGTCTGTGGTGTTAGGGATGAAAAACTTCAGAATGTTCTCCAGGTGACGTTCAAAGAACATCCGTTTCCAGCTGTCCCCGTAGTTGGACACGTCACACACTTGCCAGCGCTCCATACAGCACCTCTTCCAGTACTCCTCATGGCTTACTCTGTTGGCAGTCACAGAGAGTGGAAGGCTGGTGGAGAGCTTCTCCACCACCTTCTTTTGGTGCTCAGGCAGAAGATCATTCAAAATAGGGTTGTCTGGAAGAGATAAAAAGAATGAGAGGTTGGTCTGGGCATAGGAACAATTGCTGGCACTATGGTTCTGCCCTGGCCCCCAGCTGTGTGCCCATGCCCTCCCCTCTGATGGCACTGGCTCTCTCCTTGGTTGCCAGCAGCTGGAGCACAGAGCTAAGTTGGCAGAACACATGTAGGATTCATCTGTACATTTCCATGTATGATTTCTAACTTTTACAATGAAACATCAGTGCAATTTGGTTTACTCTCATAATAGTTGGGAACTGCACCAGACACTGTGCTCCCCATTTCAACTTGGTTTGAATGCCAAAAAAATCTTGGTTTTATATTCAGGGCAGGAATTCGGTTCTCAAGAGAACTAATTCAGCCTTACAGTGATGGGAGAGCTTGGCCTGCCATTTGCTGAACTTTCTCCCTTTTGGTTTCTAAGCATATTGAAGAACAGTATTTGAGAACAACTGTGTGCTTTTCATGCAGGTCCTTGTGCCTATTTATCTTAATTCAAGCATTGGTCTTGTGGGGGGGCGTATGTGGCCTGAAGTTCGAAGTCCGGCTAGCTGAGGGCGAATGGCCGACGCCCCTCTGCAATTCCTGGCCAGCACCCCTCGGCGTCTGATGGCCTCGGGCTGTGCTGGCTGCGGACTGGCTCACACCGCTGGTATTGGCGAGGAACGGTGCTGACCACTTCACCGGGGGTTAGCGTCAGTTTATTGAAGGTGTAGCAGGATCCAACGTGGGGAAACCAACCGGGAAAGTGGCCCCAAATAGGGGGTGAAACAGGATTATAAAGGAGGGGGGTGGGTACAGGCGGAACCAATCGGGAAAGGTGAGGGGATGAAGTTCACAGAACTGACACTCCATGGAAATCAGTAATCAAAAGGTAAGGGAGGGGTCCCGGGACCCCAGCCAACCAATACCTCCAGGGGAACGAAAGTTCTGGAAAACCAGGAGGAGTGGGGGGTGATTGACTGAGCCCAGGGAGGAGAAAAGATTTACTAAAAAGGGAAAAAGGGGCAGGAGAAGTTATATAACTTGGGTGACAGACACAGGGGTAACCATGGTAACCTAACGGACATCAGGGCTGTGGCGGGAAAAACTGGGGGGGACAAAACCATTTTACACTTAATAGGGGGAAACAATACATAAATTGGGGAAATAACACAAGAAACTTAACAACACACTACAACAGGTCTTACCTCAAATTGATTCCTGCTCCTTTTAGCTGAGGCACACTCCTAGCTTTTAGGTCCACCTTGTTTAAATAAAAATTCTGTTTTCCCAGGTACTCTTTCCCCTGAGTCTCTTTCCCAATGCTTGCCCTAAGCTGTCTTGTCTGTCACAGCTGTCTTCTCTGGTGGAAGTTCTTTATGCCCAGAAATGCCAGAGAAAAGCCATGTGTACTCACACCATGAATATTTGGTCATGCATACACAGTTGTATTGAGTAACATAAATCATCAGTGAAGAAACTTATCTGTGCATGGGAAACCAGATTATTAAACACAAAGTAGGATTAGCTTTATAGTTCCCCAATTTCTGGAGCATTCCCTTCCTAAGGACACTGACAGTTTTACCACAGCCTCTTCCTGGACTCTATTCCAGTGTGCCACAGCTGACACTGCGGTGACCTTCTCTGCGAAGTCCCATGACACAAGCAGAGGTGAGACACGTATGGGCAGGGCTGGGCTAGCTTCACTCAGGCTCACTCAGGCCCCACTGTGGGCAAGGTGCAGCCTCACAGCTCAGGTAACAGCACGAGGGTCCCCATTAAAATGAGCACACAGATTTTATGTGTGCACAGTGCAGGTCCAATGCAATTGGCATCAAACTGACTGATCAGGCTGCTGGGACTGCAAGGTTGTCCCAGCTCAGACCCTCAAGTACCTTCAGCTCCTGGCATAAGGCAGCACTAAGTTCCTTTGTACTGTCTTACAGTCCCAGTGCGGACATAGCCTTAAAACTATCTTTGGTCTTTGCTGCCACTTCACTGAGTCAGCCAAAAAGACAGGCCCTTCTTCTCCCCCTCCCAGTCAGTTCTTTCTCAGATGAGACACGCTTCTTCTGTTTTGCTGTGTTTCATCAGTCCACCTGCTTCAAAAGCACATTCCCTGCCTGAGGATATAACTTGTCACATCACCACCAAAAGCCATGGAGGAGGGCTCAGCCTGTGAGTACAATACTGAGATGATAGCTCCTTTGGGCAGGAGCAATTCTGCATCTCTTTGTACAGCACTCAGTACAACAGGGCCCCATCCTCGAGCACTACCCTAACGTCTGTACGAATCAAGAGCAGGAAACAGCAACTGCACAGCCCCAGTCATGGTTGAGGTGAGTCCAGAAGAGCATGGATGGAAGAAGATGTGATAGAACAAGGTCAGTACAGATTCACATCCTGGAGTGCAGCCCAGAGGACTACAGCCATCCCTGGAGTGTACAGATACATAGCAACTAAACAGTTTGTTTAACTGGCTGCCCAAGGGGATATTTCTGCCCATCTGCTCCTCTGGCAGGGCTGGGTGCCACACTGCCTTTCAGATGCATCTGCCTGCCTTGGTGACCCTCTGCTCTGTGGGACTGACCCTCTTTCCACGTGTCCTAGAGTCAATGTGCTCCCACTTACTTTCGAAATTGTGAGCGATGTGCTGGAGGCAGAGCTCCGTGAGGGGGGGGACAGTGACCAGGGACCAGCTGAGATCGTCGGTGATGCAGTGGCGTGTGTAGAATGAGACATCAGTGAGGCTGGCCTGAGGTGGACACGGTGAGGGAAGGGATCTGCTCTTATCACCAGCTTCTGTCTGCTGCATCCTTGCTCAGGACCTACTTCTCCTTCAGGAGAAGCAAGGGGAAAATTCCTTGAGAGTCACCACTAAATGGTTACCTGCAAAATAAAAAGGCAGCTTTAGAAAGAAGCTGGCAACATTAATGGTCAGCTCACACTGCTCTCCTGTAACACACTTGCCCTTTGCCTGCCACCTTTGCTTTGGACTGGAAGCACTGCAGCCAAACAACTATTACTGAGCCTCATCTTTATACCCTGCCCTGTGCAAAGAGGTCTCTAGGCACCACATACAATAATGAGATAATAACGTGGTGTTAATTCAGAGTGCTGTTGAAGAGGATGGACAGGAATTGATTGTTTACTGCCTTTTCCAATAAAAGTAATAGGGGAAGCTGGCAAGAGCTAGGCTTAAAGCAAAGGGTTCTTCACACAGGCTGCAGTTGAATTGGGGAATTCCTTGCCACAGGATGCTGCGGATGTTAGGAGTCTGCAGACTCTAAGAAAAGTCCATGATAGAGAAACCCTTTGAGAAATGATGAAATACACAGAAGTCATGTGGCTCAGTGTGAGCAGCTGAACACAGCTGGAGGTGGGGAGAGTGCTGGAGGAAAGAACACATACTTGCATTGTTTTTCTGCTCTTCTCCAGGTGTCTGCTTCTAGCCATTGTCAGAGATGGGTTTTTGGGCCAGCTATCCCCTGGTTTGATCTGGTATGTCTGTTCTTATGACTCTCTAAAGACAGATGCTTTACAGATGAATACATTTAAGTGTATTCTTTTCCTGCTTTTCTCCATTATTCTCTGGCTGAACTCCTTCCAAACATCCATTAACTGATGAGATGGGTCAGACCTGTTCAGACCACACTGAGCCTAAGCAGATATGAGCTAAAAGAATCAGCCTGGAGCAGAAGGAAGGATGCCTGGTCCTATTAACTTTGCAGAGCTTTCCCAGACCAAAGTTTTCCATTGGCTGTTACCTATTCCAGCCTCAAGGCCAGTGCTCTCAGAATCCCACACGTATGGTTATTGCCTGGAAGTCCTAATGGTTCTCTAACCAGCCAGTCTGAAAGAGGCAGAAAAGACACCAGGAAAGAAGCATCCACTCGAGTTTTGGGTTCCACAAGAGCACCAGGTCTGGTGAGCACCCCCCAGGGCATACAGACCCATGCTGATCCTTACTGGGGCTACTGGGACTTAACAGGGCTGCAGCACAGGGCTGGGCAGTTTCAGGCTGCAGGACACCTAAAAGAAGCATGAGGCAGAGGTGGATGGCAGCGCCAGAGGTGAGATCTTCCTGCAAGACCAAGAGGATATCTCAGGGCAGTGGTGGCCTTGTACCAACAAGATCAAAGGATCCTGTGGAAGGATAACTGCCATGTAGTATCTTTGGCCACCATATCCCTCACCTGAAGGGTGGTTTGATCCCAACCAGCTCCTCCTTTATGAGGGATGTGATCCAGACAGTGGTCCCTAGATGAACCACCTTAGTCCTTCCTTCCCCTGCACAAGGTTGCTCCTTTCACCTCTGCCTTCCCAGCTGATGCTGCTTCTGCCCTCTCTCTGAAAGCTTTGGAGCTGGCTTTGCTAGTGTTACTCCCTTTGCTCCGTCCCCCTCCAAAAGGCATCTGAGGAAGGGCCTGCAAAAGAGGGAAGAGATCTGTGAAATGCTGAGGTCTAGAAGAGTGGAGCAAATGATTCATGCTGTAAATATGGCTATGTAAAAAAGGCTTCTTCAAATGCACTTGAGGCAGGCCTGAGAGGCACAGTTGGGAAAGGGTGGGGATGGCAGAGGCAGGGCATTCTCTGGGCCAAAGCAGGAGGATGAAGAGTGCCAAGGACAAGGAAGCTGTATTTCCTGGGAGGCAGTATTGTACAGATGACAAAGGTAAAGGCTGTAGAAAAAGGGAGCCTGATCTGATGAAGGGTGGAAATGGGGAGAGGAGTGAGTGTTAGGCAGCTGTGAGAATGCTGGGAATCCTTTCCCTGCAAAGGTCCTTGTGCCTGTGGAAGGTGCTATGATGATAGGTCACCTTTCAGGGGGAAAAGAAGAGACCTGATTCTCCACAGCACACTAACCCAGCTGAGGCCCAACTCCTGGTGTGCTCGATGGACTTCTATGGAAGGGCAAAACACAGCCAGGAGGCAGTGAGGTGGCATTAATAGAAGTGACTGGGAAAATTGTTTTCTCCTTGCTCAGTCCTTTGTACTATTCAAAAAGCATCTGTGTCATTTTGTCCCCCAGGCCAATCACAGCTGATTGGAGCTTCTGATGGCTTTCCTGACCTTTTGGTAACAATCATTAAAAGGCAGCGGTTGGGGAGAGCCAGTGCAGCATTGATGGCCTAGGATTATTTCCTGTTTGCTCCAGGAGGTTATGGGATTGCCTGTTTACCCATGGCAGGTTGATTTTCAGAGGGTAGGTAACCCATGGCACATGCAGGGCTGCCAAATGGGCTCCAAGAGTCCAGGCAGGAGACATAGCTGCACTGAGGCAGTGCTGCCCAGGCTGCTGAGAGGTTTTCCCTTCATCTGAGCCCGAGAGCAAGTCAGCTCAGCTGACTCCACCATGCCCACTTGTCATTCACTAGAAAGCCAACAGGAGCAAGGCTGCAAAGCATCCAAATCAACCCCATTCCTGCTGCCAGGTCTGATGCTGAGCCACTGCTCCCAATACATCCAATCCCTCCACACCAGCGTGGTGAGCACACCTGCCAGGTGCCCTTAGCACCAGGGAAGAGCCTCCTTCACAGCTCACCCCCTCTGCTTTGTCTGCAGGAGTCTCACCCAGCCAGAGCAGAGACTCTAAGCCAGCTTCCAGAGTCAGGTTTGCCAAGCACGTATTTAAGCACAGGAGTAGTGCCACAATTCACTATCAATAAAACAAGCCAACACTGTTAATGCACACTCCTTCCCACCCACTCTGCATACACATCAGTCACCTATCCTAAAAAGGATTTATTAGACAATATACAGTGAACAGAGCCATGTAGCAAATTCCCAATTTTTGTCATTTAACACCCAGATCAGACTGAAAAGTAAATAATGCTTGAACTTCTTAAAAAAATAAAGGAAATCACACATCCCTTCCCCAAGAGGAACTGACAGAAATCTACTCACACAACCAAATTATGCTGCTACTAACATGCCTTACAAACCTTCTTCAACTAATCCTGTTTTGATCTGGAAATAAAAGATTTTTGCTCTTTTCATTCACACCAAATCCCAGAGAGACCAGAAAAAAAAAGAGCTGCATGGAAACTGGTGACCTTTGGCTGATGTTCCTACCAGGATTACAGAGATACAAAAAATGGAACAACAGTAAACACTGTGCTTACTGGAGAGTTTGTAAGAGCAGGATAAATTATTTCAGAGAGTGGTTATGCCCCAGCCAAGACTGCATTTGCACTGAAGCTCTGCCTGCCCATTAATTGAGGAGGCTCTTATGCCACTGCAGCAGCACCCTGAAAATGCCAGTTGTTCTGCAGGTGTGCCAACCTTAATGCTATTACGTGTAGTCCAGGCAAGTGATCCTGAGTCTGGATAACACCACTGATCCCACTGACACCCGTGGGGACTTGCCATGCTGTGGCACCTCCATGGGCTAATGCTAAGAGTGCATTAGGACACCGTGTTGCAGTCTAAGTCTGGGCCTGAGACACTGCAATGGGCTTTGAGTGAGTTAAAAAAAAAAAAAAAAAAAAAGAAAGCCAAATGAAGAATCTATTTAGCTTCAAATATAATGAAATTTGTCTGCAGTGGGAGATTGGGCAGAGTGAGGCCAGCTGGCCGTTTGGGAATTTGGTTAATGTCACCACTGTAATCCTGGCGGTGTGAAGGGCCAAAACTGTGCTCCCGCATCTCTGTCAGCGCGGCCTGGGAAGGGCCACTGCCCCAGTGGGATGTCAGAGAACCCAAAACTCAAAAAAGCATTGCACATCGCAGACCCGGCCACTGCGCGCAGCCGGCTCTGCCGAGCCGGTCCCTGGAGGCTCGGAGAGGGCTCCCTTCCCCAGAGGGCAAGGAGAACGCCTGGGTGCCCCGCCAGCCCAGCTCCGGGGGATGCCGGCCCTGCGCTCCCCCCGCCAGCCAAACTCCTCTCCAGAGACCCCGAGAGGGACAGGAACTCATCGGCGCGGCCGCTTCGTTACGAGCCAGGCCTGCGAACCTCCGGGAAGGGCCGCTCAGGGGCGCTGGGTGTGCCCAGCCCTGCGAACCGCCGGGGGAAGGCCCGCTCAGGGGCGCTGGGTGTGCCCAGAGCTGCGAACCCCCAGGAAGGGCCGCTCAGGGGCACTGGGTGTGCCCAGAGCTGCGAACCGCCGGTAAGGGCTCGGTCAGGGGCACGGGGTGTGCCCAGCCCTGCGAACCGCCGGGGGAGGGTCCGGGACGTGAAACGCACGGGTCCCTCCCGGCACCTGTGCCTGTGGGATTCGGCTGCCGGCTCTGTCTTGCTGCTGCGGGGCAGGGAACGGAGCGGGACCAGGACTAGCCCGGCCCCTGCGCTCGCCACGACCGCTGTCGCCACGGACGCGGCCGTTGCCGGGGCGGGGCTGCCGCGGGCCGCGACCCCCGGCCGGGCACGCGTGGGGCTCGGGACAGCCGGGCCCGGGTGCGCGGCCCGGTCCGAGCCAGGCCTAGGCAGGGCGCCGGGCTCCCTTCATGGGCCTCCCCGGCTGTCACCGGGCCTGCCCGCTGCCAGGGCATGCGGGGCGCCAAGAACCAGCAGGAAGGCAGAGGGACGGGATTTGGGATGGGCTCTCCCGTCACCCCGCCCCGTGCAGCTGCTAAAAATTAGTGCCGTGGGGAGTAGGAGCCCCCTCTTGCAGCACACAGGAGATGTGTGAGCTCATCACCATGCTCCACGAGGACTGGATGGGGAGGGAGCATTTGGCGAAGTCCCGGACACTCCTGCAGCAGCAGCAGCTGCTGTGGCATTATGGAAAGAATGGGGCAAGGTGTGCAATGTGAATGGTTCAGTACCAGTCAGTATTCAAAGGATGAATACATTGCTATTCTCAAGATACCCGTTTCCTTGAAAGTTTGTATGGCTAAATGTACGCTGTCTGTGCCTGAAATGGGCTTGCTTCAGGGCCTCATATTTTGGGGCAGATGACATCACAGGCAGGTCTGAGGGGGAGGAAAGCAAATTTGAGAACTCCACTGATGGCAAGAAGATCTTGGTCCATCTGCTCCATGTTTGTCTCTTCTCCTCGACCTGTTCATTTTTCATTCTGTTAAGCATCCTCTATAGATGTGGGGAAAGACCAGAATCCTCATCAAGACAAACATCATGCTGTGGAATATAAAGAGTAAACAAGGGGTTGAAAACATGCATCTCCTCTTTCCCATTTCTCAGATCTAAGCATTGCAGTATTTGCCAGGGTATTTCCAGCCTGAGACAGGTTTTTCTTTCACTCCTTTGGAATGCTGATGTAGCGGGCACAAGAGGAGTGCAGCCAGCCTGTGCCCTGTGGGAGCATACATAACACTGGTGCCAGCTCTCATGACAGTCCTGCAAGTCCCATAATAGCTGGCAGTTTTAGGAAGCTGTGCTGACTTTCATATAAAATTTCCCTCCTGGTCATGAAGAAGATGTTAAAAGCATGATCCCAGATCACCCCAAAGGCTCAGCAACAAAACAATAAATGCAAAGAGGCATGGATTAAAAAAATGGATCAAGACTCTGAGGCTTCCTTTGTGAATTTCAAAGATGGAAAGTTAGACCTTGGCTGCAATGTACTTCTTTTTCTAGGTGTGGCCTGATTCTGTCACTCAGCTCCCCAGAAGTCAGTGTCACTGCCTGTGAGTCAAGCTGGTGTTTAGCACAGTGGGGTGGTCAGAAGGCTTGCAAAGCCCTTCACAAACGCTGGCCTCACACTGACCATGTTACTCCTGGGAACACATCTCCAGGGCTTTTGAGACCTTGAAAAGCAGAAATGAGAGCAACATAAAGCCAGGGACATTTTCTCTTGCACTGATTTCCATGCACACATTCAGTCAGACTCCTGAATTGCAAAGGAGATAGCCAAATCAGATCCACAGAAATAGCACCCCTGAATTACCTGCACAACAGTGATCAGTTTCTGAGCTGAGCCTTCAGCAAGCATCAACACTGAGGTTTTTAGCCCACCTCATGGACAATATAATGGAAATGTCACGTTTTGGAGACTTCACAGTCCAAAGGAGCTCAGCTGTGTCTACCCAGTCACTGATTCCCAGAGACACCAGTGCCCAATATTGCAGTCAGTTGTCAAAATGGATGCAATCAGGTGTTGAATCATATGCTGAAAAGAAGTAGTGATAGTCCAAAAATAGCTGTGTTAACTCTTTCTCTACCTTAGCATTTATTTCCAGTGGGAAATGTAGACATTAGTGTTGTTCCCAGTGGGGTGTGCAGTGGCAGTTGCTCCTTAAATGCTGTGGAGTAGGGATGCAAGGTAAAACATTGCATCCATTCCCATTCCCATCCCCACTGTTGACAGCTGAGAGCGAGGATGAGGGAAGGTGCTGCTTCCTAGCCCCAGTGACTAAGGCACTGTCCTACCAGCAGACCCCAGGTGCCCTCTGTATCCCTCCAGCTGCCAGCTCTCAGATTTCCCCTAGACAGCACCTGTGATGGTGTTGTGCATTATCAGCTCTGCCAGCTTTGCCTGGAGTTGGAGGACAGTGTAACAACAGTCAAACCTCAAATCACAACAAATAAATTGGACAGGAGCCAGGTCCTGCAGTGCCTTGTGTGGGAGGAACACGTCCCACAGGGCATCTTCTGCTGCTAATGTGAAGATTCAGGTGCTGTTCTGGAAACAAAGCTGTGGCTGTAGGGTGACAACCTTTTTTAGTGTCCCAGCATGATGGACTAGAAACATTATCCTCCCTGGCTTTGCCCAGCCACCAACACATCCTGCAGCCAAGCATTTCTGCTCCACCTCTCCATCTTCCTCTCTCTTTCCTTCTCTCCTGTTACACCAGCAGCAGCTGTCTCTTCAGGGACTGCAGGAGCACATCTGGTGAGCTTTCTGCCCACAGCGAGTAGCAGGCTGTTTATTTACAGTGGCAGCTGGAGGTAGAAGGAATGAAAAAAACCCTCTCTCTCTGCATGTGTCCTCCTGGTCAGCCCTGCTAGTGCATCTCCTGCAGCCTGCAGTGTCCTCACATCACACCATGATGGCCAGAAGTCACCACACTAGTCCAGGATATCATTTCATGTGAGTGCTGTGCTCCATGTGGGGCAGCCTCTCTAGGTGATGCCTGCAGCGAGGCAACTTCCATCTGTCAGATGTGGTTCATCTCTCTGTGGGGAAGAACCGTGGGCACAGCTGAAGGTCAGGTTTGAGAGGAGCCTGTTGGTGTTTGATGTCTGCCTGACACCAAAGGGACTCACTAGGGCAGGAGCCAGTGAGGTTTGTCCTCAGCACTGGAGTCTTCTTTCATTAATGGCTTCTATCCTTTCAGCGAGGAGCACAGAAAGTTGCCAAAACTGGGCAGGACTCAGAAAATTGAGGATGCTGAGGAGCAGGGACTGGCTCCAAAGCTCTATTTCCAGGCCCTCCTCTGGCTGGCTCCCTGCAGCTCTTGCTGGAAAACACTGTTTACAAGCAGCCAGCAGTTCCTGGAGTCCTGGGGGAAGCAGCAAAACAAATGACATCCTGGAAGGAGGAAAATTGCCCCTGTACAGCCAGTGCTGAAGGATGGGGAGCAGGATGCTCCCTGGGCTGCTGCTCTCCCAAAGCTTTCTGCTCTCCCTGGGTCGCAGCAGGAACCATGCAGCTGCTGAGGGCTATTAATAGATGGGGAGAACGTGGGCTCTTTTTCCTACTGCTTCCTGGGATGAATGGTAATTACCCTTAATGAGACTGGATTTGGTTCTACCTCCTACCTTCCAGCCCCCTTGCCTGCGCTGGCAGGGAGAGCCCAGCCCATCTGCTGCCTGCGCTGGCTCTGTGGGGAGCAGAGCTTGGCAGCAGGAGTGGAGGCTCATCTCCCCAGGACGTGCCCCAGGCCCTGCTCGTGGGTGCTGGCTCAGGGCAGGAGGCAGAGCCTGCCAGCTGACAGGCTGCAGCAGCTCCCCCCAGCCTGGCCTTTCCAGTGCTCACAGGAGCCCTGTGGGGGCTGAGATAAATGATCCCACCACAGGCTGAGGGTGCAGCTGGCTTGGATGCTCTCTCTTTGAGATTAATTAAAGAAACAAAACAGGGAAACAAATCATCAGGGAATCTGACCTGTTGCCATGGTTGGCATCCCCATCATCATGCATCACACTGAGGTTTGTGAAAAGGGGTACCCTTCCTCCCTTGCTGGTGCAAAACCAGCCCTAAAGTATTCCTGGACTTGCCCCCCATCTTCCACAGGGCACAGTCTAGCTGCCATTGGGTTAATCAGGGTATGACCTGCACAAGTGGGATGGTTTTTTTCTTCTCCACCACTATGCCTCTGGCCTGAACTCTGAAGCAGAAAGATGTCCTTCATTCAGATAACTTCAAAATAATACTGATAAATAGTGCAGGAGGTTTTCTTCATCCACTGGGAGGCTGTGCCTCCTAGGAATCACCTCCAAGAAGATGGATGCAGATGTTAAATCTTTCTTGTACATCCCAGACTCTGTCTCTGGGGCAGGATATCCTCTGCACTAGTGTTTGCCCATGATGCTTGGTAAAGCTGCACTTCACAACCCCACCTCTGTGCTGTCCTTCCTATCTGGACAACCACGCTGCCTCAATGACTCTTTACCCCTCCCTGAAAACTTAGATTTTTCCTTTCTTGGTTCAGCTTAGCATCTGGTAGCACTTTAAACCATGGGAACCCCTTCCATTCACTGACCCTTGCTGCTTGCAGCAGGGCAAGAGGTAAAAGGCTGCCCCATCTTGCCAGGCTGAAACTTCCCAGGCAAGACAGTTTATTTGCCTCTTAGTTTTTAATTAGTTTTTTTCCAGATCATATGTTTTCTTGACTGAATCAAAGAAACCTTCCTGCAGGCAAGATCTGTGATCTGCGCCCAGGGACCTCCTGGTTCCCATTTGCAAACCCCTGCCTCCTTGCTTCTGGAGCCCTCTCTTTTCCCCTCTCTCCGAGATCCCTCCAACGTCAGACCAGAAGTTTCAAGTCCCTCTGCTGACTCCCACTCAGCTCCTTGTGTTGCATCCAAGTGCCAGATGGCACTCTAGGATCGAGAAGGAGCTGTGCCAGGCTCCCCTCCCTTTCTCTCCACCCTTCAGTCTAGGGAAAAGAGAGAGAGAAACAGCACTGCCAAATTTCAGGCTGCCGTGTTTGTGCCAGCTTCTGTGGTCTTCAGCCCCACTTCCAGCAGGATTGACATGGGAGGTACTGGCACAACCCTGGAGCAAGGGGTGGGTGCCAGGGAAGAGAGGACCTACTCTGAAGCTCCCCTCTGTGCCCAGCTCTGGGTTTTAATTAACAACCAATGCTGAGGACACAACCACAGCCACCGCTTTCCTCCATGCTCCCCCTGCCCTGCTTCCTTCTTTTCTTGTTGGAAAATGTCTTGTTTGTCTGGGGTTGCTGGCCAGCACTGGGTAACTGCCTGCAAAGGTCTGCAGGTCTGAGGGTGTAGCAAGCTCCCCTTGGGCAGGACAAGTGCCCAGACCCCCTGTATTGAAATGAGGAGAAGGAGAGGAAAAGCAGAACAACTGCCCCGCTAGAAAGTGGATCACAGAGGCTGTGGGCAGCAGAAACATCCTGTTTGTGAGTCCTGCTGGGAGCATGGGGTTGTGTTTGGACAGCAGAAGGAATTTGGGGAAGATGTGATCAGATATTCCCAGCCTTTCTGCTTCAGATAGCTGTGTGAGCACAGTGCCTGCTGCTTTTGGCTCAGAACTGGCTGGCCCCTTGAATAAACCCTCCTTTCCTGGAGGGACTCTGGCACTTTTTGCTGGCTCTTCTTGATGCCCAGGGATGGGCATCTCCATTAGTACTGCCTCAGCTCTAGGGTCTCTGCTGTCACTGCTGTGTCACAGCAGTCCCCACAGGTCCTGTCCCTGGAGCATGTGTCTCCTCACTGCCAGGTTGCTGTCACTCAGCTCCATGGAGGGAGTCCATGGGGACTTGGCTCCTTAGTTGAGTCCAGGAGGAGACATGCACAGAAGATATGAGATGCATCCTGCTGCAAGAGGGCTGGTGATTAATACAGAAACACCGATCACTGAGATTTTGCTAGCCTTCCTCCTCAGTTCCTCCTGAATGGGGTGCTGTTGTGTCCTTGCCAAGGATGGCAGCTGTGGCCAGCTTCCCTTGGCTGTGCTGGTCACATTCTGCCCTGCCCTGTGCACCTGGCTGCAGGGCTGTGTGACAGGGAGATGTGGCATCACCACTCGGCCAGCCTGGCACTGGCCATGTGAGCCAAGCTGGGGTGCCGTGTGGGAGAAGAGAGCTGGCTGCGTATTTGCTTGGAGGAGGGAAAGCTTCTAGTTAGGGACTTCTATTCCTGTCTGGGCTTGTTGCAGACTTCACAACATTCAGAGCAGGTGTGAAGCTTTTCCCTTACCAGGCTGGGGATGAGAGTTAGTGGGAGGCTGTTTTCCAGCACTCTCATGGAGATGAACCATTGGTTTTACATTGGTCTCTTTTTTCCCACAGGATGGTCCATGATTTGCATTTTAGCTTGTGACTCTGTGTCATTCCCTTCCCTGCCCCAATTTCCACCTCTCCTTGTTGTGCTGTATTTAGATAAATCCAAGTGCTTGCAACAGGGTAGGTGCTGTAGAGGGGCGTGAAGCAGGATCAGGTCCTACAGCACAGGCAGTGCACCATGAGATTTTGAAAATTCCAGAGGAGGCAGTGCATCATCCTTCCCTTGTTTGGCCACCAGAAAGCAGCTGAGAGGTCCAGGGTCCTTGTTATATTTGAAATGAGGGCGTCCTCCCTGCTTGCCTTATTTACCTTCAAGGCCAGCTGGGCTGTGATATCCTTTGCAGAGGGAACAACCAACTACCCTCACAAGTAGACATCCCTTCCCTTGGAGGCTGGGGATGCTCCCTGGAGTCTGACCCACAGAAGAAGGAGAAGACTGGGAGGGTGTCAGCTGGCCTGTGTGGGCTGGGGATGTGGGGGCACATGGAGAAGGAGGCACATTTTCCCTCTCTCAGACCCTTGGTCTCTCCCAGGAGCAGCTCCATATAATATATCTTGTAGCAGGAGTTGCAGGGCCTGCTGCAGGGCAGCTTGCAGGAGCACAGGGGGGCCTGTTCTCCCCATGACAGCCAGAACAGCGTTGGGGTGGTGGCTGTGGTGGCAGTCGGACACTGATGGGACAGGACAGCCGGGAGCCTGCGCACCGAGGGCTGCTGAGTTGACGCTGTCCTTTGGTGCCCTCTCCCCATCCCAGCAGAGCCCAGCCCCGGTAGGGCTGTGGAGCTGCCAGCTGCCATCACTGTCCCTCCAGAGCCATGCTCTGTGACAGATCTGCTTCCTGCTGCTGTGCCCAGCTCCCAGGCACCCCCTGGCCTCACTGCAGGACACGGGGACCATGGCACAGCCAGGGTCCCCTTGGTGTTCCCTTGCAGGGCTCGGCTGGTGGAGCAGGGCCCTGAGGCATCGTGCTGTGTGCTGGAGGGAGCTGGGTGCACGCTGCCAGATGTCCCCCTGCAGCTCTCTGCCACTGCCTCCCTGAAAGCCTCTGCTGTGTCTGCAGCATCGCAGGCCAGTTCAGGGGGAGCCACTGGGCTTCCCTCCTCTGCCCCGTTGCTGCATCTGGGTCACACTGGCAAAGGGAGCTGGACTGGCATGCTGCAGGCTCTGCCTGCAGCTGCTGAGCCAGGCTCTCTGGAAACCCTACACTTGAGGATTTGTTCAAGGGTTAGAGATTGCCTGATGCCTGCAGGGTGCTTTTGAACCTACAAGAAGCAACCTGGACTGTTCCCAAGGACTTCTGCCAAGCCCAGCTGCTGCCTCTGTGCCTGGTCTGTCCCTGAGTTATGCCCTGTGGTGCTTCCTCTGGACCAGTGTAAAGCTTTTCATCCCTGATTCTAAGTCCAGCTGTCCCCCTCCACTGTGAGGCCTCTGGCTCTGCCTGCTAGGGCCAACTCATCCTGCTCAGCTGTGGTTTTTGGCTGCACTGCTTGGTGAGTCTCTCTTCTTCCATCTCCCTGGCTGGGTGCCCAGGGTGATGCTGCTTGCCCAGGGCTGGGAAGCCCAGCTGCAGAGCCCTCACTTGCTGTCTTTCACACAAAGAAATGCCAGTGTGCAAGCTCCATTGCCCTCAGATATGGAAGGGGGGGGTCTCTTCTCCCAGGCCCTGCCTCTGGTAGGGAGGGATGGTGCCTGTGGGGGCGACACCCCAGATATCCCAGCTCATCCTGATGCTGCAGTGCTGTGAAAGCCCGCACCTCTTGGGGCAACCAGCTCCAGCAGGAAACTCTCCTGGCTCTCTGGATGTCCAGTCTGTTCCAGGTGAGTGATTCCTGTGTTTCTAACAAGGCAGGGAAAGAAAATTAAAAGCCCAAGTGAGCAAAGCAGCCAGGCTGAGCCAGGAAACATCAGAAATGCCTCTGTCAACACTGCAGCTGAGGGAAGCAGGCAGGCAGGCAGCTTCTTAATTATTGATGGTGCTTATAAATAAATGCTGGGGTAGGGAGGAGAAGGTTATAACAGAGCAGAGGAGCCACTTCTGGGTGGGGGAGGGAACATGAGAACTTGCTTGTTTTAAAGGTCATTTAGTTTTGCCCGTTTCCCCTTTTTTCTGTAAAACTCGGTGATATTTGAGTTGGTGGATTATCTTCCCTGTGCATCTTCTTCTTGCACCTGCCTAACCTGGCCATCCAGGAGGAGGAGAGGGGAAAGACACTGGTGAGGGCAGTGAGAGAAAGAAGGGGGAGGGAGGGAGGAAACACTGTGTGGAATGTGGGACAAACAGGCAAACCAGGAGACAACGAAATTAGTAGAGCAGCAAATCCCAATCCGAGTGTAAATAATTTTTCACCATGTGAAAAGAAGGTCTACGTAGGCTCAGATTTATCTTCCTGTTCCTGGAGCTCAAGCCCAGGCAACCTCTGATGTAAGGCAAGAGGAAAGTGCGTGACATGAGGCTGGGCAAGGACTAGAAGGAGAGGCAAGATCCTGGTTGGGGACTGGAATAGTAACCCACTGTCTGCACAGCCTCAGGGACATTTGCAGCAGGCTCTGGGTGGTGTGTCCCAGAAAAACCAGACTATCTGATGGCAATAGTTCTGGGATAAGGATCCCACAGCCAGCTGAAAACACAGGTACTGCAGAACTTTGAGACTGACAGCCCCCACAGGAATCTTAAATTCCTATGGGGGAGCTTTGTGCATGGTAGGACTTCACAACTTGGTCTGAACCCCTCCAGCTCACAGAAGTGAACACACACTGGGTGCACAATGGAGCTCCTTCTAGTCTACACCACAGCACACTCTACAGGGTCATCTTCCATCCTCCCCAGTCTCATGGGAGCCACTGTAGGTGGTGGGCAGCAGCACCCCAGTGCTGGGGCTGGTTGTGAGTGCAGCTTTGGGTGCAGTTTTGTTCATCCTTCCACTGGAGCCTGCCATGGTTACACACCTGCAGGATAGGCAGCTCTGCAGTGCCCAGGGGATGCAGCAGCACATGGCTCTCTGGATGCAGACTGGGTAACACCATGAGAGCCTCACTGCATTTCCTCTGTGCTGACACCCTGGGACCCCACAGCCACCCTCCAGCGACCCAGAATGACATCAATCAATCAAAATTCAGCCCTCGATGGAAATGGGCGGCTCCTGGCCAGGAGGACTCCATAGCAAGGTGCTCCTGATAATAGTTGGGATGGTGATGGGGAGGAGATGTAACGGGAAGCAGAAGCATTCTCCCAGCCCTGTGGGTGCACCAGGTGCGTTCTGGAGGAGGGAGGAGCTTTGGGTTGCAGCTGAGCAAGTCACGCCTCTCTGCAAGCGGCATGGAAACGCCAGCTGCAATCCGGGCTGAGGAGCTGAATGCAAAGTGCTCTGGCACAGGGAACCAGCTGGCCGTGAAGGGCAGGCAAAGGCGGGCTGCTGGGATTCCCCAGGAAATGCCTCTCCCACCTCCTCGCCGCTCGGCTCGCTGCTGTGGACAGCGTTCTCCTGCGGTGCAAACTTCTCTTCCCCAAAAATGCTCCCCAAAAGTTGGGGACGCAGAGCTGGAGGGGTGATTCACCCAGGGGGCGTTCCTGCCCAGCCCATGGTGCCTGTCCCACAGCTGAACACCTCTAGCACAGAACCATTCCTCTCCTTTCCCAAACATCTGGGATGTAGGAGGTGAGCAGCAGCACCAGCTCGACACGGCCCTGACTGCTCCTGAGATGGGAAATCTCGCCTTGCCATGGCTGCTGGGTCCATGGTTCCTCTCCACAGCCTCGTGTGTGCTGTGCAGCAGCTGCCCACGAGTTTTTTTCTGAAAAATCCCCTCACCAGGATTTCTTCTCCTGAGAAGATGAGAAGCCTCAGCTTCTCCATGTTTTGCTGCTCTGGAATGTGGTCTGGAGATTGTTTATCCCAACATGTGAATTGTTTTAATTTAATGACCAACCATGGTCCATCTCTGTCGAGGCTCTGAGCAGTCATGGGTTTTTCTTTATCATTCTTGCGAAGCTTTCTGATGTATCCTCTTTCTTTAGTATAGCATATTAATATAATATAATATAATATAATATAATATAATATAATATAATATAATATAATATAATATAATATAATATAATATAATAATACATCAGCCTTCTGAGAACATGGAGTAAAATTCTCATCTCTCACCTTGTCCTGGGGACCTCACAAACACCACAAGTGTTGGCTGCTGCAGGAACAGGGAGCCTGTGGTGCAGGGGAAGAGTCTGCAAGTGTAACCCACAATTCCAGATATATGCATGCCTGGGTTCCTGGATTACAAGCATAATCCATGTGTGGTGTGACCAGTTCAGTGCACACTATCACTGTGCATGTACAGTCACAGAATCATAGAACAGTTTGGATTGGCAAGGATCTTTAAAGGTCACCTCTAGCTCCCTGCCCCGGAGGTCTCTCCCTCCCTGCAGGGCTCAGCTTGGACATGCTACATTATGTTCAGTGTCACTGGGAGATGGCTCAGCACCACATCTGATTGACCAAGCCCCACAGCTTTTGAGCCTGTGGCTCAGCATGCTGTTAACATCCTCTGCATGGCTCAGCTCTGCTACTACCACAACAATCCCAGGACCTTCCTGAAGCAAGTCCTGTGGCACTTAAGGTGCAGCATGTCACGGTCCTGCATCAGCCTGTCCCAAGGCTTGGGAAGGCAGGGGTGCCTAGGGAGAGCTGGGTTTCTCCCTGACACTGTGTGCCAGCCTCCCAGGCTACTGAGAGTGAAACTCTGGAGCAAAGTGTGTGAGAAGAGAGATGCAAGTGCTTTCTGCTCCCCTTTTGCCAATGTCATGTAGCTGCTTGGGGCTGATGCTGGCAGGCCCTTGCATTGCAGGTGCCCTTAAGGGACCTCGGGGTCCATCTGGCCCTATGAAGTTGTTGCCAACCTGACAGCCCTGGCTCACAGCAAAAACCCTATTGTCTTTTAATTAGTTTCCCACTTCCTGCCATCCCTTCTGTGTGCATGTGTTAGGAGGTGCAAATGTGTGCCCAGGATACTGCTTGCACCTTAGACTGCTCTTTGATGTTTGTAAGGGAATGTAGGCTGCAATCTTGGCCAGAGAACTCTATTTCAAATGTGTGTTTCCTTTCCCAAAGCCTTCCCAGCTAAGCATTGCCTGACCTGCTGCTGACATGCAGGGCATGCCAGGCACAAATGTGGCAACTACTGCAGCTGCAGCACAGTGTGTGAAGGTCTTGTCCTCCTGCAGCAGGGAAAGAAGAGCACAGGATGTAAGTCTGTGCACTAGGACTTCACCAGAAGAACAGGAAATGCCCTCTCCTAGAATCAGCAGCCTGGCACGGCTGCAGCACAAACTCCAGCACTTCTACTGCAGTGACCCACTTTACCAGCCTGAGGTGACATGGGCACCGCGGATGACTCCACAGAATCACTCCTTGGTAGGGTAAGATCCATTTTCTCCTTCAATTCCAGAACGCTTTTAGTGCTACTGCGCTTACAAGATCAGGATTTGGTTATGTTGACATCATTGATTCTTGCAAGCTCAGAAAGGATACAGGAAATACTGAGTTTCATGTCTATAAAAGCCAAGAGCAGCAAAGGAGGAGGAAGAAAATGGGGTTCCCAAGACAGCCCCAGATGAGGCAGAGGAGCACCACTGCAGCAGCTGCAGCCCCGCTTACAGACCAGGTGGTTCTTAAGGTTTATAGGAAGGTGGTGCAGGACCTGCAGCAGCCCTGCCAGCAGTGGGTGCTGGGGCTACTGCAAGTACCCTGGGACAGAGTTATTTTCCCATAGAACACAGGAGGGGATGAACACATCTGAAATGCCAAGGCATCAGGTCTTTGCTGCTTGCTCACCACACATTGCTGAGAGCCCAACAGCACCGCAGTGGAGATGGATCTCCTTCCAACAGCTCCAAGAGCCACTGCTCTGTGGTGCCTCTGGCAGCCCTTCATCTCCCATGGGAATGGTGTCAGGGGCTCAGTAAAGGCATTACCTGGATGGGCAGCACCCAGAGATCTGCCCTGTAAGGGGCTGGGCAAAAGTCTCTGAGGTCAGTGACTTCTAAGCTAACAATCAAGCCAAAGCAGGTTAATTCCATAAGGTGGCTGCTGCTGGCAAGCACAGGCTCTGTTTTGGAGCATCATGCAGGAGCAGCTCAAGCCAGCATTCCTTTCCTCCTCCTCACACCTACTCTCCAACACCGAGAGGAGACATCATCTCCTGTAGCAGCTATTAATAAAGTATCACAAGAGCACTCTGGGAAAGCTTTCCCAGTGACACAGAACACCCCTTGCCATCCCCACCTGGTGCTGCTGGGGCCCAAGAGAAACACAGGAATTGTGCCAACACCAGGCACTGATGCTGCTTTCAGCGGATGGCATGAACCATCCTCTGGGACTCCACACACCCTCTCCAGCACCCTACCAGCCTGTCACAAGGGCCCTGAAGCACTTGGTGTTCCAGCTAGGTGTTCCAGCTCTCCCACTGCTCAGATGCAGGGATGTTAGGAGCACCAGTAGCACCCCTGCATTCAGAAATGGAAAGAATTTTTTGAGAAGGCACCAAGCAGCTCTGCTACAGTGAATGCAGGCAGGGTCTGGGATGAGCAGCAACCTGCCCTACTGACAGTGATCAAAGAAAGGGGCCTGAGCACCCCTCTGATGGCTGAACTCTTGGCAGCAGGGGCAGATGCCCAAGACCTTGGCTCACAAATCCCTTTGCAATAAGCCCTGCTTTAAGCTTCCTGGCTGGAAGCAGCATTCACTGAACCAAAGGCTTGAGGTCTGCACTCTTGCAGAAGCTGTCAGTGATTTGGGGGAGAAGGGGAAGACAGCTGGGAGTACAACCAGACTCTAAAGGCTCCTCATTCCTTCTGCCCCTTGAGTCCTCACATTTATATCTAGCACTTTCCAATGCAAAATCAGCTGCTGGAAGATGAGTAGGAGCCATATTAAGCTATAGGGACCACATACGAGATTTTGGCTGGACATCCACTGGGATATGGAAGAAAACCCCTTGTCTGGTAATGATGTCCCCTGAAGTCCACATCTCTTTTCCCCCTAAGATAAGCTGTTCACTGAAGAGAAGGGAAATGAGGCTCTGCTCACAGCAGCTATTCCCCCTCCCTCAGGCAGACAGTTGAGTGGGAAGCATCTCATTTGGACACAGCCATGCCCCACTACATCCTGTTCAGTAATCTGTATCTGTGTGAGAGCCATTTCCTGCTACCTGTCCATCAGCATCACTGTGCTTCTACACCTCCTCCCTCCCTCTTCTCTCTGCCTCCCCAAAAGCAGCTACTGGTCCTCCACCTCCCTTCACAGTGACAGGCAACCTTACCTGCTGGTGAAACTCATTTGTGTCAGGCTGCTCTTGCTGCTCACAGGATGAAAACCTGCCTTGTATCACTATCCTGTTGCACTTTTGGCTCAGCTACCATTTATGATCCCTATTTTGGTCAATACCGTATCTAAAGTAATGATGCTTTGGCTAGGAGCTCTTAACACTGAAGTCTGAAATGTCTTTATGAATTGAATTTGCTGGGTCCACCACTGCTTGTGAAAAAGAACCAGTTTATGAGATGTGTTCACCTCAAGACAAAACAGGGCACAGTCCTGCTGCAGGGACCTCCATGCTGCAACACAGCAACAGTTTCCATTCTCACAACTCATTACATCAGTGCTGGTTTTTAGGTATGAGACAGTAAGGACCCAGAAGAAAGGACTTGCAAGGGAGTGTCAGGAAGAAACAGAGTTAAGAACATTCATTCAAAGCAAAGAGGTGGAGAGGGGACAATTTTGCTCCCTCGGTGCTGAGGACTGGCTTCAGCTCTGCCCATTACAAAGCCTAACAAGCCTGAGCCCACAAGCAAGGTGGGATTTCTTTAATTTCTAAATTAGAGTAGCAGTTTTAATCAGAGGGGTGCCCTGAGTTCTGCAGTAGGAAGGAAATGCTTAGACAAGAGTACGTGCTGACTTCTGGAGCTGCAGGGGCAGAATGAACCCCTCTGCCAGAGCACAAAAAAAAAAAAGGTGCAGCTACAAGAAACATCAGGTGATTGGATACTCTCTACCCTTTAATGGCTTTAAGACAACAGTGCCAATTCCCCATGTCCTCGCAAAATCTCTGTGCTGGTCTTGTGTCAAGATTTGCACTGTTCCATGAGAAGCAGGATCTGCTCTTGCGACTGGTGCTTTCCAAGGCTCCATCTCCAAAGGCTCGTGCTGAGAACGGGCAGCACCCTTCTGTCAGTGGGGTCTCTGCTGATCCTGGATGGGCAGAAGTGCAGTGCTCCAAGGCAGAGGTTGCAGCAATGTTCAGCTGCTCATGCTTTCAGATGGGCACAGTATATGCTTGGTATCAAGTGTCCAGCTGGGTGCATACAGCTGTGCTGGCACCAAAGCATCACAGTTTGCTCTGAGCGAACTCCAGTGCAGTGGTCAGGGCTCCCTGCATGCCTTTGGCATTTCCACTGCCCTTAGCCACGATGGGAGAGCCTCCTGCCCTCCCTTCCATCTGAGTACAGACAGCCACAGCCCAGTCAGCAGCAGAGAACCCAGGGAGGCAGCTCTGGGGAAGAGACACAGGCAAGTTATTTGTACTGTGGGGCAGCCTGCAGTCTATAAATAAAGAAAGGTAACAGCACCCTCTCCTCACCCAGCCTGAGGCAGTCCTGACCCTGAGGACCGCAAAGGCTGAGCTTACATGTTAATGCTGTGTCTTGCCCCTGGGCAAACACTGCCTGGAGGATCCAGGGATATCTGTGCCCAGCAGAGACTGAAAGCACATCTGGTCCCAGTACAGTCATCTCAGGTCCTGCCCCTGTGTGATTAACCACCAACACTGGGCAAAACCCCAGGAAAAGCCTCCAGCAGGACCAGCTGAGCAGTGGGTACAGCCCCCCTTGGCAGGCAGGTTCCCCTTGTCTCTATCAGGGTTCTGCTTACCTTGGACACCTGACAGGCACAGAGCACCTCACCCGAAGCCTGAGGGCTGAGCAGCAAGACTGAGGTGCCAGGAGACTTGTCACACAGCTGGTTCACTACTTTCATTAGGATCTAGGAGAGGCAGGAGGCAGGGACAACAGAGGTCAGGCAACAGCAAAGAAGACCAGCATCCAGCAGAAAATGTGCCCCAGCAACTCCCTCTTGCTGTTTGCAGCACCTGAGGTACACTGGGCCAACAAAGAATGTGGATTACTCACAGAGAGGGAATCAGCTGGGATAGTATCAATGATGACAGGCTGGTTGCAGTATTTTGCTAGCAAGATTTGTGCCACCTTCTCAGCCTGGAGGGAAAAAAACACAGCACTTTGAAGGGCTACAGGTGGCACAGGGTGGGCTGCATGGGGATATATCCATGTAATATATACACAAAGGGAATGCAAGCGCTGCTCTTTGGGACAGAAGGAGATGTTTGATAGCAGAAGTCAAAATCAGACTAGCAGCCTGAAATCTCTGTACAGCCTTCCTTCCCAAATGCAAGCAGAGATGAATCCCTGCAAAAGTGGAATAGCAAGTGACTCATTCAGTCCCCAGACTCTCTCCTAGACCTATACAGTGCCACATGTCTCAGGAAGGCTTCTGTGGCAAGATGTTCCTACTATAAGAAAGGGACAATTCTTCTTGAGATCTCTAAGTTAGCAGTAAGTATTTCTAATCTGCTTTTAATGTAAATTGGCAGAACACAAACACATGTGGGAAGCACAGCAAAATCCATGTAGCTGGAGGAAAGACAAGGAGGTGAGGCCCAATGCCTATTGGTGATGGCCTAAAGTGCTGGTATGGGGCTCTCTGTTCTCACAGGCAGGGAGACATGGAAATTCTGCAGGTGCTAAAAGCCCACCCAGTCATTCTCTGCATTTTAACCAAGGGCCCCATAAACAACAGCCAGTGAAACCAACCCAACACAGGGTCTGTGTTGCACCATGAGTGATTGTATGGGCTTTCTTCTGCCTTCTGAGACTCTGAGTGACTGAGTGGCTCTGAAGTGTGACACAGACATCAGGTCCACTGCTGTGTGCCATCAGCTGGCTGCAAGTCAGTGTGCTGCTGCCTCAGTACCTGCTGCAGCTCCAGTTTCTTGACAGCTGTGTTGGCTGTTCGCTGTAGTGCTTTCAGGATGGTCTGCAGTTCTTTTCTTTGCCACTGGGGCATTGCAGTGCTGGCCACCACCTGCAAGACAATTTGCTCTGTAAGAACATTAAACTGTACCCCTAGACATAAACTGCCAGTTCTCTGGGAGGTCAGGCTGGAGCATAGCCTCTTCCCAGACCTTGCTTTAACCCACATCACCAGGGCAGCCAGTCACAGTGCTGAGCAGCTTTCTCTCTTCAGCTGCCCATCTGCATCACAGCCACCTGGACACTGGCAAAAATCCTTGTGACCAAAGAGGCAACAGCAAGTAGCAATTTGCCCTTGCTACTGAGCACAGTAAGATGTGAACCTGATAGGGAAAGAGTCCTGTGTCTCATGTGCCCATGCTGGGCTTTCTGTACAGGATTGGATTCCTTACTTTGGTCAAGTGGCCCACTTCTTTGGAGAGGTTCTGCATCTCAGGAATAGAGGTGATCCTCTGCTTCATCCGCAGGGAGACAGAGTCCACTTCCATAGCCAAGCACTGGCCTACTTCCCGGGCCTGCAGAGATGGAAGGAATGCATGCTTCAAATGCAGCAGCAGAAACAGTCCACAGGGATGGAGAAAGCAAGGAGACAGCAGGGTCATGAACACTGAAGTGCTGCTCAGAATCCAGTCAGAAGACACCTACAGATGGTTTAGGAATGATTTTCCTTCAAGACTCTGAAATACAACATTCCTCTCTAGATTTGCAACCAACACTAGATGGTCACACTCAGGCAGAACAAGCTGTTGAGCTTTAGGTGATATTTATGGTCAAAATTAATGTTTCCTCAAAAATTTGCACCAAAATCATCAGAATTTCATTGAGGAAAAACTGGGGAGCTCTGTGGAGCATCTTAGAAATCTTTTTCCATTAGCAAATGCAATCTTGAAACTGCTGACTGAAGAAACAAGAGAAAAAACACCAACACTAAAAGAAACCTCATCAGCCATTGAAGCATATTTCCTGAGTTTACCTATCCTGATATATCTCTTATTGTTTTTCACCAATAATGCAACTATAAATAATTTGAGAAAAGAACAATTACAAGCTTTTTTCACCAGTGCCAATCCTTATGTTTTGGAGCATTTCCTCTCTGCCAGATCTCTGTGCCCAGGATGGTCCTGCAAGATTTTAGAGCAGGACAGCAGAGGACTGCTCTGCCTGGCTAGGATACACAACCCTTGTTCCAAGTAAATCTCTCTGCAGTCTCCCTTGTCTCATTAACACTTGCACAGAGCTCCTCTCAGGGGTTCTCCAGGTCAGCACTTGCAGCAAAGCATGCAGATGTGCCCTGCAGCTTTTTGTTCTTCTGCATGAAGAAAAGCCTCTCTGGGACACAGATGCACAGGGGATGGCCAGCCAAAAACCGACAGATTTGCAGGGGTGGGGTTTGCCTTTAGTCCTTCCAATTCCAGTGACTATGAGTCACTCTCCTCTGACAGCAGCCTTAAAGGAAGAGGGAAGGCTTATGGGGCACCTGACACTTCCAAATACTCAAAGGACAGAGTGATCTCACAAACACAAGAGTATGTTGTTCACTTTTTATACAGAACCAGCCAGACCAGAATCACAGTTTAGCAGGAGAAAGACTAAAGACAGGAAGCAAAAGGGCTGTAAGAATGAGGCCAAAACCCTGTAATCATAAAGTGCAAATCCAGCTGTGATAGGCAGGAGGCAAAATCAATGCACTAAGAATTACACCTTAAAATATAGACCAGAGGCTTCCTGATATTTTGTGCAAGTTTTTATCTTGGAAAGGAGAGTCTGAAGGGAGAAATGAAGGTCAAGGAGACAGAGAACTAGGATGGGAGGGAAAGGAAGTGAACAGTGAGGTACAGCCGCAGAGCTGAGTCCAAGGCTGAAGCAGGAAGCCAGATGTGGCACAGCAGGGAGGCTCCAACCAAAGCAGTGGGGAGCTAATTGTCTATGAGGAACCTACAAAGGTTGGTCCTTCTGGCAGTGCCTTGACATGCAGAAATGTCATTTCCCTCTTCCTCACCTCTTTGGCTCGTCCCCCTGTCACTGCAATGACACGGCTAATGCCTTTGACAAGCTGGCGCTCGCTGATGATGGCCAGGTCTTCCACAGAGCCTGTCTGGAGAAGGTGCCTAGAACGTCAGCAGAGAACAGGAAAGAAAGCAAGTTGCTCTTTGCAAACAGAAATCAGGAACCCTGCTTTCTTTTTCAAAAACTCTGAAGTCCAGCAACTCCTTTCCTAATCCTAACCCCAGTACCATGAATCCTTTTCCATCCCTAAAATCCTGATGGAACCTTTTCAGGCAAGAGACAGCAGAGTTGAGGCTACTCCAGAGGAACCTCTGAGCTCCCTGCCCAGCAGGCTCCAGCCAAAACCAAGTTCTGTCCTCCTTTCCTCTCCTTCAGCAGTGAGATAAATTGGTGTTTTTCTCCTCTACTCAGCTCCTCTACCCCACTCTCCTGTCAGGCCAGCTCACTGCCTGGCCAGCAGACTCCAGACAAAGAATAGTTGTGCAGTCTCAGGACACTGACAACCTCCCTTTTCCTTCTTGTTTATTCAATGCTGGATATGAAAACTACACTGTCTTGGGTTCTGTTACCACAAACAATCATTCCAGACATCTACATAAGAAATGATAATCTCCCATGCACTTTCTTGTCCCACTACTCCCACAAGAAGATCTCATGGGTAAAAAATTGCTCATTTTCAGCTCTATCTGCTCTAAGGCCAGTTTGTTCCTTCTTTTTTTTTTTTTTTCTTGGTGTCAGCACTGTATTAAGATGGATTAACTTTTCTTCTACTCTCATTACTGCTAAAAGCAGAAGAGGGTGAAGATAATTAGTTAAAATAATGAGAGCAATCTCAAGTTCTCACAGCTGAATTGGAGTCTCCAGCCTGGCACCCAGCCCTTCTGTAACCCCAAAGGCAAAGCACCACAACCCTTCCAGGTTGGTTTCAGACTATGAAGTAAGGAAAAATGCTGCGCATTTTGTTAAAGTTTGCTCACCCTGGAACTTCCAAAGCTTTGTAAATAGCCCATCCTGTCCTCACAATATTTTTCCAGTGAGGAAACTTAGTTTCACAGGGACAGGGATGTGAGCTTGTAGTAATGTTTCTACCTCAGCCACCAGTGCCCACACACATGCCTTCTGGCTGCAAGCAAAAGTCACTTACGTCCCACAGCAGAGCTCCACAGAGGTCTGCATTGCAGCCTTGGAGTCACAGGTCAGCACATTCTCCACAGGGACCCCCAGGGACACTATCCTCACTGGATCTGGATAGCCCTGACAGAGGAGACAGGGATCAGCAGCTAACAACATGGTTGTGCAGGGGCACTTACAGACAAACTACATGGCTTCAGGTGTCTGCCTCATTTTTCCCTATTCTAAAGGAGCCCCTGAGTCAGGGGTGGCACTACTTGTCCCCCACAACCAGCCACCAGTGGGAAAAAAATAATTGGTGACACAATAGGCTTTTGGTCTACAGGCATAAACAGAAAGCCTGTGAATCACCAGTCTCCATGTTTAACAACAGTGTCTTGAGACCTCATCTCTGTGCTATTTTCCCATCTGAGTTTTGGGAGACAATTCCCTTGCAGAGAGATGTGTCAACATCTCGTGTCCCAGATGATTCCTGCTGAAGGAGAAGGCTCATGAAGATGTGTGCTGCTACCCTGTCATACCTCATCCACTGCACGGAGTCCCTCAACTTTTCTTGCCAGTGTGAGGGGCACTTCAGCCATATGCACCACCTCATTTTTCTGGATCAGGTCCTGGACCACTTGCTCCACTTGCTGCAGCTGCTCCACAGTCACATGGCCCTGAGGAAGCAAATCAGCCACACTCAGGAGAAGCCTCCTGAGAGGTACAGAATGAAGGAGGGAGATCTGGGGCACAGCCACGAGATGACTCAGCTTGGGCACACCACTCTCCCCCTGCATCTCATCTTCTCTGCTTGTAAAAGGGAACTGTGAACATCATGGCCCTCCCACCTTCTCCTCCCATGAGAGATAAGGATTTTTGATGCAAGAGCCTCAGCCAAAGTCTTCAAAAGAGATACTAGCATGAGTGACAGGTTACCAGGGCCAGCACTCAGTCTGACCCAAAGCTTCACAAATACTCTCACCTGAATGTCCAGTACAGACATCAGATAGGTGCCACAGCCAAGCACCTTCTCTCAAAGACTCCTTTACACTCTTTTGTGCCAGTCCTATGGCCACTGGCCTTGCTGAGTCCTTTCCCTTCTGACCCCCATTCATCCCCTCAGCAAGCCCTGCTCAGGGTCAAGTCAATGCCAAAGGGCAGTCACGTCCAGAGGACCAAGCTTCACTGCTCAGATAAAGTGTGACTTGTGTCCAAAGGAGTGATTATGGGGAGAGAGGACAAATCCTGGAGAGAAGAGCTGCACTGGAATGCTGGTAGTGCTGAGAACAGGGGACTGGATTTCAGAGTCACCTTGGTGTCAAAGTCGAAGCGCAGCCGCTCTGGTGTCACGTGGGAGCCCCGCTGCTCGGTGCTGTCCCCCAGCACGCGCCGGAGCGCGAAGTTCAGCAGGTGGGTGGCGGTGTGGTTCGTCATGCAGGCCAGGCGCCGCGCCTGCAAGCACACAGCACCATCAGAGGGACTGCTGGCCCTCCTCAGCTCAGGGGAGCAGGGCAGGGCACAAAGGCAATGCCTCCTGTCCCCCCCTATCAGGGGATAGGAGAAGATGGAGGAAAACCAACAGGGAGTACAGCTGTCAGATGAGTCATGTGACAGGGCAGATCTAACTCCTTTCTCCATGGGATCATCTTTGTAAAACAGTAAAGGGTAAGCTGGATACTTTTGGACAAACCAATGGTGTTGGAATGTTGGGCGACACAAGACAAGTTATGGACTTTGGACCTGGTTAACATGAGAGATTTGATCACAGGATACCTTGGCAAAAGCAAACAGAACTTTGAAAATTAGACCTAGATTGCAAGAGGATTAAATCAAACAGGTTTACCGAAAAAAGAAAATCCCATTAAACTCTGCAAGCAAGAGATGATGTTATATGCACAAGTTTGTGTATGTGATTTTAACCTAATCATTGTAGTATACATTACTAGTCTCCCTGAAATAGTATATAAGTGTTTGTATCCCACAATAAAATTGGATTCTGATCACCCAGTCAGTCTCCCTGTCTCTCTCCATCGCTGACACAATGGCTCACAAAGATTACAGTCAGCTGTGATATCTCCTTCCCACTGCACACTATGATGAAGAACAGTCTCAAGAATACAAGGGACAAAGATCTGCTGTGCCTGGGTTCTCAGGGCATCACAGGGAAAAGGTTAAGAGCACTCAGTCATCACCTCATCCACAAAGAGCTGCACTTGGTCGCCAGCACGCAGGGTTTCCACAGCAGTGACCTCATGGATCACGTAGCCACCACAGAGATGAACTGACTCTACAGGGAAGAGTACATCCTGAGCAAAGAGACAGAAAAATGAGTTAGGCCATAGGGAAGATCCAAATATCTGTGCTATGTACCTGCTCGACCCTACTGGGAAACACAATTCCCACCGATCCCTTAAAGACAGGGATGGGGTGGGAAAAGCAGAGAGAAGCTTACTGCAAACATAACCAAGGTGTCCCAGACCTCACCTGTACCCAGCCACTCACTACACAGTATGCTGGGGCTGCCAGCTTGCAGTGGAGGGACAGTAACACCATCCAGACTGACAAATTTTCTTAACAACTATGCTCATCCATGAGAAAATGAACAGCATCTCCCAAGGCATGTCTCTGGCATCCAAGGCACCATTTCTGCCTCACTGGGATGGCAACAAAACAGGACCACCACTATAGCTTGGGGAGAAGTGCTGAGCAAGGCACTGTAACCCCCTACAAGGCTAAAAAGGCCCAGGAAATGGGGAAAGGAGAAAATGCTGCACTCTGTGTAACTTCCCAGGACAGGGTCAAAGCTCTTCCTTTGGCAAGGCTGAAGGAATATGCTGCAGAAGTGGAGGTCCTCCCTGATGCTCTTGGGAGGAAGAAGAGTTTTTGCACTGGGTCTCAGGTTGGGCAGCACTTGCAGCTGTCCAGGACTGACCAGAGAGAAGTTACTCAGTTCACAGACTCTCTGATCTATGTTTGCTTTCTCTCAGCATTACAACCCCAGCTGGCAAGAACACAACACACTGAAGGAAGACCTGAGAAGGAAGACACTTGAGTCTTCCTCAGCAAGATGAAATTGCAAAGGGCTGTGAGAGACAACCAGAGCAGCAAGAATGCCCTTGTGAAGTTACTGCTGATTCTGCCTTACCCCACCAACTCTGACGCTATGCCAAGGAAACTGTCAAGAGTCAGCAGCTTGCAAATTAACACAGCAGAACAAGCCATCACTTGGAGAATCCTGCCTGGCCTCAGAACCCATGGCAGCCTTGGGTTAGGCAGCAAAGGGGCTTACCTGCTGTCCTAAACGTATCATGTAGCCTTGGTCAGAGTCCTGCCCTCCCTGCTGTGCATAGAAGTTAGTCCTGTCCAAGATGACACCACAGCGCTGCCCTGCCCCAACCTCCTTCTGGAGACACTGATCTCTGTACAGCATCAGCACAGTGGCCTGGCAAGGGCTGAACTCTGTCAGGGGGAATAAGAGAGCAGCAGTTAGTGCACACAGCCTGTCAGACTGCAACAGGAAAGGAGGGATCACTTCCCCATGCCAAACCTGCCAACACCTGGCTACACTGAAAGCTGGCACTTTGCCTTGGTAGGAGAGGAACAGCTACGGGCAGAAGGGACAAAGGACTGGAACTAAGTCACCCCTCACTCTCCTAATGACAGAGTAGCAGCTAAGCAGGCAGGGACACCCAATCCAGCTCCACATGAGCCTGGCAGAAGAAAATATAACACAGACACATCTGCATCTTGCTGCACTGCAAGCTTGGCAAACCTGACTGACTCTGATGAAGATGCTGTGGACAGGGGCAGCAGGGATGTCACGTTCCTGGGTGCAGCAAGCTTCTAACATGCTTTCCTGTAGGCTCCTTGAACCCAGATTTGGGCACTATGGACCAGTGGACCATGAGGTGGGTGTGCAACTGGCTGGGCACAGGGCCCCAGCGAGAATTGCTCAGTAGTTCAATGCTCAACTGATATTCAGCTACTGGCAGAGCTACTTGGTGGCTCATATAAGGGACGCCACCGCTTAACGTCTTCATTAATGACTATCCATGACAAAATGGGATGTACCCATATCCCACTTAATAGGCAGGGACTGGCTGATACATTGAAGAACTGGACTGTTTTTGAAGGCATCTGAGCAGTCTACAGAAACAAACTGACAGAAATCTCAGATTCTCAGGAGCAAGCTGAACACAAGCCAGCAGGGTGCCCTTGCAGCAAGGAAGGCTGCCTGCCTGCTGAGCTGTATGAACACAAACATAGCCAGCAGTCAAAGAAAGAGGTTATTCATCCCTATTTAGCATTTGGGAGACTACATCTAAAGTACAGGAAATTCTGGCTGTATGTAAAGAAAAAAACCTTTACACACTAAGAGTGATAAAGAACAGGGAATGGATAGGCTGTGAGATTTTTGTCCCTGAAGATACCGAAAACTTAAATGGGCAAAGCTCTGAGCAATGTGATCCCACTGTGAAACTGATGTTACTTTTAACAGGAAACTGGACATCCAGAGATCCCGTCCAACCCAAATTATTCCATGATTTAGAAGCTGAGAAGGTGGGACAGCTCTAGTTTGAAGATTTGAGCCAATGTCACCGCTAGGCTTTTTTCCTCTGTTGTGCTCTTGCTGTAGTATATATAGCTTGAATTGCCTCTCTTTCTGCTTAGCGTGGGCTGCCACCAGCACACTGGGAAACAGGGAGTTGGCTGTACACAGCCTTCTCTAATTGTCTGTGACAGCCACCCCACCTCTTGCTCCCTGTGGCTTATCTTGATGCCTTCCCTGGAGCATCAGCAGCCTCAGTTACCCTTGGTGACAAAAGCCTGCGCTGGCACCTAGCGGCCTGCCAGGGAAACAGCAAGGGCACGGTTCCACACAGACACCCAAAACCCTTGCGTAACCATCCCTCTTTCTCCCGAGCACACACCCAGGAGCCTAATTGCTGGAGACAGACTTATCTCGAGAAGAAATCAACAGTCCCTGTTTCACCACTGCACCCTGTGGTGCCAACCCAGAGCTCAGGCCAGAGCCTTCCTAGGGACGCGCCAACAGCGCTAAGAAAAGCACCCAGTTTGGGATCAGGTACAGGGGTAGGGAACAGATGTGGCAGCAAGGTTTGGAGCACAAAGAACACGTTGTGCATGCATGGGGTTAGGCAGCAAAAGCAGCCACGTGAGGGACTCCAGCAGAGCTTGCTGTGCAGCGGGGCTGGGCACTCACCGTAGTGCCCGTGCTGCCCCAGGGCGTAGGCGTACTTGGGAGAGTCATCCGTGGCAGGCACCCTGCTGCCCTGCAGCCGAGCCAGCGAGTGCACATCCAGGTGGGTGTTGGTGCTCCCTGGCTCTCCTGCCTGGGGGCCACCAGCCTTCCGCTGCAGCAGAGCAAAGGCACAGTTAGGTGGGAGATCCCTGGGGGCAAGCAAACAGCTCACTGGAGCTGGAAGGCTAGGAATGGCTTCTTCCACCTCCATGGCTTGTTCAGGTCCAGGCTGATGTAGACTACTGCTAAGTAAGCCCATCTCTTCAAGCCTCACAAGCACTGAATGCCACTCTGTGCTAGCCTTGAGCCAGGCCATAGCAACTGCTAACACATCCCTGCTGGCACAGCCTGCTGTGTGGCTGTGAAGGCCATTAAAGCTCAGGAGAGCAAGGCCTCAAGCCAATTACTGCACTAGAGAGTGGTGGTGATGGGTGGGCAGTGCATGTATTTCAGCACTAGAGAGATCATGGAGATTTTGTAAACTCTTCATAAATAATTTGCTGCTTCAGCTGTCTAAGCTGGTTCTACTTTGCGTGAGAAGTTAGACTACATGACTAACAGAGTACTGTCCTAACCTATATAAATATTTCATAACCTTCACTCCAGCATCAAAGAATACCTGAAGAAAAATCACCAACCAATACTTCAGTTCCACATTCAGAAACAAGGGGATTGTGATGACACTGCTATTTCAGATTCACTTCCCCTTCAGGGAGAAGGCATGTAGCCCTGTGGTGTTTTGAAGAGCCTCAGCAGTGAAAGGGATCCTGCTTCCACATTCACAGGAGACAGGTAAGGCTTTGAATTATTATGACAAGGCAGGTCTCCCTCTTACCTTTGCATCTTCCAGAACAAGTTCGTTAAAAGCAACTGAATCCAAACTGATTCCCTTCTCTTCAAGCATCAAGTCAATCAGATCCAGAGGGAATCCTAAACTCCCATAGAGAGACCAGGCTACTTCAGCTGTAAGACAAAAAGAAGGTCAAGAACTCTGTGAGAACACAGAAAGCAAAGGCATCTCAAGATTTGTCTGCATGGGACCAATCTAGTGTGTGCTTTGGTAACTGGATACACCTGTATTGTGTGCAGCTGTACAGTTAATGGGGAAGAGAAGCCTTGGAGCTCTTGCATGGGACTGAGTATTAATAATGCTCCACAGCCCCCTCCTTCCTGCTAAAATTCAGTGCAGCACATCTACACAGGCAGCTGCATTGGTTGGGTCCTGTGCTACTCCTCTCAGCTGTGTCTTACAATGACTTCATTGATCAGTCAGGAAAACAGCAAAGGAATGTTTCTAACTTGCCTGGTGCCGAGTTTATTGTGAGGACAAAGTACTAGAAATCAACTGCAATCTGGAGAAAGGAACATCTGCTCCTCTGTCTGGGCTTAAGTGTCACGGAAAACACAGGGGAGGCAAACATCCACCAGTTTTGACTGCAATGCTTGTGAGGACGTGAAGCAAACTGTCTCTAAGTGCAGCTTGTCACAGGAGGGACACTCACCTGGGAAATTTGTGGAGGGCTCCATCTGCTGCACTGTGCGCTCGATGATGCGCCTCCCACGCTCCAGGGAGGACAGAAATGCGGCCTCGTTCTCATTGATGATATCCTTGATCTGCCCAAGGATCAGAAGGGTTACCCACACTTCAAGGAGTTCCCCAGCTCAGCTCAGCCCTGCTCAGTCAACTCAAAGCATATCAACCAGCTTTTTTGTTCTGCACGTATCCACCACAACATGGCTCTGATGCATTATTGAACAGTGCCAAAGTCATTGTGTCTCCTGTCACCATTCCTGTCAAAGAAATATTGACCATCCACGTGGGGAAAGCTTTAGGCTGACAAATGTTCCCTATTGGGCATTCATATCTGTGACCCAATTACAACTGTTTGTCTGGAACAGCCAGAGAAGTTGCTGTCAGTGGAAGCAAGCTGGACTAGCCTTAAATCATCGCTCCACTTTAGACAAAGGGTACCCGGGCGAGGACAGGCTGTACTTGCACTCAACCAAAAAAGCTACTGCAGCTTTTTTAGAGCAACAGCCACCTTACACAGCACATGCAGTCCCTGGTAAGGACCTAGTGGACCATATGGAAATCTGCCACAGATACTTGTGCCCAGAACATCTCAGTCCACCCACGAGAACATGGCTGCGGAGGAGGCTATGTAAACTCCTCCAGCTAAATCCCATGGGCGGGATGATTTCTGGGCTTCAGAGCAGTGCCTCACAAAAATAATGAGACAAGGGGATTCCACATTGCTCACCTGGTTGGCATTCCTTGTCAGCTCTGGATAAGCATCTCCCTGTGGAAGTGAGCCTCAGTTAGTGATAACAACCTCAGAATATTCCTCAGGGAATCTCGCAGCATGTCACAAACATTACAGAGGTTACTTGCATACATTTACATGTGCTTGTGCTGATTGTACCATTGGTGACACTAGGCCCCCTCCCTCCCATCACAAGTGATATGGGGACAAGAGGTTTTTAATGCTGGAATGCATAGCATCAGGTACACCTTCCCGGAGCTCCTTCCCATCCAAGACTGACTCCTGACAGCATGCAAAAAACTGACATGGGGTCGGACAGGATGTGTGATGACCTTTTTTTCCCCCAAGACAGCAGTTTTACTCACGAGCACTTCCACTACAGTAGGCACCAGGGAGGCCAGGAGCCCAGGTGGAGCCTGCAGAACTTCAGAGCAAAAGCGCACAGCCCTGCGCAGGATCCGACGCAGCACCAGTCTGAAAACAGAGCAGGATTCCTCAGGCAGCCTTGTGAGCATCCCTGCCCAGCTGCCACATCCAGCATCCCCCAGCTCATCTGCTCTGATTCATCAGCACAGGCCAGCTGCTCCCAACACGCTACACCCATCCAAGGGGAAGTCTGCAGACTGGCACCCCTTCCTAGCTTTCATCTTCCTGTCTCCCCAAAAGCCCATGTACTCCCTATCTGGGGCCCACACCAGAACCCCTTCCCTGGCTGTTCATATTCCTTCCTAGACCTAACTTCTTCCACCCCTGCCATTTCCTTATGTCCTTACTCTGCTCCAGAGAAGCCTGGGTAGATGCCATCAGTGATGCACACACACAGGGCGCGGACGTGATCTGCCACCACACGGTAGGCCATGTTCACATGCCCAACATCAGCATTCCCGACCAAACCTTGGTATCTGGGTGCCCTGCAGCCCTAAAAGGGAAAGTAGAGAGACAAGTCAGCAGACAGTAATGGCTGCAGAAGTTTCAATGCAAGAGACAGCCAGCTATGCCTGACATCATGTTTTTCAACTACCTCTGAACCTTGTGCACCTAAGATGTATTCATTAAATCCTTACACAGCACTACAGACAAGACTTCTGTACCTAACACAGGTCAGCCAATGCTCTGGCACTGAGAAACATAAGACACTTTGAAGGAAAAATGAATCAGCAGTGCTGATATCCCAGCAGATTTCCAATCTGGAATTCTCTCTTTTTTCTAGAACATTGCATTGGACCTGGCAGGACATAACCTCCTGTCTCAAGATACTGCTCAGTACCCAGCAAGCAGTCTGTGTTCAAGGAGCTTTTGCTGAGCTGTGACTCTGAGCAGAAGCACCATCACCTTGTGAATGGCATCCAAGATGGGAGTGAAGAGATCTGTGTCATAGTTGGAACGTTTGTTCTGCAGCACTGTCACCAGCCTTTCCAGACCCATTCCTGTATCCACATGGTGCTGCGGCAAGGGAAGGAGATTCCCCTCCACCTCTCTGTCAGCCAGGCAGGAAAAATAAAAGGCAAAAGAGAAGCAAGGATCAGTTAATGGGCAAAAATAAGGAACAGGTGAATCAAAGAGAGTGGGGGAAGTGAGAGGGGATGGAAACAGTGGGTGACTCAGCATAAGGAAGCACAGGGACAAGAGTGACAGCAGCCTGCCTTGGCCTGTCAGGATCTGACCATCACATAGTCAGGATAGGCTGCAATGTAAGGAAAAAGGTCTCCTCCTCCAGGCTGCTGCAGACCTCAAGAGATCTCTGGAATGCAGCATTAAGGGAGAACAGACAGTGAAGGCTGAAGACAGGGAAATAAAGCAAAGGGGGCCAAGAGCTATGCTGGACAAATCTCCATAGCTTCTCTCTTGCTCCTGGTATTGCCACCTTCTGGAAAACAGTGATAAGTATGAGAATATACACATGATTTTGGAGTCAGGCTATGGGGAAAGGCTCTGGAGTTCAAACAACATGCTTGGTACCTGCTGTACTGCATGAAAACCAAGTTCCAGATCTCCACTACATCGGGGCTGCCCTGGTTCACCAGTGCTGCAGCATTTCTGCCACCACCCACGTGGTCATAGTGGATCTCTGTGCAGGGACCACAGGGGCCTGTGTCCCCCATCTCCCAGAAGTTATCCTTCAATGAGAAAGGAAGCACGTGACACGCAGGAACCCTGGAAAGGCAAATAGCAGAGATGGCAGTGCTGAGGCATACACACAAACCACACAGCATCCTAGATCACAGAGAAAGCTGAAAGAAAGGAATCCTTTCTTCCTACTACAGACTCAATAAACAAACACATCAGAATTCCTCTGCTTCTCTGCTTCCTTCTGTTCATACTCTCCTCAGCGAGATTAAGTGAGCCAAACCATACAGGACCCTAGTCTCAGACCAGAATGACAGGCAAACACAGCCTGGCCCCTGATGACCAAGACAGGCTCTCCACTGGGTCTGTGGAGCACACTGCTCTTGGGGCAGAGGCAAGACTCGAACAGCATCAGTGGCACAGAGCTGGCTGCCTTGGGTTCAAAGCCTACATCCAGCTGGAACAAGCTCCCAAAGCACAGCAGTGCTCTCTGCAATGGCTGCACCCTCCCACAGAAAAAGCCATTGCCTGCTTTCAGAGAACATACTCTCATGATGGAGAGGAAGCAAAGCACTGGAGATCCTGCACATACTTCATCCAGGCCAGCCAGTTTTAGGCACACACCCACCCCCACTGTCTGAGAGTGAACCAAAAGTTCAAGAGACCCAGTGAGCTAAGAGCCCAGCTGACTTTTAACAGCCCAAAGAAACCAGAAACAAAATGGGTTGAAAACACACTCTCTGGCCCCTACAGCTGATCAACTAAAGAGCAAATGCAAACTGTGGAAAGTGAGATGTCAACACCTGCTGTCCAGAGCCTCTTCAGTGACACACTCACCCCAGGCGGAGCCACACGTCCCTGCACTCCTCATCTGCGCCCAGCCCCAGCGAGGGGTCGCCCCCAAAGTAGGTGACGTAGAGACGATCTCTGGGGATCTCATAGACCTCTGTCAAGAGCTCCCAGGCCATGCTACATGCCTCCTCCTGAGCAGGTGGGGAACATAAATGAAGCACAGTAATTCAGGAAGGGTCTTTAGAATGGGAGTTGAACAACAAAGAAATTAACTTCAACTGCTTCTCTTCCTTTCTAATTTTCAGGTGTATTGCAAAGAGCAGGATGAAGGTCAGGAGAGTGAGACAGCTCACTGCTGCCAGTGGAAAATTGACATTCCTAAAAATGTTGCAAGACCTTCAGCATGGTGTGCATCTATGTGCTTACTCGCAGAGTTACATGGATTATTTTCTTTCCAAAGAAAACATGTATTCGCCACCTAAAAAACCTAGCATCCTTTATTCTTCTTCTCTTTTCAAAATTTCTAGTAATAAGCATCAAATGAACTGGTAACCTCTTTTCACCATATTAAGTGGTCAACACTGGCATTCTCACAGAAAACTTTGATTTTTACATGTTGGTCACAGCTTTGGCAGGCTGAGTGCTTTGAGAGTCAGCAGGACACATGCAGCGACAGAGCCCACCTCTGTTCCAGGCCACAGAGTTCCCAGGAATTAATCTGGATCTTACCAAAACGCCTTCTGCACACAGTCCTATGGCCCTACAGCACAGCTCTGAAAGGCAGGCTGTGTTTTCCCCTAGAAAGGGTTCACTCCAATCACCTCACCTTAAAGTAATCCCCGAAGGACCAGTTCCCCAGCATCTCGAAGAAGGTGTGATGGTAAGTATCTCGGCCAACATCCTCCAGGTCGTTGTGCTTCCCTCCCGCACGCACACACTTCTGGCTGTTCACCACGCGCCGGTGCTGGGCCAGCTCGCTCCGGGGGTGCACCGTGCCCAGGAAAATGGGCTTGAACTGGAAACGAGAGACACCCGCTGGGGACAGATGCCACTCAGCGCAGGGACCTGCGCCTGGGGCTCCTGATACACAGAACGGGCCGGGCTGGAAGGGATCACGGTGGGTCATCTGGTCCAACCTCCCCGCTTAAACAAGTTCGTTCTAGAACACACGGCACAGGATTGTGTTCACACGGTTCTTAACTATGGCCAGCGAGGGACACTGCCACAGCACTACGGCACTACGAGAGGCGTCCGGGCGGACGGCGGTGCGGGCAGCCCAAAGCAACGCCGGACATCTCCGTGGCAGGGGCACCCAAGGCGGGCCGCGCTCCCCTGAGACGCGGAGCGCCGGTGAGCCGGAGGAGGGGAGCGGGGAGAGCACCTGGTTCATGCCCGCGTTGACGAAGAGGAGGCGCGGGTCGCCGCGGGGCCGCACGGGGGCCGAGGGCAGGCGGCGGTGGCCGTGGCGCTCCTCGAAGAAGCGCAGGAAGGCGGCGCGGATCTGCCCCGCCGAGGGCCAGGCGGCACCGCCGCGGCGGGGGCTGCAGCGCCAGCGCCACGGCACCTCCAGCAGCAGCCGCCGCCGCAGCCGGGCGGCCGCAGCCATGGTGCCCCACGGCGGATGGCGGCGCCGGGGCGCCCGGAAGGGGCGGTGCGAGGGGAAGGCGGGACGCGGAGGAGCGCGGCGGGGCTGCGGAGAAGCACCGCGGGACGGTGGGAAAGCATCGCGCCGCTGTCGCCGCGGCGCACGCGCGGGCCCCGGTCACAGCCCAGGCCCGGTCGGGGCGGTTATCCCATCCCATCCCATCCCATCTCGCCCCGCCCTGCCCCTCCCGTCCCGTCCCCGCCGCCGCCGCAGCGATCGCTGCCGCCGGTCGCGGCGGGCGGGCGCCATGGCGGTGCGCGGGGTGCCGTGCCTGGCCTGGTGCCTCCGCCGAGTCGGGGCCAGCGGCGACTGGCTCCTGCTGGAGGCCGGCACGCAGGTGAGCCGCGCCGGGCTCCGGCCCCTCGGGGCGGGCGGGTGAGCACGGCTCTCGGGGCGCAGCTTGGTGCGGTCTCGTGGTTTTCTTACAGCGCTTTCCAGGAGGGAGAAGCGCCGCCTCGTCCCGCTTAAGGAGCAGCCTCCGTTCGGAGCGGCCGCCCGGCCGGGCTGCCCGAGCGGGCGCCGTTCAGCCCCGGTAACGGCCGCGGGCGGGGAGGGCGGACCCGGCGCTGGAGTCGCCTTGGCCAAGCCTTCGTTTGTTTATATCTCTGAATTCTTCTGTCGTATTTAGATAGAGTTGTTCGTGTGACGGTAACGTAAGTGAGGACGAAGGGAATCCGTAGCGTAATGACAAAGCGATGCTTTTGGCGAGGTTAACAGTCCTAAGGCATTAGGTGTTCAGGTGTAAACGAGGTCGCGTTTAAATTGTATTGGTTTTGTTTTGGTGCGGTACAGGAATAGCCATTTTCTCAGCGACCGTGGATTTTAGTTGAAAAATAGGCCCTGGTACTCTTCCCTAAAACCCAGCAGGCAAAGATGTGTGATCACGTTGGAGCAATGTAAAAGGATTGCTGATCTGGTGGTCAGAATCGGGTGGTGTGGCTGATGCTGTGGTCAAGGCCTTGTGCTCACACACTGCAAAAAGCTTTCATCCAAATGTGTGCTTTTGTTGCTCTCCCATCATGGATTTGAAGCCCTGAGATGTGCTGATCTCCTCGGTGAAGGACTGGAGGTAACAACTTACAGCCAGGGCGCTGATAAATGTGCAGGGAATCCAGTTTGGGATGTTACTGCTCTGATTGTCTGCACAGTGGTTGTCCTTCACAGCAGGGAGGCTGATGGCATTCTGGTGCTGTAGGTGTGCCAGGCCATAGAGCACAAAGTGCTTTTGCTGGAGATTTAAATTATAATCATAGAATATCCTGAGTTGGTAGGGACTCACAAGGATCATGGAGTTCAGCTCCTGACTCTGCCCAGGACAGCCCTAAGAATCACACCACATGCCTGAGGGTGTTGTCCAAACACTTCTTGAACCCTGTCAGGCTTGGTGCTGTGACCACTTCGGTGCCAAAGGACACAGCTGATGTGTGGGGATGGGATGTGATTTGTCAGTACTGCTGTGAGCAGCACTGAACTCCAGCAGGTGAGGGGTAACATCTTGGGCCCCTGTTTGCTAAATGAACTTGATCAAGGGGGAGTTTTGTGACTGGCCCTGCTTGCTGTCACTCATATTGGTATGTGAGGTCCTGCAGATGTGTGTGACTGGGCCCTGAGGATGCCACTGCAGGGACAAATGCACAGCTGGTTTTATGTTTGAATCCTCATGAAGAAGGGAGTCTTTATCCATTTGAATCTCTGTACCTCTTACATATGCAAAAATACATGGTGACAGAAGACTATATGGAACATTTAAGAGATAGGCACTAACAGGGTTAAGTTTGCTTTTGTCATCTTAGTTTGCTTCCTTGCCTTTGGTTATGACATGGGGGTCTGAGCTCTTGCTCTAAACCCAAGGTGAGAACTGCTCAGGAAATACAGTGCACACATCAATTAAGAGAAGTGTGCAGAGAAGGCACTAGAGGGAGGGAGAGCAGGGATGTGCTTTAAATGGCAATCTGAATTTAGATGTGATTTAATAAGATACTGTGCAATAGTACAATTAAATTATGTCCCTTCTTGCAGACGATAGTATTAGAGTCTAATCCAGTTACTTAGATCACTTCTACTACTGGCTATGGCCTGCATGTAGCTTAGATTCTGAGCCATGATATTGATAATGTGATTTACACAAGTATTGTGTATTTAGGGCAATGTTGAGTGTGCACTTTTTTTGATGGCAGCTTTCTGGGCAATTTTTTTTTCCTGTATATTTCCTGTTCACAAATGGTTGAACAGATGCAACTAGCAAAAGAAGAGGGTAAGAAGTAATCTTGAGACCCACACATAATAGTGCTAGTTTGAAGAAATGGTTAGATAATGACTGAGGTGGGACACAGATGGTTTGTGAGCAGCTTTGGTGCTGAGGAAGATTTCCATAAAACCAAGGTTGTAATGTGCCTCAGAGAAATCAAAATTTCCTCAGTGGGAGAAAAAGATAATACTTTGTAAGCTTCCATTTTCTATATACTCTTAAATTTAAATGAAAAAGAATCATATTATGCCAAACTTTTTGGAATAACCACAAGATGTTGATCTAGAATTTTGCTGTACTTAAATTGAAGTGCTATAAACTGAAATGACCATGTCATTACTGATTGCAGTAACTACACTACTTTATTTTTAGGTGACTATTGGCCGAGGATTAGATATCACGTACCAGCTGGTGTCAAAAACCTGTCCCCTGATGATCTCTCGTAAGCACTGTGTCTTCCAGCAGAATGCAGAAGGGCAGTGGACTGTCAAGGATAACAAGGTACAGAGACCAATTGAAGACCTTGTACTCAGAGATTCATTGAATAGGATCCATTTTTTTGGATCTAGCAGTGAATAGGCTATGGTATAGCATAGTGTGATAGCAGGTCCATGGGAACGTGTTTTACCTGTTGCGCACTTCCAGCAGGAAACTTCAGTCTGCTGCAGTAGGGATGCAGACTGGATTACTTTCTGTATGTAGATCCACCTCTTGGAGTAGCATTTTTCAGACCAGTGTGGCCTGGCCAAGGGCACCTTGCAGTCTGTGAACTTGTTTGGTGTCACTTTCTTAAAAAATATCCTATATGAAATTTGACATAGGATTTTATCCTTTCAAAAGGATAACACTCTTGTAGTGCTAATGAAAAGATAAAGTGCAGCTCCTTTTTGTAGTGACAGAATTGCTTTAATTGTAATCAACTTCAACAAGAATCTAGTGTTAGAAAAGCCATGCTTCATGTTGTGTTCAAATGAGTTTCTCCTGAAAGTTCTTCTCAGCTGATTAGGATAAAATGTTGATGTCAGAGTCCTCAGCTGGGTCTCACTTTGACTTCAGTAATCTGTTTTTATATTGTGATCTCTCTACTTTCTCATTTGGTCTGAAAACAGTAAAATGAATAATTTGCTTTAAAACAGCACTGGTAGAACAAAAATGTTCAACACATCAGGCAGATTTGAAGGATGTTTGGGTTGACAGCAGATTAGTCAGAAAGGAATGGAGTGGCTATTAAACTATTAAAATTACACTGCTCTTAAACAAAACCCTCTTGTAGTACATGTATAAACTTGGAAGCCTAATGCTAGTGCATGATAGGAAACATCTACCATAGATTAACTATTAACACTTCCTGTCTCTTTTCACTGTTGACCAGTTGGTCAGCTTGTTTCATTGAATCTCATTGAGACATGTCAGTTCGTAGTGTTTCTGCAGTTTATCCTGAGCATAGACCAGTTTTGCTGGTTTTGAAAACTATTTCTTGAGCTAATTTTGAAACCATTTTTGTGCTTTGAACATTATCTCTAGAAGAATATTTTCCTTCTTTACAGTCTCCTTGTATTTATGAAAAACTTTGTTTTCTTCAAGGACTATAGCCAGTGCTTCTTTCTATTTCCCATTTTTTTCTGGAATTTCAGGTAACATTAATTGTCAGGAAAAATTACGGTAGTATTCTGTGTTACTGACAATGATCCCTTGTGGAGTCTTTTTATTATTTAGTTCTTATTTCTAAAGCTTTTGTGCAGGTTTTCCCCTCAGCATTCATTGTTTCCCTTCTGCACAAGCAGAATGTTGTTCTTGGTGCTTGTACACAAAATCTGTTATGCAGGAATAATGTGCAGTAAATAATACAGTGCAGTAACTGTAATAAATGCAACCCTGAGCCTGTAAACTGGATATCACAAGGTTTATTGGAAGAGGTGGCTTGTTCTGATTGAAGCACTGAAGAGGTTGGCTGTGTTTGTTTTACAGTTGCCAGAAATAACTTTCAGAGGATGCTGTAACTACATATTAAATTTTGGTGGTTCTGTGTTTATTGGCAGAGTCTAAATGGAGTTTGGCTTAATAAACAGCGCCTGGATCCATCAAAAGTCTATCCTATTGCTGAAGGAGACCGTATCGAGTTGGGAGTGCCTTTGGAAAACAGAGAGACTGCTGAATATGAGTATGAAGTGATTAAAGAAGAATGGGAGAAAATCAGACCCTTTTTAGCCCCAAGAAGTGACCTGGGGAAAGCTAAGAGTTCAAGACCTAAACGTAAATTTAGTTTGGAGGACTTGGAGACATGTGAATCAGAAGGCCCTTCAAACTCCAGATGCAAAAGAGACAGAATGTCCTGTGGCAATGAACCTTTAGATAAATCGTGGGGACAGGCAGGAGAGGCCAAACGGCTAACAGAGAAGATGGATGTCAAGCTGCCTTCTCCTGGGCCCAGTGAGGGGGACGGTGCTCCAGTGCATGGTAGCCCTGTGCACTCCAAAGCTGTGACTGTCCCCCAGCAGGACCAGAAAGGCTCCGGTCTTGTAGAGTCATGGACTGGCTTGAAAAAGCTGAGGAAATCTCTAGAAGATACAATGAAATTAAAGGTCAAAGTGCAGGAGAAGCAGACTGCAGTTCTAAACGTCAAGCAGAAGTGCAGGAAATGTGATCAGAAGGAGATCCTAGTAATGGAACAGGAGCTGCAGGAGTTGCAGAACCAACTCTGCATGGAGCAGGAGCATCAGCAGCAGCAGGTGGAAGAGCTGGAGAGGACATTCTGTAAAGAGCAGCAGAAGCTAGAGGTATAGTGGTGGCAATAATTTTGACCTGTGTCAAAATGACCCATTGACCCATTCCATTCACTTTGATGGAATGCCTCGTGTAAGGCATTGATCCAAAATAGCTCTTGAACTGTACAGTAACAAAAATAGTGCTTGTGTGATTTACCCCTACTAAAGTTTTTGTGGAAGTATTTAACTTAGCACGGATCACAGTGCACGTACCAAAAGAAAGTGCAGAGACAAAAGAGATTTGGCTGCATGGGGAATTCAGAAAAAAGTGCAAAATAAAGCATTTCAGTTGGAAAGAAGCATGTTTTTAAATAAGAAAATGAAAGTCATTGCCTGATCTCTGTTGCTTATAGAGAGGACAAGTTGAAAAGTAATTACTTCAAACGTGAATTTCTCTCAGAATATGGCTGAAGTAAAGCCCAGTTTGCATGGCAAGTGCACTGTTTTTACAGTCAATGAAATACTGCATGCCTTAATCCCTGGGGGGAAGGAGATTATTTTCCTACTTTCAAAAAACCCTTTCTTGCAATCTGTAAGTACCTTTAAGCAGTAAGTATATGTGATAAGTTGCTTTTTTGGTAACAGACCAAAATCTGTTTGAGCTTGAGACCACTCAAAATCAGGTTTAAAGAAAGTGAGGATTCATCTTGGAGTGAGTTTAATAATTTATTAGTTACTTCCTTAAAGTCCATTGCTAAAGACAAGATACCACTATGAGAAGTACAGAAAGTTTGGAGGTGTGTCCTTAGAAACAATGGGACATTTACCTGGAGCTTTAGGTATCTCTGAAGTCTTTGAATGTACTCAAAGACAGAGTTGCATCTTTTAGGCTGTTGCTGATCTCTTTGCTTCTATGAATATGCTGGTGCCTTTTGAGCTAGAATAATGTGGAGATATTCCAAATATGGAACTGTAAATGATATATGCATTTTAACTCATCACAGTAAATGATAGCTTTAATTTCTGTTGCACACATGTAACCCAAAAGTGGAACATATCACTGTTTATTGAAAATCAGTGTTGTTTCCTTAAGCATATCCTCTAAAGAAAGTGTGCAGAGTAGTAATTTTCTCTCTTATGTTCTTCAAGTCTTTTTTTTTCCCCACTTCTTACCCTACCCAGGGAGAAAAATGTCAACAAGGGGAAGAGAATCTGAAGGAGCAGCTGGCCCAGGTCCTGCAAGAGGCAAGTGATTATGAGTCTAGGTTTGGTCTAACTGTGTAACTCGGATATTTAAATCTTTCCAAATGTTGTGGCCTCTTGGTAGAAGACAAGGACTGTGCCTTAGGTGACTGAAGAAACTTAACTGAAGTGAAAGAGTAACCTGGAAGAGGGAATGCAAAGTGTGATGGCACTGGGAAGGTCATAAATAACTGGCAGTGCATTCCAATTTTAAGTTAAGGATAAACTGCCTTAACGCCTCAACTTATATGTGTTGCTCTTCTAGGAGAAGAGTAGGAGAAATGAGTGTGCTGAACCTTATAACTATGGCCACATATCTTTAATAGGATAGCTTAGAATGGTACTCTTATAGCTTCTGGATTGGTGTTGTTACAGCATCGTGCTTTGATGGAAGAACTGAATCGTAATAAAAAAGATTTTGAAGAGATAATTCGAGCCAAGAATAAAGAACTGGAAGAAACCAAGGTAAGGAATAACTGCATTCTTAGTTTTACTCATAAGTGAAACATGATATGCTGCATGAGCAGAGGAAATGGTTTATTTAACATTTGTCTTGGCTCTGCCTGGCCTCCTTTAGTGCAAAATTTCCGTGTTTTGAGGTGGCAGCTGACACTGGAAGAGGGGGCACCTTGCCCTTTTCATAAATTGGTGTCAAACAGTTGTTATTTGATCTTTCTCAATCATAAAGAAAGCCCATAGCAGCTGAACAGTGCATTTTGGAAGAGAAATGGTCCCAATGCACCCTTTCTTTGAAAAACAATCAAAAAATCAAGCCAGAAATAACAGGAAAAAAAATCCACCAACAAACCAAAAGTGTTTGAAAAGTGAGGTGCTTCATTTTCAGTTAAAGTGTATTCAAGTAAAACTGCATTGTGGCAGCAGTTCCATAAGGGATTGTAGGACAGAACTAACGTGGAATTTGAATAATGAATGAGATAAACCACAGTTCTTCCTGCCCTTGACACAAAGTGATGAATGGAAAATAATTAAGGCAATCCTTTCCTGTGTCTTACTTTTGGAAGTTATCACATCATCCACCGCTGGCAGTTTGCTTTGTTTTTTTAATGTCATCTTTGGAAATTTTGTTGCTGTTTCAACTATAGCTTCAGTTAGTAGAATTTTCCTTTTATTTTTAGAAGATAGAGCAGGCACTTAGCCTAATCAGCCTAATTTAACTCTTAACAAGCAAACAAAAAGATTATTAGGTTGTTAAATGCAAGTAAATGTTTTAAACTTTATTCCTTCCTTTTTTTTTTTTAGTATTTGAAGTGTTTAGTCTGTTGGGTGTTGTGCTTTTTATATCAGACACCAAAAAAAAACTGATTAAAGCCAAACTATTGCTAGGAACAGGTTGAAAAGGATTCTGAAAAGATTGTTCTGCTGGTAGTTCCTTTAGGCTGAAGGGAATTTTGGGTAATAGCTGTTCTCTCTTCCAAGTTCTCTGTAGTGGGTGGGAATATTCCCAATACTGCTGAGACTACAAAGAGGAAAGAGATTACAGATCTGGGTATGTGATAGATATCTACTCCACTTGACATGTGGAGATCTGCAATATGATTTTCTTCCCCTGCACACACTCATGCCAGTTGAGAAAAACCTTGTTCTTTGTTGATACACAACAACATGTACTTTTCCACCAGGAGGAGAAGGAAAAGGTGAGAGCCCAAAAAGAAGAGGTGTTGAATCAGATGAATGATGTGTTGGAGAATGAGTTGCAGTGCACAATCTGTTCTGAGCACTTTATCGAGGTATGTTTAAACTTGTATGGGTTTGCCAGTAAAAAAGAGACTTGAGAAGCTTTCCATAGCTCTAATAACACAATATTTAAGCCCTTTTCCTTACTTACCTTGTTTAACAGTCCAAACAGACCCACAGTGAGTTCTTATGGGAAAGAGTTGATCCAGAAATCTATTCTGTCTGCCCTGACTCTTCTTTACTTCACAACAAGTTCAGCTTTAATGTCTCTATCTGCATAGACAAGAGTGCTTAATCCTAAAATGCACATAAGTTTGGAGCCCTTGTGTAGGTTTTTGACCTGGTTCCCTGAGTTGCTGCTGACAGCTGCCTGGGGAAGAATTATTTTGTAGTGGACCTTGCTTTAAGCTGACTAGAGTTGGACTGTTTGAGGTTTAGCTATATGGAGAGGTTAGTAAAGGAAGGGAGGTATAATATTCAGTCAGGTCCTGGGATGTTTATATTGTTTAGATAATCTTTTTCTTTGAGAAATTGGCCTGTTTTCATTTGATTCTACAAATAATAGGCTATGCTTGCTATGTAGACTGTTATTTTTGTTTATGTTTTGCTAGAAGGTCAGTTTCATTACATTATTGTTTTACTATGGGAAACCTGTTGTGTTAGCCTTGTTATAATGGCTTAAGAAGTAGCTGAAATTTTAATTTCTGGTTTCTCAGTACATTAAGATGCTATTTTGCAGTATCTGAATTTTTTCCATAATTTATTCTATACTGATGTCCTGCTGAATTCCACAGGCAGTGACACTGAACTGTGCACACAGCTTCTGCTCCTACTGCATCAATGAGTGGACAAAACGTAAAGTGGAGTGCCCTATCTGCAGGCAGGAGATCAAATCACAGACACGCTCTCTGGTGCTGGACAACTGCATTAACAGGATGGTAGAAAAACTGGATGTGGAAATGAAAGAGCATCGCCTGAGCCTTATCAGAGAGCGGAAAGGTGAGAGGTGGGTGGATGTGGCATGATGAGTACAATCTCTTATTCCCTCTGTTTTGCACAAGTTTCTTTGGCACCTATATACCAAGAAGATGCTCAGGGAATACTGCAGAAACACTAAAAAAATAATAATGAGGTCTGTCTACTAACGAGCTTTACTGCATAGTAAAATAAAATAAGTACAAAGTTTGGAAAAAAACTTCAGTATGAATTCCATGGTCTGGCAGGAAAACTTAGTTTATGCTAAAGGTTATGCTCTTTCAAAGAGATCTCTTAATAAAAGCAAAAATACACATAGGACATAGAATGGTCCTTTCAAGGACATAGAATGGTCCTTGAAAAATTTACCAGGCACTTTTGATTAAACTGCGGAGTACATAATTACAGAAACTCAGCAGACCTGACAAGAAGCTCTGAATTCTTTTCTATGTGCTAGATTTATGTAGGAAATCTCTGAAAGAGACACTAGTATATCATGTAAGTATGACTGAACTGATAGTTGCTCTGACATGTTTATTTTTGTGGAATTAAAGCCACTGTGGCTTACAGGCATAACATCTTGCCTAGTTGTTGCTAAAATACTGTGCATCATGGTGGTTGTTTTATTAATAACCCCAGTATGGGTTATTTCTAGTTTGCTTCCTTCTAAATTTCTTTGTAGAGCACTTGACATTGGTATCTAGGTGCTGAAATGTAGATGTCTGTTCCTGCTACCCCTTAAATTTCTGTTGCTGTGTTCTCTTAAGTAATTGTTTTGTTTTCCCTTCATAGAGATGAGTGCATGATCCTTAATTTTGCAGCGTATCAAATTGTATTTTTACCAAAAGAAAGGTGTTTTTGATAGATGTGCCATGGTAACATAGAATGACATCTCTAAGCAGTGCTGGTTCAAGCCTGAAATTATAACCTCTGTAAGCCTTTCAGTCTGATTCCCTCAGGAAGGGCTGCATTGCTGAGAGGCTGCCCGGCTCAGCTACAAGGATTGCTTTTACCTCTGTGGAACTGAGGCAGCCCCTGTGCAATGCATGCATCTGCAGAGTGCCACAGTGCTCCTAAGTGTCTGCTCAGGTGGCTGATGGGCACTGGCTGAAGTGGTGCCTTCAGTGCAGCCCATTGTGTGCTACACCAATGGTCTTCATCCTTGCTCAAACAAAAAGCAAACGAGTTCTTAGCCTACCTTCAGAAATAGCTACCAGTAGGAAATCATTTAAATTTAGTGTGACACACTTCAGCTGGAAGGTGAAATGGTTTCTGTGCCTCTTTTTGTGCCGTGATGGAAACATTTTGATTGAAATGAAGATAACCATTTGTCTATTTAAAATTAATTCCTAAGAAATACCTATTAAAAGAAGAATGATGTTGGAAGTGGCACTTGAGAAGCTGTCAAGGCATTCCAAGAAACCTTTCTAGGAGTCTTAGTAGCCCCAGCACTAGAAGGACAGCTTGCAGTCTTAAATAGATGAAGCTTTTGATGAGGCTATAAATGTCTTGAACAATCAGTACCTGTTTGAGAGCCCCTTACCATGCTTTTTCTTTCCTTTTCTTACCTGGCAAGACACTGAAATAGTTAGCCACTTCCATTGCCTGTTGTGTCCCTGTGAAGGGGTGGAAAATGTCTCCTCCTCACCTGTGTTACCTTAATAGGAAAAGACATAGAGAACACTTTTGAGCACTTAAGAAAACAAGCAAATAAATAACTCCCATTCCTTTGGTTTTTTTATGCTGAAAACTGAAATGAAAAAGGCCTATATCCTGCAGCTTGAAAGATTTATTGTAAACTGACTGTGAGAAGCTAAAATATATTTTCAAAGACAAGTAGTAATTTAGCACTTGTGGGTACAGTGGTCACAGCTAACTTTTGTATCTGTATGTTTTGAATGCAGAGAAACAGAATGTGATGGTGAAGCCAGCCACAGACAGTGACAACGGTGTCCCTTCTACCACCTACTCCATCTCGTCAATGAACAGTTGTGACAGTGAGGACTCTGAGGAGGATTCTTCCTATAGTGAAAGCTACTATGTTATCTGAACATTGTTACTGCAGACTCATTGCCCCTGTGCTGCCTTGAACCAGCCTAATGGCGTTTGGTTGACTGCTGCTGGAGGAGTGGACTGGGCACCTGGAAGGACCTGTGAAGAGGCTGGAGCTGTAAACTAGCAGCATTTGGAAGAAGGATCTTGTTTTCCAAATGAATGCACAGAAGATTGATCTCTAAAACAAAATTGGGTTTGTGAGAGAACAGACTGCCATTATGCTGGCTCATTGAATTACAAACCCTAAACTTCCACTTTAGCTTGTGACCTGCTCAGTGTAATGAAAGAGTTTGTATTGAATCATTGCCCTTTCCTTAACGAATTACATGTTTACATCAGCATCCCTTATTTCAGGCAGCAGAGGGAATGTCCCAAGCCTTTTGAGAACTTGGCCATCCCCACCAGCAGGCAGGAGATAGGTACAGCAGGAAAAAGTGCCAATGTGGGTTTTCCTCTTGAATTTCACATGGCAACTAGAGTCATCCTGGGCCTTTGGCATTGAAGGTGATAAAGGGTGGGATGCAGACACTGTTGGCTGCAAGTGCATTGTAAGCTAACTGCTGGCCATCAGCTTGCTCTGTTTATGTAGCCCATTCTCCATTAGATAGGGATAGAGGAGATTAAATCTTCCAGAAGTCTTTAGCTAGTGTTCTTTTCATTTAGTGTCTTTGGTTTGTTCCCTCTTCAGGCTTTTGCATAAAGGATTTTAGAACTGGGAAGCAGCACATCCAGAAATTTTTAGTAATGACTTTAAAAACATATAATCACCACCAAGAGAGGAACCTCTATCTTCAGGTGTGCTGCTCTCCAAATTAATGAAATGTCCTGTTGGCAGGGTAGGAAAGCAGCATCTGTAGACAACCACAAGATACAGAATGAAGCACTTCTTTTTATTGTTTACAAGACATAACTGTTGAGCTGTGGGTTGTACTACTCTCATACCAAATCACTCATTCATAAGAGATTGATGAAGTCTTGCCTCATCCTATCATGTATTTGTCTATTGAGTTCCATTTTCTAGTGACTTATGCTTTTGACTTAGCTGTTACATGGAAAGGACTCTTACACTGTGAGAACAGGATGGGGAAGCCCTTCTCATCTGTAATATTTCTTTGGCTCTTTGTATATACCTTTTTGGTTCTATGTTTATTTTGTTTAAGAACAAAAATATAAATCCATTTCTGCATTAGTCTTCTTTGGTGCAGCCACTGAGATGTCTTCTAGTTGTCTTAGGCTTTTTTTAGAAAACAGACTATGTAATTTAAATACTTTGCTTCATGTTTTGATTGCTGTATGCAGTGTGACTATTGTAAAGTTAATTGAAAGACATTTGTATTCAGGAACTGATCAAAGACAGCCCAATCCTTCAAGACTGTGACTACCCTAATGCTAATTTAATAGCTACAATCATACCTCTTACCTGCTTCCCCCAAGAAAGATCCCATTGAAAAGGTACATGAATGATGTCCTAAGGGAGTAGTGCTGACAAATTTGGTCAGTAGGGTTCAAACAGGGGAGGCCTGATCTGTGGGCCAGGCAGCTTGCTTAAAACTTTACTGTAAGGTTTCTTTTGTGCAGGAGACTTTACATCTTCTGTATTCTTCTTTCTCTTTTAATGTTCATTTTCTGTATGTGCTCTTGAGAGTTTCTTTTGTGAACAGATGCTTTCTAGAATGAGCAAGAGAAGAGCATTCCTCAATATGCTCATGAAACAGGCAGATGTGGAACAGGCATTTCCAATGAAGAGGAGTAGAAGGAAATCTGGTTATGTAGGACTGTGAATTCTTTGACTCTGTATCTCTTCCATACGGCCGTGCTTTTTTCTCATTTCATTTTGCAGAATACATATTTATTTTATTATATTGGTGTTTATGCATATTGCAGAGAAGGATAATACTTCCCCTGGTAACAGAGTGGTAATCTTTGGTTTGGTTTCTGATTGTGTCCTCTTTTCATTAGAACACAAAGAATGTAAGCGGTGTATTCCAAATTATTTTCACTCTTACTGGTAGGTGCACAGTGTGTAAATGTCCACAGAGAGAGGTTAAGTATTAATAATGTCCATGTACAAAAGCTTTTCACTGACAAAAGCAGACCTGTGTATCTGCAGTGTGTTCTCCTTTGCTCTAAGGTCTGGATCCTTCTACTTGGTTATCTACTTGTTTCTACTTGCTGTGCCCTTGGAGATATTATGCCCTGAACTGTTACCTGTCTTGGGATGGCATCAAGTGCTTCCAGCTGTCAGGTTATAACTGAGCTGGTCACAGATGATGCGGGGCAGGTTCAAGACTTGCTGTTTCCCTTGGATGGCAGCTGTCAGGCAGTGTGATAATCAGACACTTACAGAGCAATACGTTGTCAGCATCAGTGGAAGAGTTGGGAAGGGGTGCCAGTAAAAGGGGATCACTACAGGGGGATGTTTGCCTCGTACAGATCTGTGGAGTCCAAGACCAATCTGACAATCTTGTGCAAGAAAAATATACCACGTGTGTGTGAGCCTGCCACAGACAGAGTGGGAGCTTCAGACAAAGTTTAATTATTAAAGAAGCCCTCCCATTGAGTCACGAGGTGCAGACAAGGCCCCCTTGCTTTCCAAAATCCTTCTCAGAGAGGAGCATAGATATGGATCCAGTCTTAGCCCCAGACTGTCAGTGGTTCATGTCTAAAGGATTTTATAGGTGTAAATGAACCTTTATACAACTTGGTCCTGGAGGATTTAAGGATGGCAAACCAGATATATAAATATGTATGATTTATTATAATAATGATTGGACAAAAAGATCTTAATCAGAATAATTTACTAAATAATACAGGAGGTAGAACAGCTCTTACAGTGCATTATGATGCAATATTGAAGTAATTGTTTTAAAGCAATTGTATTAAAGCTAAGAATAAACCACAATTCAGTAGAGATAAGGTTCACCCATGACTGTGGACTAATTTATTTTTCTCAGTCATGAGGAATAGCCTTGAACAGCATCCCCAGTCCACACTGGGAAATGCGCACATACACTTTGAGAAAGGGTATATTAGAAGACCCTGCCCTTAAAATGTGGGACTGGGCTTTTATAGTATGAAGTTATTGACTGTCAATCAGGTCTCCAGGCTAACAGTGTCATCTCAGCAACTTTGGATAAATTATCTGTAGTATCACTTACTGGTTCAGGGTATTTTAGCAAGTCTACCTGCTAAAATACATCTTCAGCTCACTGTCAGGATGTTTAATTTCGGGACTGATGAGTCAGACTGGTTTCAGCATTACTGAGCATCAAAAGCATCATGATGACCCCATCTTCATTTACCATGGACAGCTTTTCCCATAGTCATTGTTTTGTTTTTCCTATTCCAGGCAAGCATCCTGGTACAGAGCCTTAGCAACGACTGTCAGATTTAACTGCAGAACATGTAACAGGTAATTCAACAATCCAGCTGTGCCCCCCTTCCCCCAAGTGAAGTGCAGGTTTTCTTTAACAAAGGCCCTGACTAGTCAATGTTTTACTTTCTCCTCTTCATCATCCCATCCTGCCATAACTCCACCTATTTGGACACACAGTTTACGGTAACTACAACACCATGAGCTACACTTCCCAAGTAGGATCCTTCTGTCTCTTGATACTACTGTGTTTGCTTTGGTTTTGTGAGACTAAGCATTTAGTTGTGTGTGTGCTGAGCTCTGTGTCCTCAGGGTTCGAGCTTAATGCAAACTACAAGACGGCTCCCAGGATCAGGTTGGAAAAGACCTGAGGTCATCGAGTCCAACCCATGACTGAGCATCACCACGGGAACTAGACAATGGCACTGAGTGCCACATCCAGTCTTTCCTTGAGCACCTCCAGGGATGGTGACTCCACCGCCTCCCCGGGTAGCACATTCCAATGTCGAATCATCCTTTCTGTAGAGGAATTCCTCCAGCTGTCCAACCTGAACCTCCCCTGGGCAGCCTGAGGTTGTGTCCTCTTGTCCTGGCACTGGTGGCCGGGGGAAAGAGGCCGATCCGCACTTGGCTGTGACCTTTCTGGGAGTTACAGAGAGCGATAAAGTCATCCCTGAGCCTCCTCTGCTCCAGCCTACAACACTCCCACCTTCCGCTACGCTACACGATCGATGAACATTTTTATATCCATATATTCACAAATTATTCAGTCTGTGCAGCGTGTTCTAAGGAATCCGTGGGTTTCCAGCGCGGCCCGGGGCTGCCCGGGCCCGCCCGCGGTCGCGGCCCTTGGGGCGGTGCGTCACTGCCGCGCGCCGGCGGCCGCCGAGGCCCCGCGCCAGGGGCGGGCCGGGGGCGGGGACGGCGCCGCGTCAGAGCGGGGAAACGAAAGCGGCGGCAGCGGCCTCACGTCCTCTCTCACCGCGCCCCGGGAGCCCGAGCCCCTCGCAGCCGGAACCCTTCGGAGCCTGCCGCGCTTTCGCCGTGAGTGCCGCCCGCTCCAGCGCGGCGCTGTCCGCCGACCCCGGTCGTGTGCGGGTCAGCGCGGGGCGCGGCCGCGGCGGCTCCCGCGGTCTCCCCGCTGCCCGCGCTCCGCCGGCGGGGGGGTCTCGGCTCGGCCTGTGGGACCGGGGCTGCGCGGCGGGCGGGGTGACGGCCGCGAGGGGCAGGGAAGGCAGCGGAGCTGGTGAAGGGTTCGGAGGGTAAGGACTGTGCGGATCGGCTGAGGGAGCTGGGGGTGTTTAGCCTGGAGAAAATGAGGCTCAGGAGACACCTTATCGCTCTCTGCAACCCCCGGAAGGAGGGTGTAGCCGGGGGGGTTCGCCCCTTCTCCAGGCAACCAGGACAAGAGGACGCAGCCTCAGGCTGCACCAGGGGAGGTTTAGGCTGGACATCAGGAGGGATTTCTCCACAGAAGATGTGATTAGACCTTGGAGTGAACAGCCCAGTGAAGTGGTGGAGTCACCATCCCTGGAGATGTTCAGGGAAAGACTGGACGTGGCACTTACTGCCATTGCCTGGTTCCCATGGTGGTGTTCCTTCGTGGGTTGGGGTCCATGACCTCAGAGGTCTTTTCCAACCTAAACCATTCTGTGGGAGGCCGGTGGGGCGGTGCAAGGGGGCTGGTTGGGGATGTGGAGGGGCTTTCCCTCCTACCTGCGGGGCTCCTGAGAGACCGGGTGTCCCTAACTTGTGCCTAATTTTGCATGGTTTGAAATTTGTCGGGAAGACAGGTGTGCTGAGGGACCCTTAGTGGGATTTGGAGGGTGGGGGTCTCGGTAGGGAGCTGGCAGGAGTGAGCTGAGAGTGTTGGCCTCTCATTTGGCTCTCTCAGCAGAAATATAGAATGGTTGGTTTGTTAGAGATAAACAAGGGTAAAAAACAAAACCTTCAATTGAGGCAAGAGCACATAAAGGTGAGCTGTCATTAAGAGAACTTCTGCTGGAAGGGAGAAGATTTCTTAGCCATAGTGCAGTGAGATTGTGGGATCATTTTGTAGTCAGAGTTGTGGGGGTAAAGAAAGGATTTGGCCTTAAGCTGTTTGTGGAAATAAGTTTGATAACTAAAGGTTTGAATTGGTGACCTGGGGCATCTTTTATAGCCCAGCAATCCTGTGTACAATAATAAACACTAATCAAGGTGCAGTTTAATTTTTTTTTTCAGTTGCAAGGAGGTTTTAGCACTTTTGCCTTTATACTTTTCCCTTTCTTTGCTTGCTGTCTTCTGCAAACCTTCCATCTTAAGCATTAGACCGTTCTCTGAGTTTATGCAAAATTTATCAGCCACATCCAGAAGCTGGATATTTTGCCAGTGATTCCTGGTGAAAAACACAACTGCACACGCAACTTGAGCACACATATTTAATGAAGTTTTGTTATAGAGGTTGTGCAGAAAAGCTCCTTTATTAATTAAGATTTGCAGGTGAGGTCAGAGTTGTTTGGAGTCTTGTGAGAAATTTCATGGTTCCACCTTGCATAATCTCTGTTAGATGGATCTGACATTTTTTCAGTTTGTTTGGATAAAATGAATCTTTGATTCAGTGGTAGTAATGAACTGCCATATATTTAAGTTATTTAGCTGTCTACATCTGGGTTGACTTAATCTACTTGCATTTGGGGATAAGTAGGTTGTAGAAGTGATTTAAAATTCATCAGTTATAGGGGAATTTCCATATCAGTTTCCCATTTGATTAGTTAGACTAGATGCTTACAAAGGTGAGTTCAAAAGAAGCTAACACTTTTACCTGAAGACATTTAAGTTGAAAAGCCTAATACTGAAGAGCATAAAATGATCTATGCCACCATGCTGCTGTGCATTACAGAAAGTTATGTTTAATGTTTGCCAAGTGTGATCTTCTTCTTTTAGCATTTCAGGAAAACATGAAGAGAAGGACAGAACCCGAATTTAGCAGCCCCCAAAATAAGCAGAAGAAGAGGATAGAAGACTTGGGATTAACCCTCAGTTCTACTTCAGATGATGAAAATCAATTCAGTAATCATACTACTCAAGGTAAGGTTGGAGGTCTGGAATGTGCTGCTGCAGGGGATGTAAATAATAACCAGGAATTGAACCTACATCTCCTGAATCCTAAATCCTGATTGATATCCTGAACTTCAAGGGTATACTCTCTCTTTAGGAAAAAGGCTACATTATTTCTTTTCACAACCTTGGATTGGTGTGAATTCTTTTAGGCTTTTTAAAAATCTTATGTAAACCTTTTAATCTGGGAATTGTGTGAATTCAGACGTAGAAAACTGGATTTGGATCATGACGTGCATGATCCAAGGCTCTAAACATTCTTGTCATATTGCTCTTTTCAGTCTCAGCAGTTATTTCTGGTTTGGAAGCTCAGTACTCAGGCGTTGTGGGTGTTACACCATAAAGAAGCATCATAATTTTGTTTAAAAAGGAAGTAAGAAACCAGTAGTCTTACCACATTTCTGCAGATGGGAGAAATTGAGATGAATACAATGGAGCCATTTGGTTGGGGCTTCTACTTTGTAGGACCATCTCTTATGCTGGCTCAGTGTGACTTTGCCAGGGGACAGAGTTGTGAGAGCTCACAGGTATTTCTTTTCAGAAAGAGCCTTTTCAGAGTTAACTCATTGCCTACTTTTTCTTGGAGTGTGCTGTCTCACCTGGAGCTGGGATATACCACAGATGAGGCACGTGACCCCCACAATTGGTGTTGTTGTTGTGGGGCACTCTAAACTCTCCCAAGGTGGTACTTCAGTTTGCCTCACTGTGTGCCTGCTGTGTCAGAGTCTTGGGATTTTTTCATGGTCATGAAGTGTTCAAGTGCCTGAACACATAAAGAAGCTTTCCCTTGTGAAAATGGAAGGGGTGTGTGTGGAAGATGAGGGGGTTGGTGTGGGAGTAGCTGTAGTTGCAGGGTATGTATAGTGTGTGTACCTGTCTGAGGAGGCCAGAGGTGCAGCAGGTGGGAGCTGGGGTAGGGAATGCTCTGTGCACAGCTAAAAAACTGAAGTTTTTTTCATTTCCCCCCCCCCCTTTTTGATTATTGAGTTCATACATGAATCAAAATAGGCTGTAAGCCTTAGTGTTTAAGAAACAAATTGATACAGTTCAGCAACAATATTATGGGTTCAGTTAATTGTTTATTACTCTATTACACCCATTGTGGTTTCTAATGAAAGAAGGGAGGTTGGGGAAAGAAGTGATTTAAGACATGCTAAGCCATGCTCAGCTGAGCATGGCTTAGCATATTTTAAAAACAAAAAGAGTTGTGAAGTGACTCCATTGTAACTTATGCAGTAGGTAATTGTGTTTAAGGCACTTTAAGTGTCTAGCAAATAAGACAGGTAGCAGTTAGCAAAAAGTTAAAAAGCAGGTATGAAGCTGTGTACTGAAGAAGCAGAAAGCAGTAACTGACCCTAAAGCCAAAATCCTTTGTGAGTGTGTTCTTAGGTAAAAGCTCTGTGAAAGAAACAGGAATATATCTTGTGATAGATATTTGAAAATTGAGATGGGTACAGAATGTTGCAAACACAGGTTGAATCATAGCCTTCCTTTTTGGAGCTGGAAGCCTCAAATGTTCATACTGTAAAACTTTAATGTAGTAGTTATGTGGGGACACAAGTCCTGAATCTTAAAAACTGATTGCTCAGCAACAAGCACTGAGGACACATTGAAAGGGTTTTAACTACAGTTATATATTTTACAGTAGTGTCTTTCATTTTTACTTCACTTTCTTGTAATGGCCTTTTTTTGCTGATTTTCAGTTGTGTCCTGTTACTTCACTGATGCTCAGTTTTCCAGAACAGGAAAATACAGAGATCTGTGAGTTGAGAGAGAAATAGCCTGTGCTTTGTCTTAAATTAGACAAATCTAAGAAAATTTAAATCCTTCTTTTTAAGTATTTTAATATCTTTTGGGGTTTTTCAACACTTCTGTGGAACTAAATTATTCCTTCTTAAGAGAAAAACAGAAAAAGATCAACTCTGCTAACAATCTTCTGTGTTTTATGTCAGGAGAACTTTTGTAGTTCAACTTCCCCTATTTGTACAAACCAGCACAAAATTATTTCTAGCCCTTGGCAAACAAGGGAGCTCAAGAGGCCGAGGGCTAACTCAGAGCAAGGCTTTGCCTGCTGTGAATTGCTGCTCCTGTAGTCTGTATGAATTAGCTGGAGTAAGAAACTTGTGCCACTGCTTCATCCTCATAGTGATATTACCCCAGGAAAACCAGAAGGACTCATTGGATTGTAGGGCCTCCCTGGGCACCCAGCTGGTACAGAGCAGGCTGAGACAAATGAGACTGCCATGATTCCTGCCCAGATCCCAGTTACATCGTGCCTGGAGCCAGTAGATTTGGGCATTTCACAGCTGGAGAGTAGCAATGAGGACTATACAGCTCACACAGGCCTAGGTTCTTATCAATAGATCCCAAGGTGGAACTGGGCACAGACAGAGCTTCTTTATTTGTGCCCATGAAGGTTCTGGTGCATCAGTTTCTGGTGAGGAAGGTTTATTTTGAGTGCTTGCTATGTGTGTTGATATTACCTTGACTGAACCATTGACTTAAGTTCTTCCTCAAACCTCTCTCATGGTATTTTTAAAAAGCTTGGTGTCCTGTGACCTCATCTTTCTTTTAAGTTCGTATGTATCTGTAAATTCTAGAGGTGAAAAACTGTCTCATTTGCTGTAGTGAACTTGGGAATCCTTGCTAGTTAACTGAAGTATAATAAATGTAGCTTTGTCTTCTTTCTGCAGTGTTGGCCATTTGGTAGATGCCTGTGTACTTGATGTGAGTTTCTGGCTAAGTTAGGGATGGATTTGCACTTGTAGTTAGATAGGATATGTAAGAAAACTCAAAATATTTCATCAGGGTGTAATTGTCACTATTCTCATGAGAGAATCCCTGTGGCCCTTCTCAGCTCCTCAGGATCATTGCAAAGGTCAGGCACACCACAGTACTATTGTGGTCATGCTGTGACCAGCCCTCTGTGGGGCCTGGAATCCATGGGGTCAGAGAAGCTGTGTGTTTCCCTGAGGCAGCAGGGAAGATAACCAAGTGCTGGTTGCACAGGGTGTGTTATATTGCACCTGTAATTCATTATATTAATTCCTGTAATACATTTGAGATACTGAAGTGTCCTCTGTATGTGTTCAGAGGATTTAATGAGTCTCACTATATTCTAATGTGATTACTGAGATGTCTTTCTTCCATTTTATTTTTATTTTCATTCTCACTTTTTTGTTTGTTTTCAGAATCTTCCAGTAGCACCAGTGGCTCTGACAGTGAGGGTGATGAAAAAAGACCAGTCTTCAGCAATGAGTTCAAACAAGACTCTCTTGTGGAGGGTACTTCATCTCGCTACTCAATGTATAACAGTGTCTCCCAAAAGCTGATGGTAGGTCAAAATAGTTTTGGACCAAACTATTAAGAGCTGATGAGAGCAAAGTGAAAAGACCAGTTTGTTATAAAAAATACTTTGATTCTGATCCATTTTGTAGCAGGGTTCTCTGTCTTGTATTTCCTTACTGTTTTGTACATACATGAAATTGACTGCATCCCCGTGTTTTGTTATTGTTCTCTTATTGCTAAAATTTACTGAGAGAAAACCTGAAAAACTAGCAGATAATGAACATAGTTCTTTTAACCTAAGAGATGTGTATGTGTTTCAGGTGCAATGTCTTGCATTCCTCCTCTGAGTTACGTGAAGTTTTAACTGGTACTTGAAATGCATCTGAATGCATGTTCACAACAAAGAATATCATCACAACATGAATTTTTTTCTATACCAATGTCTTTTTTTATGAACCATTCATGCTTACTGAACCCTGTGATGAATGGCTCCAGGCTCCTCACTACTTTTCTCTCTGAGCAAGCTCTTCCCGCATTACTGAGCCTTTTGCTGTCATTTCAAGCATCATTCTTCAGATCTAGTTGTTTTGTATCCTGCCTCAGTGAAGTGAACTCACTCGAAAGTCCTGAAAGCTGCAATTGAGATTAAAAATGCTCAGTGCCTTTAAGTCACTTCAGGGCAATGTGCCATTTTCTGCACTACTCTTTGACCTCAGCAGCAGTACAGAAACTCGAGTCCACTTTTCTCAGAGTGCTCCCTTTGCTCCTTTTATAGGCCAAGATGGGCTTCCGGGAAGGAGAAGGTCTGGGAAAATATGGCCAAGGCAGGAAAGATATTGTTGAGGCCTCCAATCAGAAGGGAAGGAGAGGCTTTGGCCTGACCCTCAAAGGATTTGATGGGGAGCTCAATATTGATTGGCAGGATGAGCCCGAGGTAAGTACTTTCTGTTTTAAGCCATTTCTCTTGTTGTGTTCAGCAAAAACTGGGTGAAAGAATGTGTAAACTGTGTTTTTTCTTGGCAGCTGTCTCTTTTCCAGTGTCTATAAACTGTACTTTGAGTACTAGACTTCTGTTCTGCCTTGAGTAACGGACTCTAATAAAGGGGAATGTGGTGAGGGTTTTTTTTTTTTTTTTTTTTTTTTTTTTTTGTGGTGGAGGTGTTTGAGGTTGTTTTTTTATTTTAAAAATAAATAAGACATGTTTTAGTCCAGGAGGAAAAAACTCTACAGTTTTGGTAGAAAAAACTCTACAGTTTTCTACACCATGACTTGGTGCTGAAGTCATGGCATAACCCCTTATGCTAGCATTGGGAGGCAAACTTTTGGGGAGCAATTAGTTTTTATATTTTTCTGGTAAAAACATCTTTGGCTCTTCCCATGACTTGTGTTTGCAGCCTAGTGCCTATGAGAAGGTGGACTGGTGCCCTGAGTGTACCACAGAGATCCCAGATGCTCAGGAGCTGAAGGAGTGGATGACTGTGGGGAAGGTAATTTTGTATGTCTTGATACTTACCAGCCTAAGATAAAGCAGGATACTCAGCCTGGGCCAGTTGCCCTGTCAAATAGCTGTAGAATAGCATGAACTCTGAACAACCTCTTGAGGTTGCTGGTTTAGCTTCCTATCTAAAGCAGATCCAGCTAGATCTGATCAGGTTGCTCAAGGCCTTGTTTTATGGAATTTTGAGTATTTTCAAGGATGGAAGCTTTACAGCCTGTTTGGGCATCTATTCAGTGTTTGACAACCCGGTGGACAAAAGAAACTTTACATATGGCTAATTGGCATTTTTTTAATGTGGCTTTTATCCATTGTTTCTTGTCATGTCTCTGTACATCTCTAGGAGCCTAGGTCAATCTTTTCTGCCTCCTGTTAGGGACTTGTCCCATTGTTAGGTACAGCAATAGGATCTCCCTTTCTGCATTCTGAACAAACTGTTCTCAGCTTTTTCTCATATACCAGGTACTTTTTGACCCTTGTCATTTTGCTGGCCCTTTTGCTGCTTTTGTTCCAGTGTGTCCATTCTTATACTGGGGAGTGCTTAAACTGGATATAGTGTTTCATATGTGATCTCAAGATGCCTAACACGGGAGAAAATTCCTCAGCCTATTTGCCACACTGCTGCTGATACAGCCTAGTGTGTGATTGGCAGCCTTCATGCATTATTGGTACATGCTGCATTCTGAAATGACAATATCCTGCTTGCTAATTGCTCCCTGTGCTCTTGTCCTGTTGCAGAGGAAGTTGATGATTGAAGATGAAACAGAGTTCTGTAATGAAGAGCTTTTACATAATGTCCTGCAGTGCAAGGTGAGCCCCTCTTTAGAGAGGAACTGAAGTTTTGGGGAAGCAAGTGAATAAATAATTAAAGAGGATTGAGTAGTTAGGTAATTGACAAGAACTCAGAATGCCCTCTGTCACCTCGATGTCACTGGGATGACCTAGCATCCTTTGTTTTACTATCTCTTCAGCAGCCAGTTTTGAATCTCAGCCTTCTGAGAGATTTTCTTGGTATAACTGCAGCTGGCAGCTAAGCCCCTGCAGCTGCTCACTCAATCTCCCACCAGCAGGATTGGGGAGAGTATGGGACGGGTAAAAGTGAAGAAAAGTCATAGGTTTAGATAAAGGCAATTTAATAAGTAAAGCAAAAGCCACTCAATGGAAGGAAAGCAAAAAAAGGAATTAATTCAAGGAATTAATTCACTACTTGCCATGGGCAAGGTGTTCAGCCATCTATCTTCAGGAGAGCAGGGCTCCATCAGATGCAGGGCTTACTTGGGAAGACAAAACCCTAACTCTCAATGTCCTTGGCTGCTTCCTCCTTCCCCCAGCCTTATATAGTGAGCATTATGGGGTATGGTATGGAATATCTGTTTGGGCAGTTGGAGTCACCTGTCCCAGGTATGTCCCCTCCAAACTCCACAAGAATGCATTCCTCACTTCTTGCTGGCAGGGTGGTATGAGGATCAGAAAAGGACTTAATGATGCTCAAAAGCTGCTCAGAAGTAACAAAAACATCTCTGTGTTATCAACACTGTTACCATCACAAATCCAAAATGTATCTTAATACTAGCTAATATGAAACTGCTACTATGAAACAAATTAACTCCACCCCAGCCAAACCAGCTCTAAGAGGAAAGATAGCAGTCACCCGCCCTTAGGCCAACTGAAAGGCTGAAGGCTTGACTAAACTAAGGAAATGAGCTGCCCTTCTTTTCTTGTCTGTTCAGTCTTTCCTCCTAGATTTTATCATGCCCTTGTATACTGCAATAGAGTGTGTGTTTATATATGTGAAAGAAATACTTTAGGCTGGGACTGCTTTTGATGTGGCTAACCATGTCATCAGGCTCTGGAGCTATCAGTACAGAATTTGTCAGTGTTATTAAATTTGCTTAAGAGCTGAGGTGGCTTAGAAGAAGAGCAAATATCATTATGAGACAGAAAACCATTTTGTATTGGTGAACCAAATCCTGCATGGAGTTTGCTGTCTAAGGAGAGAGAAGCAAGAAGATAAGAAATGCTGATGCCTGCCTATCCCTCCAGCCAGTGCCAGGTCCAGAGCTTTGTTTCTGTTTGTGCAGAGTGTATTTGATGAGCTGGATGGAGAAGAAATGCGTCGAGCACGAACAAGGTCTAACCCCTATGAGATGATCCGTGGAGCTTTCTTCCTGAACAGGTTTGTAGAATGTGTGGTACTGCAGTCCCTTCCCATGTATGCCCATTTGCAGCTGAGGGAGCCAAGGATGAAACTTATCAAGGCCCTGTTTATGTGTTCACAGGGCTGCGATGAAGATGGCAAATATGGACCATGTCTTTGACTACATGTTTACAAACCCTAAGGACAGCCAAGGGGTGAGTTCCTCTCACTTTCAGACAGCAGTGCTTTCTCAGAGAATGTGGAAGATGGCAAGAAAAGAGAATCTTTAGGATACTAGCTGGGAAAACAGGTCCTCGAAAGATTCCTCTGAGCAGTGTAGTTTATGATGTATGTGGTTTGACTGATGGGAGCTGTTACGGGTCAGAAGAATTTCCTCAGTTTCCTTTTGCAGGTGCCTTTGATAAAGGAGTATGATGCAGAGCTGCTCTACTTTGCTGATGTGTGTGCTGGTCCCGGAGGCTTCTCTGAATATGTCTTGTGGAGGCGCAAGTGGCATGCCAAAGGATTTGGCATGACCTTGAAAGGACCAAATGATTTTAAACTGGAGGATTTCTATTCTGCTTCCAGTGAGCTCTTTGAGCCTTATTATGGTATGTAGTGCACCCATGAGTGTTACCTGATGTTTTTGCTCATGCTGCAGCCTCTGTATTAGTGGCAGGACTGGTATTGATACCAGCAGGGGGATCTAGGAGAAGCCTAGGGAAGCATTTTGCAAGGTAGAAGCAGGCTGTCATTGGAGAAAAGGGTTGAGGTTGGTGAGCTTGCATATCAAGAAATTTTTCTGAAAATTAATTTTCATTTTTTCAAAATCATTTACATTTCTTACCAGTCTGACCTGGGAATATATTTCATTGTAGCAATTGATATTTGAGTTCTTTGCTTATCTGAACATTATAGAGTGCTTAAAGATTGCTTGGCAATGTTCATCTCACATCACTGATCTCAGCCTGAAACAGTGAATGAGATGACTTGTCATAGAATCATAGAATTGTGTGGATTGAAAGGGACCTAAAATTATCTAGCACCAACCCCCCTGCTGTGAATAGGGACACCTTCCAAGGGACCAGATTGCTCAAAGCCCCATCCAAGCTGGCTTATGAACAGAGACTGGACATCCACAATGTTCTGGGCAATGTGTCCCAGTGACTCATCACTCTGAGTAAAGAATTTCTTGTTAATGTCTATTTTAAACGTGCTCTATTTCAGTTTAAAGCCATTATGCATTATTCTATCACTATATGCCCTGATAAAAAGTCCCTTCCCATCTTTACTGTAGCCCACTTTAGATACTGAAGGGTGCTTGGACTTCCTAGAGCCTTCTCTTCTCTAGGCTAAACTGCCTCAGTGTTCTCAATCTATCCTTATGGGAGAGGTGCTCCAGCCTCCTGATGTGCCCAAAGATCTATTAGCAGAGCGTTAGACACCTCATTTACCCAACTGTCAGCATGTTTCTGTATCAGACCTTCCTAGCTGTGTTCTCATAATTGATTGTGGGCTCTTAGTAAAGATAAATAAAACAGATTTGGGCTAGAGGCTGTACCTGAATCACTGTGACTAAATGAGCTGCTTAACCCAAGGAAGTTTGTTATTTTAACATGTTTTACCTAGCATTGAGAAAGACTGAACAGGTGTACACAGACAATTGCTGCATCTCATCTCATGCATAGTAACTAGTTAATCTTGGTGATGTGTTTGAGCCCTCTGTCTGCCTTGCCTTTAGGACTAGGAGGGGAAATGCAAGGATTGCTAGTATTTGTGCTTCTTATTTCAGACTATATTAAAGAAACTGGAAGGTGACTGTCGTGTAGAGCAGAGAGCTTGCTTTTCTGTTGTTGTGCTTTGTGTGGGTTTTTTCCTCTCCACCACTTACTCATGTTGGCTGCCCCTCTTGACACCTGACTGAGCTCTTCATAGAGAATGGTTAGTAGCACTTAAGGATTAGATCTTAGTTAAAGTGAAGGTTCATGGCAAGGGCAGCAAGGCAGATAAACACCTTGGTTGCAGTGTTTGGATCTTCATAGTTCACAGCAAACTGGTGTTACAGAGAGGAGGAGATACCTGGAGAAATTAATAGCCCAATGATTTTGATTAATTTTCTTGATCCCTTTCTGTTATGCTATAAAGTCAGTGTATAGTGAGGTGTGTACTGACTAATGGGAAGGAAGTAGCCTGGCATGATATTTCTGTTGTGAAGAATGGTAAAAAATTCCAGTGTCACTTCACTTATTGACAGGATAATTGTGAGGAATTTGGTTATCAAAACCATATCATGCATCCTGATCTCTTCTGCTTTCTAGTCCTCCAGCTGAGGTGATAGAATCTGTAGTTGTAGAAGATTTACAGGGTCTAATACTAAATAGAAGTTCAGGCTTACTTGAGGCACAACTTGTGAGCTCTAGAATGCACCTTAGCTCAGCTTTCTAAAACAGCAGCTGGGAGACAGTGTAGCTCTTTTAAAGAGCCACAGAGGAAAACTGTATGAGTATTTGTGCACAAATCCTACATCTCTTTCCCTACTCCCTTTGTAAACTTGTTCACAGTTTTTTTGGGGGGGTTTGCTTTTTTAAAGCTCAAATTACACTGTGCTTGAAAATAGACTATTATGTTTCTTTGGAATGATTTGAATTCTTAGTAGTAGGTTACAAATGCAAATATAAAGAGTTTTGCCTTGTCTGTAATAACATGTTTTTAACAGGTGAACTGTGCAGTGAAGTTGAATCTTACATTTTCATTAGGTTCAGCTATGTGCCACTCCTGCTTGGATGAGAATATTATGTTGTCATATAGTCTTCATTTGTCTTGTGCTGAGGCTGATGTACAACTCATCATTTGAGCATGGTTATTGTATGGTCTTGTTTCAGTCCCCCAGCCACTCAATCTGAATAATTTTTCTGAATTAAAAAGCATCTTTGGTGGTGAACAAGGGACTTTGTAATGTTTATTCCACCTATCAAGGTCTTTGTAATTTCTGACTAAATGTTGATTGAATACAATAGATCATCTGCACGTACTGATCTTTTATTTGTACTTGCAAATGTATTATTGATTGTCTCCTTTTTTTTCTTTAGGAGAGGGTGGGATTGATGGAGACGGAGACATCACTCGATCAGAGAACATTACTGCTTTCCAGAATTTTGTTTTGGACAATACTGATCACAAGGGAGTGCATTTCTTAATGGCTGATGGGGTTGGTTAATTTCTTTTTCTTCCTGCACTAAAAAAAGCCTGACAAAACTGACACCTTTGTCTGCATGCAATAGGGTGTTTGACATGTGTAGCTACAATATGAAATTGTACAAGCCTTGCCATTAAAATTCCTAGTGCTGATTCTTCTACTTTAAACAAACAGAAATGATCATGATTCCATTATTTAGTTCCTCAGAATCCTTTCCTTGACCACCAGATTTGTGGTGATACTAACCACATGCTATTCACTTTGCAGGGTTTCTCAGTGGAGGGCCAGGAGAATCTGCAAGAAATCCTGAGCAAACAGCTCATGCTTTGCCAGTTCCTCACAGCGCTGTCCATTGTCCGGACAGGTATGTTCTGTCCATTGACCTTCCTCCTTCTCTAAGGTGTCTATGGCACTGGGGAACGTTGCTGTACAATTTTTATTAGTGCCTTGAAGTCTGCTCTGCCATGAGTTGCACAGAATTGAATGTGTATGCATGAGTCCTGAGGTGGTTGTCACAAAGCTAAGAGATGTGGCGAGAAAAATAAACTAACCTGTTGTGATAACTGGGCAGTCTACCTGAGATTTATGGCACTAGCTGGACCAACTTCCTCAATATCCCAGCTGATTGGAGCTGAGTAGTGTTTATCCAATTCTTTCTTTCCTCTAGCTTTTCTCCTTTAAATCTGTCATCTGTGGGATAAGAACTAATGATGCCTTACTCTGTCTTAGTGCACCTCATGGTTGGTAAATGATGGACCTTACACTGAGTTTAGTTAGCCTTTGGCACTGATATAGAAGACAAATTGTAACAAATTGATAATTTGTATCTTATGCCCGATGTTTAGAGGAACCTGAGGCAATGATCTACTAAAGAGTAGTCTCAAATGTGATGTGATAAAAGGGGCAGCTTTCTTTAAGTCTTTCCTACATGGGTAGATGATAGTTCTGTAAAAATGATAATAGTTCTGCCTGCTTTTTGCTTGGGGAAATTGGGAATCTTGTTTGAAGGAGAGGGGCAACACAGACTCTTTTCTCTCTAGATGGCAAGTTGTTCTGTTTAGGTAACATCTATTAGTCTTTTCCTCTAGTCTGAGGTTCCTTGTTGCATATATCGGGGCTCCTCTTCCCTGGAGGCTTTGGGATGGCATACTGCCAGGCTGTAGGGCACAGTCTGGGCCTGGAAGGGAAGGATGGGGGCAGATGGGAGGTTTGCTTGTGAGACAGCCTACATACCAGTTAGATTCTTGCCAAGGGAATGCATTTCTCTCTTTGCTGTAGAGACATGGGGAAGGTGTTTCATGAAGTCTTGCTGGCCCACTTCATAACTGTGTTTGGGATGCTGTTTAATTGCACAAAAACTCTGTTACTAGTTCTACAGAAGCATTGAGGTGCTCAGTATCACCTTATTTCCTTATTATCTGCTGGCATCAAGGTACTTCCTCTTTTTTTTTTTACAGGAGGACATTTTGTCTGCAAAACCTTTGACCTGTTTACTCCATTCAGTGTGGGTCTTGTTTATCTGCTGTATTGCTGCTTTGAGAGAATTTGCATCTTTAAACCTGTGACAAGCCGCCCTGCTAACTCGGAGAGGTGAGATGCTTGAGCATGAGGGTCTACTAAAGAGAGCAATCCTCTAAATACAGTGATAGATGGATTTGGGTAAGCTTAGCGGAGGCTTTGTGACCTGCCTCAATTAGCAGGTGTCTTGGAGGAGGAAACATTTTAGATGTTTGGTAAATTACAGACAAGGTAGAGATGATATTTGCCAAATTACTGTTATGGGAAGGAAGCTATGGAACTGGGTATGTAACAGATCTTGTTTTGCCTGAAACAACTATGGTTTCAGTGAAGCCAGAGGATATATGAGAGGTTGGACAGGAGCTGGCGCTGCGTGCTCACAGCCCAGAAAGCCAGTTGTATCCTGGGTTGCTTCCAAAGCAGCATGGCCAGCAGGATTAGGAAAGGGACTGTGCCCTGCTACTCTGCTCTGGTGAGACCTATCCTGCAGTGCTGCATCCAGCTCTGGGGTCCCCAGCACAAGGAAGGATATGCACCTGTTGGAGCAAGTCCCGAGGAGGAAAACCAACATGATTTCAACGATGGAGCACATTTCCTATGAGGAAAGACTGAGAATTGGGATTGTTCAGCCTGGAAAAGAGAAGGCTTAGGGGTGGCCTAACTGGGGCCTTCCAGGACTTGAAGGTACTGGATGATCTTTAAGATCCCTTCCAACCCAAACCACTCTATGATTATGTGATATTATCTGTGTTTTCATTGTATCTGTCAATTTTAGCAGAATTGATTTACTACTTGGGAGAGATATGTGGGGGGTTTTCATAGGGTTGCATTTCCTTGTCTTTCCAGAGCTTAGAAAATGTACGATGACTCAGTGATAGGTCAGTTCGCATCTTCCTAAGGATATTCAGGAGGAAAGAGTTCCTGGGGTTTGGGAAGCTCTCCTTTAAATGGGAGTGTGGCAGAAAAGTTGGCTGTGTGAAGGAACTGATGTCTGTGCCTTGCTGTGCAGGTACGTGGTGTGCAAAGGCCTGAAGTCAGGCATTGAGGATGTGCGGGATTACCTGTTCACAGTGAACATCAGACTCAACCAGCTGCGCAATTCCGACGTGGATGTGAATCTTATCGTCCCGCTGAACGTGATCAAAGACAACCAGGACTTCTACAATTACATTGTCCAATCCAATGAAAAGTGAGTTACTGTGGGTGATGAAGGCTGCTGGCTGTAGGCAGATTAATTTAGCATGGCTTCCTTGTGTAACTTCCTGCATTCATGGAAGTGCTTGTTGATGCTGCCACACTGCTCTGCTTTTGTTCCCTGAGAGGCTGAGCAGAGCAGGGGTCTCTGTGCAGCCAGAAATTCTGTATTGCTGTTAGTGACTGTTTGGCCTCAGAGAACTGTGTAGAAAAGAAAGTACTGCCTAATTTGTTCCAGTGATCTTCCTGTCAGTTTGAATCATGTTGGCTAAGATCCCTCATTGCTCTGTGAATCAGACTGGCTTCCCCCTGTTGTCCCAGCACTCTTTCTTGTTTTGAACAGTAGAACAATGTTGGTGGTGATTAATTTGCTCCCTGACAAAAACTTTTCTTCTCTTTTAGCCACTGCAAAGTTCAGATAAAGGCACTAGCCAAAATCCGTGCCTTTGTTCAAGACACGTGAGTATATTCCTCTGCCTTTTGGAGAAGACTGAATTAACCTACTATTAATGAATTGTTTTGCCCTTATTAAATAAGTTATTGATTTGAGTTGGTACTTGTCTTGGCCTTTGGAGCCAGGAAAGTGAAAAGTGCTTTTAGGTAGCTCAGTTTGTGTCTCCACCTGAGTTACTTGCAGAGATGTGTGGGTGGCTGGAGGAGTCCTGAAAACTGATGGTCTATTATCACCCTTGTCGAGAAAGCTTCCATGCACTGGATGATTTCCAGTTACCATAAGTGAGCTTGCTTCTTACCAGGAATGTAAGCAGAAAAGTAACTTGCAGCTGGTATTTTCAATTCAACAGTAACCATCCAAGTTGAGTGTGGGTCATAGCTGTTCATCTTTCCAGGGGCAATTCAAAACATCTATGTTACACACCTAGAATTACCTAAAGTTTGATGTTAATTGCTTGCATAAAAATAAAGCCATTGCAATGTTTCCCTGCTATGACTTTTCTGCTCAGGTGTTATCCAGACATAATATGGGGTAGAAAGTTGAGAGAATATGGTAGTTAAAAATTGTCTTAGAGCTGATTCTACCTTGAAACTGTAATTTGTATGGCCTTCAGCAGGTTTTCACTGTTATTTTTAAGTAGGTCTGTGTACCCAGATCTTGGAGATTAGCATAAGTTTGTACAAATACATAACTTAGTGAAAATATTTATACCCAGTGGTACTTTCATGGAATGAAGGGATGGCTGATAGTCAGTAGTGCAAACCATGAAACAAAGCTAAACACAGGAACTGGAGGGTGGAGAGGGAAGGCAGCAGCCTCTTTCATACAACCCTTTGTGGAGCAGTTCATGTTTGTTGTTCTCAAGCCAGATGCTGAAAGTTCCAGATTTTAAAAGGCTGGGATATAAAATGCTGCAAGATCAAGGAGGTTTCACCATCTTTAACAGTTTGCTGTCTTTCTTTAGAACGCTGGTTGAGCCGCGGCAGGCTGAAATCCGAAAGGAGTGTCTCCAGCTATGGGGGGTAAGTAAGGGGTCAAGCAGGCAAATTGTGAAGGTGTCCTTGCTACAGTGAAACAAGAGTGGAGCTGCAGTAAAGATAGGACTTTCTAGACGGAGGTTCAATATCTTGTCTTGTGGGAAAGTCAGAAAGCGTTTCAAGCTGTTGTGTAATCAAACAGGTTGTCCCTGATTTATTGTGTATGGCTTAACTGAGCAGGCTTCTTTGCAGTTGTGAATATTTCATTGCACACAGAATGAACTCAGCACCTAGATCCCAAGCAGCAGAGCTTTCTAAAAGGTCTTGTTTTATGAGTCTGCAGTTTTCCTAAGCTTTTGACTGCAGTGAGGCCATAGATATGGCAGTTAGTTTCACAGGCTGATGGTGTGTCTTTGATGAAAGGATATTTCATCAAAACATGCATGATATCAGAGGTTTAGACGAAATCTTTCTGGAGCTGCTGGTTGGTTTCTGTGAGATGTGGCATGCCTACATTAAATTTGCAAAACATGTGAGACATTTTATTTGCCACATGACATCTCTTCTTCATCTTGAATCCCAAGAGCAGGAGTTTCAGGGGCAGAATGTCCTGTCATATATTGAAACCAGAAATGTTCCTTTCAATGTGCCAGAGAATTAGCACCCAGTATCAATTGTTTGAATTTGTTTTCAGATTCCTGATCAGGCTCGTGTTGCTCCTTCATCTTCAGATCCCAAGTCCAAGTTCTTTGAGCTGATTCAGGTGAGAGCTTGCCTAGAATCCTTTCATACAAATATAACTTTTTTTTCATATTGGAATTAAGAGATGAAGAAGCTAGTCCTGGATTATTGCTTCATGTAGAAGTTATGTTTACCTGCGTGTTGATGTGTCTATCTTGCCTTTTCCATATTTTGCTCTTTAGGGCACAGACATTGATACCTTCAGTTACAAACCCACTCCTCTGAATTCCAGCACACTGGAAAAAATTCGCCAAGTGTTAGATTACCGGTGTATGGTGTCTGGAAGTGAGCAGAAGTTCCTCTTGGGGTTAGGGGTAAGTGCTAAGAACAGCCTGGGAGTCTTGCTGATTAATTTCAGTGCTACTATTCTGCCTTGCCGTTTCATCCCATCTTTTTCTGCCCTTAAAGGCCTAAAAGAATCTCATCAGTAGTACCTGAGACTGCTAGTTATTTATGTTTCTTTCTCCTGATGTCACTGCCTTTCACACTAATTAACCCTTTTTCTGTAATCTCAGCCTACATAGAGACCTGCACTCCTGCTAGTGTCTCTAATTATCTTCACTGTCCTTTTAAAGGTGTTCTATTTCTGCTTCTTTGTGTGGGTGTGAAAAGTCACTGGTAGATTAGAATTGGTGTTTTTGTTCCTTTGCTGTAGAGGTTAAATTCTTCCTTAAAACTTATGACAAAGAAACTGCCTGTGACAGCCTAGGACAAAAAGATTCTCTGAGGATTGCTCTGCAGTTAGAGGTCTCTTCTCCACCCCTGCCCTCAGGAAGCTTTGGCTGAATCTGACTCTGTCTTTATGCACAGAAATCACAGATCTACACCTGGGGTGGTCGCCAGTCAGACCGCTGGACAAAGCTGGATTTGAAAACTGAGCTGCCACGAGATACTCTTCTCTCTGTGGAGATTGTTCATGAGCTGAAAGGAGAGGTAGGAACCTACTCTCTCTTACCATTTTGCTACAAAGAGCAGTTTTACTTAATCTCTGTACGATACTGCAGAATAAATGTTCCATCTGTGCCGGGTACAAGGTGGGCTTTTTTTGTATAAGATCTTTAGAGTAACTATTTTGGATTAAGTTCTTTCTGTCCAGTCCTAGAAATATGAGCCTTCAACATTGTTTTGAAAACACTCTGGACCTGATGTGTTGCTGTTCTAAGTGGAGCTGCACAAGATGCTGCCACCATGACTTCATGTGTCTGTGGCTCTGTGGGTACATAACTGCTCAGTAGTGACTGCAGGCTACGGGGAGAAGATCCTCGGGGTATATTTACAGTGTAAAGTGAAAAATCCCAGGTGCCTGGGAAGTTTCCCTGTCCTCTTGCACCTCAAGCAAGGATACTGTAATGTGCTGGGCTTTGTGATACCTGATAAGGCACAGATAGCTGGTGATGGCAGCTGTGCTCCTGCCCTTTCTCCCTCCCATAAGACAGAACTGGGTATTTGAGATGCACCAGTTCTTGGAGGATGCCATGTTCCTGTAAAATGGGCAGCAGGGAATTTGTGTGTTTCTAATACCTGGAAAGGTGCCTTCTTGCTAGAAGAGATGTCCTGTCAAAAAACAAGCTATAAATCAAAGCTGAAATATCAACAGTGTGAATAATCAATCTCTGTATTGCTGTCCTTAGGGGAAAGCCCAGAGAAAAATCAGTGCCATCCACATCCTTGATGTCTTGGTGCTGAATGGCAATGATGTCCGAACGCAGCATTTCAACCAGAGGTATGTAGGTTCTGGAGAAGCTTTTTTCTGTACGTGTCTAGGAGTGACTGGGAAACAGTGTCCAGACAAAAAGCAGAATGCTGAGCATGGGGAGACATGTGCATTCAGCTGAAACACTGCTATAAAGATGAACTGGGAATGAAGCTGCTCTGAGCTGAAGTACATACAGGCTTTTCCTTGGTGTATGAGGGCAGCTCTAGCTTCTTTCTTAGCTTAGGGTGAGCCAGGTATGGCTGAGGTAAACTGATCATTCTGGGAATATATGAGCTGAGAGAGAAGGAACAAGCCCCTCTGTTTCCTTCTTCAGGGACATGTCTGCTAATCCTGCTAGCCTGATAAATATATCAGTGGTCAACAGCATGAGGACTAAGAGAGTAAGTTATGGAGACTCATTTGTAATGGATAATAGGCAGTATCACTGGGCACTGAATTGGAAGGGTGGAGTGAAGAGAAGTCTTGCTAGACCCATTTGCCTAGCAGTCTGCATGTCCTGAGTTGTCAAATCACTTACTCTGTTGAAGCTGTTCCCTCCCTGCTGTGCCAAAGGCCCTGTTAACTTGCTGGGTTCTGTTTCCCTGTTCGTTCAGGATTCGGCTGGCAGAGAAGTTTGTCAAAGCTGTTTCCAAACCCAGCCGGCCGGACATGAACCCCATCCGGTGAGTGACACCTCCTTCCCTCAGCCTTGGTGTCAGTGTGTGGAGGACATGAAGGGGAGTTAAGTTTCAGGCTGAAATTCATTGTTCTGGTATGTTCTTTGGAAAGAGGCTAAAAGCTTTTAGTACATTTAAGGTAAATATTGTTAATGGAGAAGTTGTGCCCTTCTTTCACATGTCAAACAGTCACATTTTCATCGTAGGTGGATTGGCTGCTGTTGATTCCAAGTATGTGTGATTGTAGGTCTAGTACCCAGTGAGCTTAATCATTGCAAAGAATTCTGTCCTTGTCTGCCCTGAAGGGTCAGCAGCAGTACAGTGATGCTGACTGTTAGCAAATGCAGGACTGACCAGCGTCTCTGAGGGCAAGGCTTTAGTTACAACCCCCAGGAAAGTTCCTGACAAAGGGTTTCAGCTTTGGTTGTCTCCTGGCCTTCTACTTCATTAATTCTACTGCAGTGTAGCGTAAGAGCACCACTGTGAAGGCATCAGTTACGTATTATGGACAAAACAGCTTCTCATTCTCAAGCTGAAGTGCAGCAATATCCTGAAAAAATCTGGAGGAAGGGAAAGAGGATCTTCTCCTTAATGGCTTAATGAAAGGTAATGAGTGGAATCTCTGCCTAATGACAAATGGACAATTGTAATGATTGGAGGAACCCAAAATGCTGGGGAAGGCTGAAGGTGAAGTGAGGAGGAGAGCTGGAGAAATGGATTGTAGAGGGGTCATTTGCTGCTTTTGTGGAAAGGTGTTAAAGTGTTCCTGCTGTGCTCTTTGAAGCCTGATGCTTGTAGCAGTATGTGGGAAATGAGTGGTTGGGGTGTCCAATCAGAGGCAGTGCTTTTTTAACTTACTCATTGTTTTTCTCTATCTCAAAACAACAAAACCAGTTTGATGTAATGACAGAATGAGGACTCAAAACAATCTTTACTGATTTAAAAAAAAAAGCTCTTTTTACCTCAGGGTAACTAACAAGTTTGTTGTACCTCTGAGGATAGTAATGGTGAAGATCAGATTGTTAATTTTACTATGAGGCCAACACGTTGAAGCCAGAACATGCCTGGGACTGAGCTTGGTCAATTTATCTGATGGGAAAACAAAAGCACCTGACTTTCACTGTTTTCACTTTTCTGTATAGTCAACCTGAGGTAAAAATGCACAGTTGCCTTAGCAGCAAGGACATTTATCTGCTGCTTACAGCAATCCAGCCATGAGCATGCAGGTGTCAGGTTTTCTCAAGCCAGGAAAAACTAGTCACTGAAGCATAAAGACAGAGGAGATAAAGAAGGGTGAAGCTCAGTTGAGCCTGACTACCTCATGCTATATAAAACCAACCATTTGTCTGCTACCCGTAGCTGGGCAGAAAAAAAAAAGCACAGTTTAAACTTTTTTGAAATAATGTTTTTGTCTTGTCTTCCCAGAGTGAAGGAAGTATACAGATTGGAAGAAATGGACAAGATTTTTGTGAGGTAAGCATTTGGTGCAAATAAAATGTCAGGGCCCACTGAGGTTATCAGTCACTGTGCAGAGCAGAGGGAGGGATGTTCTGATCTGTGCTAGTGGGGTCATGCAGAAAGAGCTGTTAGAGCTCGTGGTGGCTGCTGTTCCTGAGATGCTGCTCACTCAGAGCATCATTCTAATGCCGTAGATGTGGCCAGTGCACTTCATAACAGTTGGAGTAGCAACAGTGCCTGAGTTTGGGTGCAGAAGTATCAATGACTTCTCAGTGGCTTCAAAGGTCAAGAATTCACACTTGAAATAGGACCCTATTTGGAGTAATTATGGTAGCTTATCACAGATTTTTCACCACAGCACTCAATTTGCAGCCTGATCTAGACAGGTCTGACTGGTTTCTCTTGTCCTGTGTGAATAGGCAAAAACTCCAATTTTTCAGGGTGTGATGATTTTAAACCTATCCTGTGCAGTGCTGTCAGTTCTCACTGTGACACTCTGGGGAAGGGGATGCAGGTGGTACCAGGTGTGTAGAAGCACAGTAAAGGAAGGAACACTCTCTATCACTGCCTTCTCTTAATGTTTAGGTTAGAGATGAAAGTCATCAAGAGTTCAGGGGGAATACCCCGGCTGTCCTACACCGGCCGAGATGATCGGCATTTTGTGCCCACGGGACTCTACATCGTACGGACTATGAACGGTAGGAAGAGAGAGTCCCCACTCCCTCTCAACTTTTCTTTGTCTCTCCAAGTAAAAAGTACTGACCAGGCTTGCTCATCTTGTAACTTGGTAAAAAATGAATGGCAATATTCGAATGGCTAGAGATTAAGTGTTTGCATGTAATGAGGGTAGCTTGGATTTGGGTGAGGTTTAGGGTATTATATGTAAGTGTTTGTGTTGTGGGTTGATTAGCTATCATGGGGGTAATTCCATTTTTTTACATGACGGACTACCTTCTTTTTTAATGAGATCACAGTTTTTCATCAAGATGCTTTCCAGAGTAATAGGAAGTGGAAACACCCTGTTTCAAATGTCAGCTTCTAAATGGAGGGAGATGGGGTTTTTTTTGTGAATAGAGAACAGCTTGGGAAGCAGGTTGTCTTGGGAGAAGGAAGGAAAAAGGAGTAATGGAAGGATCACAGTTACTCTTATAGATTCCTCCTCCCTGCTTTTACTGTATGTCTATTTCTTCTGTGATTTTTTTTTTCCCCTGATCCCTGTAACCCCTCTGCTAGATCCCTGGACAATGGCATACAGCAAAAACTTCAAGAAGAAATTCTTCTTCAACAAAATGACCAATGTAGCGACATATAACCTCCTTCCTGAAGCCATTGCACCCTTTCAGTGAGTATGAGCCAGAGCTGAGGCTATGGATGAGTATGTGTCTGCCAGTGTGTGTTTGTGCCTAGGTGTTTGGGAGGGCTGTGTCCTTGCAGTCGTTTGCAGTGCAAGTGTAGTTAATCACCAGAAGGGTGTGCTGCAGGAGCTGGCACCTTGTCAGGCTGTCAGGAAACTGCTGATGTGGAATCATGGATTTTGCAATTAATGGCTATGAATAGCAAACATGTCACAACTTTGTTCTGCTGTCTGCAGCAGACTACAAGTTACTGAACCTCCTGCATGCAGGGAAGTAGAAATTGAGCCCAGCAACTGTAGTTTGCTGCATCTCTGTATTTAACATGTTTGGTTGGAAGTTGCTAATTTAAAAGCAAATCCCAGCTCATTTAGCCCAGGCTCTGAATAACCTGTGGGAAGCTGGGAGCTTTTTTAAAGAGAGTGAGAGAGTAAAACAGTAGCTCCTTGGGAAAGGATGGAGTGGCATGCCATTGGACAGTTATTAACATTGTGGCTGCTGAAAACCATCCCTATCTACTGAGTACTAGGCTGAGGGCATTACCCAAGTACAGCAAATCCTGAGTCTGATGCCTCAGGGCTCCTGGGTAGAGATGTTCTGCACTACTACCATCACTCAAGACTGTGCCTCTGAGTAAGAACTTGGTATGAAATAGCACTCCTGATTTTCTCACTTTGAACCTCCTTACTGTCTTAGAGCAGTGCTTTCAAGAATCCTTAAGCCTATCTTCATGTGGTGAATGGCAGAACAGGCTTAAAAGGAGAGGCACATGATGCTTTTTCCCACAGTGTGTCAGGGTGGGGTTAGTTCTGCCTATGTACTCTGAAATAGGCCAGCATGAATCTACAGGAATGGCTGAGGAGGTGGAGGGAGTGCTTGTGTGGGACTCCAGAAGGGATGTGTTGTGGTTAGTGAGTACTAATATGTCTATAATTAGCCACTGACATGTGCTCTTGTCGCTGTGCTGGTACTGCTTTGTTAGAACAGAAGCATTAAATAAGCTATGAATATTAAGTGTCAGTAATTGTACAAAACTAAAGGCTGCTGTGTTGGCAGTAATTAGCAGCTCTGATTTCATTATGGCTGGGACTATGTTGATGCAGTGAGGGAGGGCTGTGCTTCATGGATGGAGTGGGAGATGGCATTGTAGGACCAGAACTCTCAGCAGCAAAGCAGGGCTCAGTTATTTCACATGAGGGGAAGGAGGGAATGATCCTAGCTGCTTTTGTGCCGTGGGAAGTGCTGTTTGTTTGCAAAGCTACATAGGACAGCTGTTACTGATTATGGTAGGTATGTGGTGAGGGATTAGGTTGCTGCTTCTGGCAGACTTTCTAAATTCTTCATTAAGGTCTTTCCATTGCCTGCAATGACAGTTTCATCCTCTGAGAAACTTAGGGGGAGGTAGGGATTTCCCCTAGTGACCTGACTCCTTCCAGCAAATACTGAACTGAATTTGAGTGAAGCTAGAATTAACAAGTTTGTTTCCATGGAAATCTCTTAGGCTTGGCTGTTGCTGTACTTTGAGGGCTGTAGAGTTTGTAAGGTGAATGAATAAATGCACTGGTCTTTTCTAAGGCACCTGCTCTGAGTATTCCTGTGTGGCTCTCATAGCAAGGGCAGCTGTCTCTCACTGGGATGGAAGTGTTTTCCTTTCCCTTCCCTGCCAAACTAACCTTGCTCTCCTCTCTGCCCACAGTGTCTGCCATTACAGCCGCCTCTTCTGGGAATGGGGCGAAGGTGTCAAAGTGCATGACTCTCAGAAAAGACAAGATCCAGAGAAGCTATCAAAGGAGACTGTTCTGTCTTTCATCCAAGCACACTACCCCTAACCCTGCTCTCCTGAGGGTGCAGGGAGGGGCTGAGCCCAGCTTGGATTCTTCAGGGACTGATGGGACTGGGAAGGCTCCACAACTTCTATCCTGATATTCTCCAGAGCTGATTTCCTGGAGATGATGGAACCAGGGGATGGTATGCAGAAGGCACAGGATGAGGCTTTGCCCTGGTAGTGTATATAAGAGTACAGCCTAGGTAGCACCTGCTGCCAGAGTACCCAAGGTGACTCCTGGAGCCGAGGCCTAATGTCCTTTTGTCCTGACCTACGGCATGCATGAGGCCAAGGGGCTGGCAGCTTTCTGTGCTCCTATTCAAACATTCAGCAAGGTTTGTGGAGCTCTGTGTGTGCCAGAACTCCCCATGCTTCTGCTTCTCTTGCAGTGTGGGAAGGAGCAGAGATGTTTTGATGGCAGAGCTGGGCAACAGCACATTGAAGAGGCCCTGCATTGCTCCTGGCAGCTCTCTCCTTGGCCTTGTCAAAGGCTACACTATCCAGTGGAGGGTGTTAAGTCTTTGGTGAGCTGTGGGCAAAAGTTACATATTCTTGTCAGTGTCTCCAATGCTTCTGTTTATCAAGGCACTCAGCTAGCCCCTGGCAATTCTTATGTGATGGTTCCCTGTTGGGAAAAGGCCAATGCAGGTGATGAGTACGGTTCCTGGCGTAGATCTGATGTGCTCACACCTCTGCAAGCTGCTGTGACAAGGATTTCCTCTCTCCAGGTTAGTGACTGATGCCAAGCCAGCAGCCTGGGGCTAATTTGTGAAAATGTACTATGGTTGGTGTACGTGCTTCATAGTACTTCTGAGACCAAGGTGCTTTGGTTCTTGGTACTTAACATTATTACCTAAACCTTCAGTGAGGAAAGTGGATGTGGGAGGGAAGACATAGAAAAGCTAGGATGCTGAAGTCCCTGGAAGAAATGATGGGAATGTCCTACTTAAAAAGACCCAGGGCTTCAGTAGAAAGATATCTCAACTTTAACCATGTAGGTTAATAAGAAGCAATTCCTGTCCTCCAACTGTACCCACTGGAAAGGTAACCAGACTTTCCTTTTAAAATACCAGACTGGCTTTGAAATCCTCTGTATCCTATTTGATTCTGGAACTGCATCTGAGGTGAAGGCACAGAGCCAGGAAACTCCTCTCAGTATGGCCTTTGTGTCAAGACTTCTCCATGCACTTCTGTGCCAGGCTCAAAGCTGGCTTCTGTTGCATGTTTTATCTTCATTTCTGGTTTCTGTGGCACTTTGCCAAGTCTTCCACATAAATCAGAAGATAACACATAGTTGAATGCTTTGAGATAAACAGCAAGATAGTCCAATTTTTGTTTTGTTTGTTCTTGGCTTGTTTTTAAACACTGATTGGCAGTAGGGAGAAAAGTGATTTAGGGGGTTTATCTGAACTGTGCCTTAAGGAAAGCTATAGTTCTAGTATCTATAGCGTTGTTTAGACTGTCTTTTTCTCCACATCCATGTGAATGATTTGAACAAACCTGTGCAGCAAGACATAGAAACCTTGACTTAGACACAGGTCTGTCAAAGCAGTTGAAGGACTGCAGGCTGTTAGTGCATCCTCTTGGCTGATCTGTAGACTCCCTCTGCTCTCAAACATTGGTAAAACGTGTATGAAAGAAATGGTGGCTCTTCCCCCTAAACAACAAGAGGTGTGTCATTAGTAGCTTTGCCTTGGCAAAGGCACTTCCATGAGGGATGGGGAGGAATCTCTCCCAGTGGGCAATAAAGTACCTCAACCTCTGGTGTCCAGCCCTGTGTACAGTTGGCTTTTTAAACCAACCAGCAATTTGAGTTCTAAGGACCTCTGTGGACTACCTTGAGGCTGTCCCAGTGCCAGCAATGCATGCTGCTCCCTCTGCCAGGCTCCTTTGCAGTGTTGTGTCCTCAGCTCAGAGCTTTGACTCCTGGGGGCTGGCAGACAGAAGAGTGACTAGGAAGTAAACCAGGATCAGTGTAGGCCTTGGAGGGTACAAAAAAATTTGGTCAGTCTGCAGGCTAGCTTTTATGAATAGATGTTTTGTTTATTCAGTTGTCTCTAGTTGCTCATTTTAATTTGCTTTTACTTTTATTTTCATTTTTGATGCACTGAACCTTGATTCTAAATTTCCCTTCAAGAAGGCAGGCATGAGCCACCAAGCTACTTGCTTCCCTGCTGAGGGATTATGTTGGGAAGAGCGGGTGAAGAAGGTCTTGCTGAAGGGAGTGTTTATGTATGTTAATTGCACAATGTATTGTTATTAGGCTTTGTATCATTCTGTGTTGACTTCTATGCTTTCATGTTCTATTACCAATACAGCCCCTTTAGTTCTCAGCAGTCCTTCTTTCCTTTGCTTCCCACACAATTCAGGCCAGCAGTGCCTGTCAGTGTGGCAGCAGAGAAATGTCAGCAGAGTTAAATATTCAAGGCAGTCCATTTTAAAAGTTTTTGTGGCAAGTTTAGAGCATTGGAATGAGAGGGCATTACAGGGGACAGTCTCTGAAACTCCTGCAGCATGGGTAGGCTCCTGTTCCAGTCAAAGGAAGTACATTCCAGGCCAGAACAGAGCCTGGAGTAGTACCAGAGCCTGAGCAGTAACCCACTGCTGAGAGCTCACTGACCAGGGGCTTAAGTGCCTAACTTAGTCTAAGCTTACCATAGTGCAATATGTGCCAGTAAGGAAATAGTAGGATGAGAATAAAGCAGTGACTGAGAAACAGGACAGAACAGGAGAACAGGACAGAACAGGAGAAAAAAATCCACCAAATAAACAAAACAGGAAATTAAAAGGTCAAATTATTTTATTTAAAGCTTTACAGAAGCACTTTCATCTCTGGGGGTTGATGGTAAATTGTCTTCTGCAAACACTGATTCTCAAAGGCACAAAATGGCTACCAAGCTCTGATGCACTGGAGAGGTAGGCAGATCATCTCACAGCCCAAGCACCCATATCTCAATGTGGATGCTTCCTGCTTGCAGAGATACCTACATGCCATCTGCTTTCGTGGATGTAGGATTCCTTTGGTCCTGGAAGTCAGGGTGGAGGAGGAAGCATCTTTAGCTCAGCTCTGGGAATATATAGAATTGCAACACCTACAGATTACCCTTTGCATCAAGAGCTTGGTCCCTTCAGTTTATGACTGTGTCACAGGAGCCAGGATGTGTATTCCACCTGGGCTGGGCAGAAAGCACCTGTCTGTAATCACAAAGGTCCTCTTCAACAGGGAGTATGTATTGCCTTCCTGGATCAGGCTGCATGGTCCTGACTGTGCTTTGGCTAAGATGGCACCACCTTGAGCTCTGCTTGACCTGATTTCCAAGCACAAGAGTGCTGTGATTTCTGGTTTGTCTCCTGTCCTCAATTTGCAGAGAAAAATCTTCCCTACAACAAGGCTTGGAAACAATAAACAAGAACAGTAATTTGAAATGCTGATCCTCACCCTTGGGGGAGGCATAATGGTGAGAGGAAGAAGAGCTCCTTGCAGGAGTCATTTGTTCTGCGGGGAGAATTCTTGAGTGCAATCACATTGTCCAGCAGGCATAAATAAGAGCAATCAGCAATGCCATGGCCACAGCAAGGGCAGCATTCTTGCGATTTTCCTTACGAAGCACACCCAGTTCTTTCTCTGGGAAACAAACAAAAGACTTGTCTGTGAAGGTTCTTCATGTTGCAGCTGCATCTCCTTTCAAAACTCTCTTAAGCACAAAGCTACCTTGGCCACAGGCAAAAAATTTGGGAGCAGTATGCAAATCTGCCAACAGGGTATTGTGCTGAATGGGAAGTAACTACCCAAACCAGTAGGAGCCCTTTCATTTGCTCTCATCCTGACACTCGTGGTAGCTGTGCTTGGGAATACTTCAGTGCCAGACCAGGTCCTGTTGGGAAATGACATTGCTGTAGGCCTCTACTAAGGACAGACTGTCATTAGAATAACTGTGTGTTCCCTAGGAGAATGAAGGAGACAGGAGGGCAGAAAGCTATTTCTACTATCTTCTAGATGTAACAGCCTGGTAGCTCTTTCTAGTGCTAAAATTTAAATACAACTGTAGCCACCTTTAAATGCTGCAGAATCTGTGTTTCCTTACACCTCAGAAGGATCATTGTGGAAAAGGTCTAAACCTGGACACTCTTATTCTGTTCAGTATGAAGCTTTTAGTTTTTTAGAGATAGGTTGCTTTCATTCTCCCTGGTTTACCTTAGAACCACAGATGCAGAGAGAGGAACACAGTGGCTACTTCAAGTATGGAGTCTTGCCAATCTCCGTTTCTGTTTGGTTCCCTTTACCAAAGATGAGAACCCCACTCTTACTAGTTCTCTTCCAGAAAACTTTGCTGGCTGGTACAGGCAAGCAATGAGGCCTCCACCCTTACAGACTGCAAGGCCAAACAGCACTAAGTGTGTGTCAGGCAAGGTGGGGTGTGCACTGTCCAGAGACAGACTGCTTCTGCTGCTGAGTTCATCTGCACAGACTGCACACCTTACTGTCTCTACAGTTTGCACAAGCAGCCTCCAGCAGTTCCCAAGTGGTGTTGGTAATCAAAAGAGACTTTTAGCTGTTCTTTCTGCCCCATTCTTCACCTAATACAAGCACTCTCATGCAGCCACAGAGCAACCTGCTTGAATGTGCAAGGCCACAAAGGAGGTGACAGGGTCACATAACCTCACACACAGCAGGGCCAGCTTGAACGGATGCATGGCCTCAGTGCATCAGCTGGAATAAGGAAAGATTTAGTCAGAGGCCATAGCAGTGATGTCACCATTAGGTGAGGCTGTTGCTGCTGTCTGAGCTGCTGTCACACTGCTCTGCTGATGCCACCAGGGATGGCTGACTGCTGGCTGGTAAAAGGGTGGCAGCAATTTTCAATCTTCTGCTGTCTCTAGTGGTGGGCCCTTAGGGAACAGCTTTCAGTCTGTTTAAAATAACTGCTACTCTTCTGGAAACAGTCCTCTAGCATGAGTTATAATTACAAATTTGCTGGCCATACCCCAGCTTTCAACCCTCTAGACCCAAAAGACTACTTGTGCCTCTTTCCCTTGTGTGAGCTCTGCTGCTTGCACAGCTGCAAAGTACTACCAAGCAGGTAACACACTGATCAATATCTGAAGATGTAACAAAGCAGCACCTCTAGTGGAATGGAAGTCCTGTCAAGCATGGTATCTCAGAGAGGCTTTCATTCTAAGTGTCTCCAGCAGGACTTGCACCAAGGAAGGACCCTGGCTCTCTAGCAGTGCAGGCAGCACATCAGTGTGAATTGCTATGCTCTTGTGCTGAGTGGCCTCATAAATTGATGCAGTAAGAACCTTCCCCAAGGAAGGTATATTTTGCTACACTCCTGATAGCACTTACCTTCTTGCCTAGCAAGCCTCTACTAGGAAAAAAAAAAAAAAAAAAAGGTTGGGGAGAGGGATGTTAAAAGCTACTCAAGCCAATCTGTTAGCTATGATTATCTAAAGACTGCTAATCTGGGGTGTATGGAGGGGGACATTTTCTCCCCTTCATTAGCTGATGCTTATTTTTTTCCCTATGGAAGTACAGCTCAAGTAGGAGGATGCAGACTCCTATTATAATATGCTGACTACATTTCCATTAGTTTAGCTCCCTTTGGTTGAAGCTAAATTCAAAGGCAGAAGTCAGAGGTGGCAGGAGCTTGAAGACAAAGCTGAGCTGCAGCACTCATCCCATCCTGCCCAGAGGGACCATTTTTAATGAAGCTCTTACCATAGTTGTCAGCTTTGGTCATTAGTAAGTTTCGCTCTCTCTCCAGTGACTTTCTGTAATGAGAAGAGGAGTTCATTACCTGCGAGGCAGAACACAGCCTATTTCTTTGCTTACATGATGGAAGAGAGACTGTCCCCACTGTGGGGGATATCTGCTCAGAGGATGAGCCCCTCACCCCTCCCTGTTGGAAGGGTGACAGTTTAGAAGTACCCAGTTGTGCAACAGAAGAGATGCAGCATTTTAGATTATTTTTTCCTTCCCCTAAATTGCTTTCTGTCTCTGCTTTCAGGAGAGCATTGTAGGCAAACAGCTAGAAAGGGCTCTTGGGTCATTTCCCTGCTCCAGTTCCCCCTAGGTGAGGCAGGAAGTCCTGAAACAGCTATGGGATAGGGCAGGGTGCTTATATGCTCTCTGGAGGATCCTTCTCCCCACCACATTGGGCTTAGTGCTCGAATAGCAATTCTTCTCACCGTTTGAAGCTGGGATCCCTTTTTCAGAGGTATCCAATTTGTAGAAATTGGTGAACTCAAGGAAACAAACTGAATCCAAGCCCAGTACTAATAGAGTTAAACAACTTGTCATTAGACTGAAGACTCATAATAACAAAAAAGACTAAGTTAGGCCAACCCAGCCCTTGTCTTAAATTGCACAAGATTAATTAATAAGCAGATAAAAATATAAACCCAAAATGAAATTCCTGAAAGCAGCAGTGTTTCCATTACGGCAGTGAGGACACGGTCAGTCCTCTCAGACTCCGCACATAAATAAACATGCACTAACAAATTATCTCCTGCTTCAGAGAAGGCAGAAAGTGTAACAGAGTTTGTTGTTCCCCTTGGGCACAGCAAGAACAACCTGTAGGAGGAAAGAGATCCAAATCTATGTGTACAGCTAGTTAAGTGTAAGGGAGGGCAAGAAAGCAAGCTACATCAGGAGCAGCAGGAGAGGAAAGGGCTCTAGAAGAAAACTGGGTGGAGGGCAGCCAGTAGGAAGTGAGAAGACAGATTTACCAACATGACTGAGCTGCTACTTAGAAATTTGCCTTGTGAAGAGAGTCAAGGGAAGAAGCTTTGAGAAAGAGCCATGGAGAAACCATGACAACTGAACTTTAAAGTGGAAAAGCAGAGCTCCTCTTCGTGTGCTATACACGGAATCGATAATTTTGATCACAGTACCTTCCCTCCAGGGTTTTTCAAGGGGTCTGGAATAGGACAATGGAAGTTCTATTTCCATACAAGCTGTAAAACTCATAGAAGGCCCCAAGAATCTTAATTCATAATTCTTTGCTCTAGGCCCTATATTTCAGTCAGAAACTATCATATATCACATCCTGTCAAGTTCCCACAGCTGTAGGTTTGGTTGTTGGCCACGTAAGCCCCAGATAAAGAATACAGACAGTAACAAGGAGAATTTAGGCCAGGAAAGGATTGTTGAGACAAGGAGCTACAGACAAGAGGGGCAGGAAGAGACAGGACCCTGTCTAAATATTGATGGGGATATAGAACTCCAGTAAAGGAAGAGGGGGGAGTGCAAAGGAGAGTTTTTAGTTTAACAAAGAAGTTAAAGTAAGCCTGATAAATATCAGGGGATGGAGACATCACTATTGCTATGATCATTTCTAACGGGATTCTACAGGACAGTAGTGTAGAGCAAACATGAGGATCATCAGGACCACTCCCTGGGCTGATGACTGAGCTTCCCAGCCTTTTTTGCTAGGAGCAGAGCAGTAGGGTGATAGTGACTGAAAAAAATGTCCTCAAGCAGAGAGATTTGAGAATCAGCTGGGACATCTAATTCCCTTGCTTCACACTCAAGAGAAACAGCAGGTTCTGCCTATGTCTACTACAAAATCCAGGCCAAAATCCTTGCCTGACTCCCAGCTCTAGAAGCCAACAACTGCTGCCTCTCTGGCAGCCACAGATTTCAGGGGAATTGTCCCTCTTAGCATTCCCAAGAAAAGCCAGTGTGTCAATTTATCCCTACATCCACACACATTAGCAACACAGGCACAGATATTTTCCCTCAGCTGCTTTTGCAGCTGGATCCCAGCCTGGTTTGGCCCTCAGCAGTAGTTGCTGCACATCTCCCTGATTGAACCCAGGTGGCTTCAGCAAGGCTTGAGCAGCAGTGTGCAGAAAATCTTTGCCAGATTCACAGAGCAGGTTCCTAACAGGCCAGGAGCCAGGCCTGCAAATGAACTGGCAAGTTTCAGGCACTACTTGTCTGCTTGTGGCACAGGTTGGAGTCAGGCTGTTGATAAGATACATCTCTCTCTCCATATCACTGCACTTCTCACAGAGGCAAATTCCCCAAGAAAGCTCCAGGTTGTGGGAAGAGAGTTGTGTCATGGGAATGTCACACATTCCCACCCCTTCAAGAGCCCTTGCTTGGTGCTACAGCAGGATGACAGCTAAGCTGAAGTGCACACACTCAGCTGTGTAAGGAGCTGGTCAGCAATACCTTCCTTCGGGGCTGAGCTTCTCCCTGCGCAGCTTCAGGTCCACTTCTTCCATGCTCTGTCTGCAGCGCGCCAGCTTCTCCTCCAATCCATCAATCTGAAAAACACCACTCCAGTCACCATCATTTCTTCTCCCAGCTTACAAGGACTCATCCCCATGCAGATGGTGGCAGTTCAGCTACTAGTCCTCCCCAGATCAAGGGAAGAATCCCAGATTTGTGTAGAGATCACAGCACAGAGAACTCATCATCTCCCAGCTCAGCCTGTATTCTAGCCCAGACAACTGTAACATCTTCACCCCAGACACAGCCAAGCCAGCCCTGACACTGCCTGTTGTGTGGCTGGCCAGCACCCTTTTGCCAGATCTGATCCTGTTCCAGCCTGCTCTAGTTTCTTTGCACGTGGGTCTACAAGGAAAGGTGTGATCTTAGGTATCATTATGCAATTAGAGGATAAAAGGAGAGACACTGGCCTAAACCAAAGCCTGAGGGACAGGGTCTTATGTTAGCACTGTGAATGGATGCATAAATCTGCAAAGCACCCCCAGCTGTGTGGTTGGGTGAAGAGGGAACAAAGGGATACTTCCAGTCTCTTTTACCCAGCAAAATCTACAACAGCAACAGGAGTCTGCACAGTATGGTCAAGAGAGCATTTGCCACTGCCTCTTCAACCTGTACCAAGTGTTGGCAGCAACAAGTTTTGTGCAGAAAAACACTGGTTATCTCCTTGTGTCTCTTCATCAAGTATCCCAACAGCCATCCCTGTGTCTTCCTGTGGAGGGCAGCAACCACAGCTAGGCACAGGAGGGTTCATTTCCTTGTATGCAAACAGACTGCCCAGGAGGGGATCCTACCATAGGCAACAGTTCTGGGAATCTTTCCTCTCTTCTGCCTGGCAACTGCATAGACATCTCAAGGAAAACTTTGTCTTTCAAGCTTGCTTCCAGCAGGGAAACAGCAGGCTAATCAGACAACATGAACACAATAACCTAGCCTGAAAGAAAACAGCCTCGGTGCACTAAGGTGGCAGTGACCTCTCTTTTGAGCTACATAGTGCAACGCTGCTGCTGTGCCTGGTTCTCCAGGGAAGGCCCAGGCTGGCAGCACGGCCTCCCTGTGGTGGCAGCTTTCACACACCAGACACTAAGAGGCAGCACAGTGCCGGCTAAAGGTGGAATGAGCTGCCTGGACACCAGCCTCAGAAGCAGCCCAGAGCACACACACACACTCATAAACAGTAATAAGGGAAACAAAATCAAAGGTAGTGATCCCTAATTATTGCTGCTTTGGGATCAGCTCTGTTCTGATCAGCTCCTGTTAATGAGCTCATTAACAATCTCACACCTTCTGCTCAGGAAAAGCAGGTAAGCATTATAACTAAGCAGGACTGGAGAGAAGAGGCTTGACATAAAGCAGACCATGAAAAGAAGTTTAACCAGTCAGTTAAATAGTCTGGAAGAGGCACAGCAGAGCTGGGGAGAGGGACATATAAGAAGGCTCAAATAAATCTTTGATTTATCAGATAGCGATCTCAAAGTCCTGGGCTATTAGGCAATTCTGCCAGTGCTCAAGATGCCAAACTCCCCAGAGGCACATGCACAGCTTCCTGAGCCCAAGGGGAGCACCAAGGCTTGTCACTGATCCCAAAGCTCAGGGAATAGCACTTCTGTTGTTGGCAATGCTTGGTTTTGCCTGGATGAGGATAATTGTCCTCCTCCATTTCCAGCTGTGCCACTTAAGAATGTTAACTGTAGCTGCTCATCGCCATGTCACTACAGCTCAGCAGGATGCATTGCACCAGTCTGCTTCAGGGCCAAGAAAGGGCTTCACCCAGGCCAGCTCTGACCACACTTATCAGCAAGTTACTTTAAGTACCAGTGTGGTACAGCAGAGGTGGGGTGTTGGTCCAGTGAAATTTAAGGATTACCATCTCCCTCACCAGTTCTTACCATTTGCAAATGGCAGTTTCTGCTCCCTTAGCTGTTGGAAACCCTCACGTGCACACACAGGAAAAGATGCTTCAGCATGTGTTACCTGGCTCCTCCTTAGCTTGTTAAATTATTACAGTGCACCGTGGCTTCTCTGGAAATATATTTTAAAAAAATGCTAAATAATACATTAAAGAATTAATGAGAGCTTTACTCAGTCAGCTGCCAACCTCAACACTAAATTATCCATGCCATTGCACTCCAATCCTCTCCTCCATGCCTGCTCCTCCTAGCTGGCAGTTGCTCTCACTAGTACATTCTCTGCCCATACTTCCCTCATTTCATGAGATTTAACAAGAGTATATTCTGCCCAACTTTGTCAGTGCTTTCACTTTCTGCTGACTAAAAATCTCCAGATTCCACATAATACTTTAAAGTTTCAACTGGTTTTACTGCTCTTAAATCAAACCCCAAGTTTGGGTCCCCTGCTGGAGAGCAATAATTTGCTAATAAACCACATGCCCCAGAACTGCACCATCAGCTGTGCTGAGCTGGGGGCACAAGGGATAAAAAATAACCAGAAAAAAAAGAAAAAGCAAGCAAGGAAGATTGCTGAATGAACAAAATACTGTTCTTTCAGAATCTCACTACTCCTTTTCTTCTGGCTAGCCTGGGTTATTAGGGGTTATAAGGAAGGACAAGAGTGGGGATTCACAGATGTTATCCATTCACTGTGCCTCAGTTTCCCCACTTATAAATTAAGACAATAAATTCTCCCTCCTGAAGGCAGCTCATTTGAATGAGGCCTCAGACACCAACCCAAACTATGGGCAGAGCACTATCTTGATATGTCAATGCCATTGCCTTGCTTGGCATTTAGGAGCTGCTACTGCAAGCCAGGAGTCTCTCAGCAACTCAGCCATCCAAGTAACTCTTCACTGCAGAACAAAAGAAATACAGAAAAAGAAAATAAGCACAAGGAAAAAAATCAGAGTAATATCTGGGAACTACAGATTACTCTCCGGGCTGCTAAGGAAACTCCTGGGAGGGGTATAGTCTGTAAAACTGTAGCACAAGAAAATCTGTAGGGCTTTGCCATAATTCCCTGTTACAGCTAGCCCTCCAGGAGAGCAATCCTAGAAGCAGGTGCTCACCTGAGCTTGCTGTGGATGGAAAGCTTTCCCTCCTACTAAATAATATGTGAGGTTAGTTGGGGTACATACCTGGGCACAATGGAAGCCCAGAGGAAAACAAGGAGCCAAGCTTGCTTAGCTGAACCACCCTTGCACTTCACACTTGCATTATCTCTTTAGTGGCAATCTCAGCACGGTGCCTCCTAAGTTGCAAAGATGAACCTTTCCTCCTTTTAGCTCTCCTTTCCTTGAAGGGGATCCTCTGGGACACAGCTGAAATGCGGCAAGCAGAAAGCTCACATGACAGCTCCTCAGGTTCACACAGATGGTAACAGGGACACAGGACTTCATTCACAGCAACATCTTTAAGTAGTTCCAGTTAAAAAGGGGGAAGGAAACATGTGCTTCACATCCAGGCAGCAGATCTGGGCACACAGAGCTGCCCTTCTGAAGCTCCTCAGGAGACACTCCAGAAAGTCAAGTCCCAGCAGCTTTGGATGCACACAGGGATCTAAGACCAGATGCCTCCTTTGCTCCACAAGTATGACAAGACATTCCGCTACTTTTGATGAATTCTGGCAAGACCTGCTCATGATATGGAAACCTTTTTAAACTAGAGAGACCTGGAATGGATTTCAATCCAAACTGACTTACATGCTTATTACAAATTCCATTTGTTGGGACCATCTTGGGCAGAGAGCCCAAAATGGCTCACATAAAGGCAGAGAGAAAGAGTGAAGTGAAAAAGAAGCAGGTTTGCTTATAGAATTGAGCTGGATCCCATTTAATACATTTTGTAGCGAATTAATGAAAGCTTTCTTTCCAGCAGAAAGGCTAAAAGCGCTTTTCAAGAACTGGCATCCACCCTCCGCTTTCATGAATTCCCTAATTAAGATACTGGCAAAGAGCCATATCACACATACGTCGACATCCAACAGCATTAGGTAATGAGGTTTTCATCTTCTGACCCTCATAAAACAGATCAAAGCCAACTGAAGAGGTGGGGGCAAAGAAAAAATCCCTTCCCTGAGCAGTCTTTACATGCCTTGTCACCTGCCAGCACACTTGAGCTGTTCTTTCACAGAAGAATTAATGGTTCCTGCATCCACAAATTTGGCTGGATTATTAAAATCAGTCCAGCAGAGACAAATTTTGTTTAAATTCAAGTGCTAACTTGCTGTTCATGGACACACTTCCATTTTCTCCATGCTCTTGGAATCATTTTGCATGCTGGAAAATCATTTCACAGACATGCCGCCCACAGCACGCTTGGAAATATTTACCAGACAAGCTGAGGATGATCCACCAGCAAAGATGGCTCCTACAGAACAACCCTGTGTGCTGCTAAAGGAGGAAAGGCTGGATCCTACCTCCACCTCCTCCCTTCAGCTTTGCAGGCACCCTCGTTAGTCAGCCCATCCTGCCTCAGTGCAGAGCCGTGCCTTTGCAGGACCGCACACAGGCGTGGCCACAGAGCAGTGAGCCACATCTTCAAAACTTCTGCCTGAACAGCTTCACTGAGCACAAACTGTGTCGGCCTTATCCCTATTCTTTATGTTCCTCCACAGAAACTGATCAGCCATTGTCCTGCCAGAAGCAGCAACACATGTAACAATATTTATGGAAGCACACACGCAACATTTTGCTGCCTTTAATTTAATGCACTTTTCTGCTTCTCTGATATTTTTTTTCAGTTGTTGCCTGAGCCATAAGTATATTTTTAGTGGTTACAATATTCTTTGGTGAGAAGTTTCACAGCAGGTTATGGGGAGAACCAACCCCTCCTGTTTGTTCTGAGCTTGTCAGCTGCTGGTTTCATTTGATAGCCCTAACTTTGTATTGACAATGTATGTTCATTCTTGGTTTAAAGCTACAAATAGCATGCAGAGGCTATAGGCCTATATTGGGTCCCTTGTAGTCATATTTTCCAGCTTAAAAGGACCTGAAATGCTTGGTAGTTTCTTGCATAAAGCTCTCCACACCTTTGGTCATCCTTGTCACTCTCTCGAGTTAATTTCATTTTCACTATTTTGGTACAAAATGGACCAGTCTTGCCAGTTTCATTTTCCTGATGAATTTCCTCAAGCAAGTCCTAGGCAGCTCAGCATTGTCAATAGGGCTGCCTGTCAAAAAACTAGAGCAATATGAAAGAAGTGGCACGAATTTAAACCAACACAACATTATGGAGAGCCATTTATATCCATTTAAACCAGATCATATCAATTACACCTGCAATTTGTAAGTGCAAGGTAATCTGATAAGTGTCCATATAGAAAATTGCATTCATTTAGCATCATGACTTCAGTTAAACAAGCATGACTCTGCCTAGATGAGGCCTTTCAAAGCTAGTCATGCATCACACCACATTAAGACTCGTTTGAAAAGTTTTCTTTACAATCATAACATAGCTCAGAAGGTTTCTTTACAATCATAGCTCAGAAGGTAATACTGAACAGAGTAATTTTAACTTATGAATCAAGTATCATGGTTGTCATGCAAACTAAAACACAGCCCTCTTTTCCTCTGGCTTAAAGGCAGTTTTTTTCCTTCCTCCCTACCCTCTCTTCAGTAGTGTTCTCATCACTGCAAGTGGAAAGAATTTTATCTAGTAGTAGTGTCTTTGCACTGTGCTCCTTCCAGACAGGAGATTTTTACCTGTAACGCACAAAAAGGAGTAGTTCTACAATCCCTTCAAAGCTAGTATGTTCCATCCTGAAAACTTGTAAAAATCACCCCAAAACTTAATCTAAAGCTACTACAAGTCCTCAAACACTTTGCAGGAATTTTCTGTGGCAGCTAAAATCAGTCCCTTTTCATTCTGTGAACAGCAGGTCCCTAAGAGGCTGAGCCATTTTGCCACCTCTCTTTTTGTAAGGTAGACCCTACCATTTCAACATTTTTTGTCTACCACTTCTCAAACCATAACCACAAAAAGCCAAAAAAAAAGCCAACAGAAAAATACTGTTCAATTCTCCCTGGTAGGCTCACCAAAGGAAGCCTGGACAGTCAGCACACTCCTCTGGACTCCCTTTGGTGGTTATATTTGGGTTAGAGTGCCCAGAACTGTGTTTCTCTAATGCAAGCCTAACCAATGAAACACACCAGATAATCATAAACCAAACTCCCATTCCACACAGCAGGATGAGAGGGGATCTCATCAATACAATATAAATATCTTAAAGGTGGGTGTGAAGAGGTTGGTGCCAAGCTCTTTTCACTGGCACCCATTGACATGATGAGGAGCAATGCCTGTAAACCAAAACAGGAAGTTCCAGCTCAATGTGAGGAAAAAACCTTTTTACACTGAAACAGACCACTGGAACAGGCTGCTCCAGCAGGCTGTGGAGTTTCCCTCTCTGGCGACATTCAAAATCTACCTAGTCACATTCCTGTGTGATATGCTCTAGGTGACCCTGCCCTGGCACGGGGGTTGGATGAGATGATATCCTGAGGTCCTTTCCAGCCCTAAGGAGTCTGTGACACTCACCTTAATGTTACTAGCTGGTGACACATATATGTCACCATATATGTGGTGAAACACACCCTGCCATTTCCCTGGCCGTTCCATTCTGGTTACATTGGTCTGTTGTGCATGTGCTCACCTGAAAACACTTCAGGGCAGAGAGGTGACCAGTGAGACTCACTGAATGAATTGTGCCCCATTGCAGCCATCTGTGAGGAACATTCAGGATTTACTGTCCCCACAGTAGCCAAACCCTCAGACCCGAACTCAAACAGACTTGAGTCCAGACAGCACTGTTCAGCACAGGAGCCAGGAAGACATGCACTTCAGGGAGACCTTAACTAACACAACTCAGGTTGTTTACAGAAAGACAAAGCTTCAGCAGAGCTTACCAGCAGCCCTCCTGCCACCCAGGAGATCACAGTGCCACAGAATGGGTAAGATTTGAAGGCACCACAGTGCTCCATCTGCTCCAACCTCCCTGCTCAAGAAGAGCCATTCTCAAGCACATAGCACAGGTGCAATCTCCAGTGAGGGAGACACAGACAAACACCCAAGCACAATGAAAAGGCAGCCTTAGAAGGAAGACATACTCTTGAAATCCAGCCTTTCCCCTTTCTCCTCGCTGTGATTCACAGGCCCCTCACATGTCGGTTTATCACTGGGCTCCCCTCAAGTAGCAGCAGCACACTGCTGACTTCCAGCGCCGCACGCACACAACGGGCTGGTGGTCACGGCCCGCCTCAGCACCCCCACGGGCGCACACACACACCCACGGCCCCTCACGGCACTGGCTCAAGGGCTCGGCAGGAGCAAGGCACTGCACGCCATCGCTTAAAGCGGGAGTAAGGCTGTGGCTCCAAGGCCCCCGCCAGCCCGGCCGCAGCCAACACACCCCCCTCACCTCCCGGGCCACGCTGGCCCCTGCTCGCCGCCTGCCCATGGTCCGGCCCCGCCCGCCGCGCATGCGCAGGTGCGCCCCGTGCGCCGCCGCCCTGGAGCGGGGCCGCGCTGGGCTGGGCTGGGCGGGTGCCATGTTGGGAAGGGCCAGGCTGCCTGCCCGCGCCCTTGGAGCCGCTGCCCCGGGACCGGGTCTGGCCCTGCGAGCCCGCTTGGGTCGCTCCGACACGCCGAGGGCGAGGGGCAGCCAGGGCACTGCCTCCCGCGTTGTGCCACTGCCGGCCCATCCTGCTCTGTCCTCTAGTGGTAGCGGATGAGGGTTGGCTGCGGGAGGACCTGCAGGCTGGGAAGCTGAGGTGAGACTTCTTGGTCATGCCTGGTCCTGCCTCTCCGCCCCTCAGGGACCCCTCGGGTGCTGCCTGGGCAGATCCGAAGTGATCACTTGGTTTTCCCGCAGGTGGAGCCAGCGCATTCCTGGGCACTCCAGACCAGGGCTTGTAGTGCCGGGGGTCACTCAGGAAAAAGGCAACCTCGGAAATACCAGGCAAACCCAGAACACAGGCTGCTTTGTGGCGTGTTGGGATAAATGAGAATTTTTTGGGGCATCAGGAGGGATTTATTCACTGAAAGGGTTGTCAAGCATTGGAACAGGCTGCCCAGGGAGGTGGTGAAGTCACCATCCCTGGAGGTGTTGGGGAAAAGATGATGTGGAGCACAGTGTCGTGGTCTAGTTGACAGGATGGTTTTTCATTACAGGTTGGACTCAGAGGTCTTTTCCAACCTAATTGATTCTGTGATTGTCTTATTCAGATTGTCCTTGTGGCTTCCTACTCAAACGCTAGCGTTGTGCTAAAGCAGCTGAGGAAAAACTGGCTGTGATCGACCTGGAAATAGCACTTTGTGCATGCCAGCTAGTTCAGTGCAAGATACTAATCATGATGTTACATATGCATGACAACACTTGTTCTGACCAAGAGAGCTTTTTATGAAACACTGAAATCTTGTATTAAAAAAAAAGCGCCAACACCACTGAAGTGCATCTGTCTTCAGGGTAGGACATGGCTGCTACATGACAGAGAGCAGCAGTGCTATTTGCTGGCAAAAACGAAGGCTGGGCAGCAGCACCATTTATTAGACATATAGACTGAATTTTCATTTTGACTAAATACCCTCTGCTGACTGAAATTTTGCTAGAACGGCGGGAGTGCAGATGTGTGCCACACAAGCAGTGATAATACTGATACCTAATTAGTGTGTTTCATTTTTCTTTCAAACATCCCCCTCCCCCCCTTTCTTAATTTTTACTGTGGGAGATAGCATGTGTTGGTAACAGCATCACTCTCATTTTATGTCTAGAGAAAAATGAGGGACAGCTGGACTCTTTTCTGCTTCCCAATGTGGTACTTGACTCTATGCAACAGAGTCTGTACTTCAGAACCCAAAGGAGCCAGAGCCAGAACTCCCATCTCCAAGCTGAGACACTGTGAGATAACTGCTTTCCAAGTCAGAAGGCAGTAAAGAAGCTGAGTTGGACCCAGCCAGCAGCCCTGGAGAAGCACAACATCAGGGGGAGAGGGAAAATGAAAAAGTGGGAGAATGTTATTTTTTCCCATCTTAGACAGAAGACTTGATTAGTGAGTGTAAACACAATCTAAAAATGCATAGAGGTTTGAAGAAACCCATCTGTTATGGTTTACAATGGGCTGAAATAGCCATTAGTTCTACAGAAAGCATTTTCTCCTTCACAAAGGTGAGTATTGATTCAGGCGAGGACTGTCAATTCTCACATACACTTCTCTACAGAGAGACAAACGTGCAGCATTTTGTGGGCAGATGACTGTGACCTTTGTTGTCACATCTTTTGGGAAGACAGAAAAGGGGAACTGGCTCCTCCCTTACAAGCAAACCCCCATTCCCACCATTGCAAGCAGCAGTTTTCAATTCATGCATTACTCCTCCTGGCACCCCTAAGTCCAGCAAGCTGATAACCTCATTATGCCTGTTACCTGGTCTTGAGTCACCTGGTTCTGCCCTCAGCTGGCACCTTTTCTTCATCCATCCCTGTTATGTCTTCATTTCCTATGTAATGTCATTCACGTCATCTATGTGCTAATGCAAGAAAGAAAAACTTCCTTTTCCTCTGCAAATTTATGGTATTTTTCTTCTTGAAACATGAAGGACAGATCTGGGGGTTTTTCACATGCAATGACATCAGCTTCCGTGATTTAGAATATTCACGGACAAGAGTACGAGTTTGAATTTCTCCATATCAAGCAGCTGCTACTGTCAACATGCATATCCAAGCTGGAAATCAAAAGTTTTTAGCTTTGAGAGCATATTATGGAACACACCTCCTGCAAGAAAGGTGGGAGGAAAAGAATGAAATGATTTTCAGTAGGCTCTGGAATGGGATGGTCTAACAGAAAGCCTGTGAGAGAAAGGTGCAGGATGCGATGACATACAGGCGGGCACCAAGTAACATATCCAGTAATGAGTCTGTATATGGTCCTGGTGAGACCCTGCTCAGTGTCCCTGATTGTGCTGTCCCTACTGCGTCCTTGCAGCCAAAATGAGTGACAAAGTGGTGTTAGAAATGAAAAATACACAAGTGTCAGCCTTAAAGGAACATTCAGGAGACACTGCACTATGTGTCCAGAGGCAGGATCAGATTCACTGATGCCACTCAAGCAGTTGTTTTCCTTACCCGTGCATAACACAGCAGGAATGCTGCTCCTCAGCACCTGTTACACTGCTCATTGACTGGCAGCAGGGAAGGTTTGTCTCCTCTCTGTAACCTAATTGAGCTTGTTACATCTTGGCCTATTCTCAGCACACATGGGGAGCAATTGATCAGCATCTTCTAACAACCTTATGTATTTGAGGTTCATTATCATATGCCCTCTTCAGTTTTCTTCCTGTTAGGCTCAGTCCTCTTCTTTCAATCCTGTGCATTTTGCACCTCTTATAGTGTTTGTAACCATTCTCCCATCCAAACCTAGACATCCTATCTAACTTGGGTGTATTGAAAAAGCAAAAAATTATCCCCTTTGTCTTATAGGCGGTATGCCCTACTGATGCAGAAGGAAATTTGTCTTTTAATTCAATACTTTCACAATGGCAATTCATATATGGTTCACAGCCCTGTAACTTCTCAATGTTTCCTCAGTGCTGAAGTCTAGGTAGGTGTTACCCTATACACTATTACCCAATTTCTTTATTGGTGCATTTAATTTCTTCCCCTTCTCAGTTCAGTATTTTGCATCAGTTTTATGAAATTTTAGCTGGCTGAATGTGAGCTATTTCTCCATTTTGCTAAAATATTTTTTCCCTATTGTGCCTTCTTGCATGATCTTCCAACTATGAAGCCAACTATGCATTTTATAAATATACTTTATTTGATTATCCAAGTCACTGGAGAAACCAGTTGATAGATCTGTTCTTTGTAAGTCCTCCTGATCTGATGATAAACTACTGATAACTAGTTTCAGAGTGTATACTATGACAAATATTGTTTCAAAAACCTTACTACACATTAGGATAGTCTGCATTGCTGGGCTTGCTCTCTCTACTATTTCAGTTACTGTGACAAAGAAAGCTAAACAGTTTGCATTATTTGTTCTTGGTTTTTCTCTGCTGGCTTTTTTGAATTACCTGATTATCTTTAAGTGATAACAAATTGATTATTTAATAATTTTTTCCACATTTATTGAGGAGACGGGAAAGTAATGACTGAGGAATCAAAGTTTTCAGGAAGGTTTAGGAGCACTTGCTGATTTTTATCGGGGCAGTGCTGACTTTGAGGGTAATTTAATAGAACAGACATTAAGTCTTCACTACTAATTAAGTCTTTACTAGTAAATTAAGCAACATCAGGAAACGTTCCTAGAATACAAACTCAATCATCAGATTTAAGTGTCAGCATACCCCCAAATGATTTTATTTGGTCCCACTAGGACTGTTCCAGACAATTTCCAGGCATGATTTGGGAGTTATAGGCAGAGGACCATTCCCAATGGGCTGCTCAATGAGGTCATGGTTTCAGAGGTGAAGAGAGTTTAATACTATGGATGTGAGCCATTTGGTGCTGGTTTACAGGATGTATCTAGGACAATGTTCTTGGGCACTCCTGATTTACTACCTTCCTACCTCTTTTTGCATTCTCCATCTGCAAGATTCACTGTGCTTTGTAAGGACAAATGAATCAGTCCTCTGACAAGTCTGAGAGGAAGCTGAGGCCAGATGTCTCGCTTTATTGATGTGAGGCAGTATCTGACCCAATCTTCACAGCAATGAAGTGGCTGGGCTAGCACTGAATCAGGGGCCTGACCTCTTATGCTTGGCTATTCCATGGGCAGCAGCCCTTTGTGTCCCAAGCACATCCTTCCCCAGCTTGTTAGGCAATGTCTCAATGGGCCATGAGAGAGGAGGGGACCTTCCAGGAACCTTCTGAGAACAGGTGTCCCCCAGCACAGTAAGTGTCCAGCTCTAGCCCAGTGTTATGTCTTCTCTCCCTGGCCACTGGGGGCGCAGAAGGAAGGAGATCTCTGTGCTGTGTCGATGGAGAAGCATCTCTGCAGGGAAAAGCAGAGGTGAGAGCAGGCAGGGTGAGCTGGCCTCTGTCTGTATACTTGCACCTGTAAAGAGATGGAGGGAAGCATCTTGATGCTGAAGGCAGCCAGGAATGGGGAATCCCTGGGACATGATGACTCCCAACACATTGGAATAAGTAGATTTCTCTGGGGCAGAGGTTGTGTGTTCACCTCCTGGGGGAAACAAAAACTAAGTGCAAACAAGGCAGACAACAAGCTGAGACGTGCTGTGAGCTAGAACTCAGCTATGGAGCTTAATTATTCCCCCACTTCCCTCTTGTAGGACCAACATATAAATTCCCTGCCTTCTCCCCAAGCTCTATAAGCAGGGATGAAATTGCCTCTTTGCAATGATGACCAGGGGACAAAAATTCCAGTGCAGACATGTCTGCCCCTACCAGCAAAGACAGTAAAATTAAACTCCACCAGGGAGCAGAAGAGCAACAAAAAGCACTGTCAGATTTCAGATGTTTGAAAGATGCTTCTGTAGTGTGGGATGTTTATTTCCTCTGGGAAGATAAATATTGAGAATCCAATGGACTGCATCTTCAGTTTGCGTGCATCATGTTCTCTGCTTCCACCTTGATGGGCTTCACACACATTCTGGGAACAGCTTGAGATGATAGAATTAATTAAATGAAATTAATCAAAACAACCTACCGGAGACAAAACTGGCATCGGTGAAATGCAGAGTTGGACCAAGAAGGGATTCTGTAGTTCAGGCTGATGCCTGCCCTCATCAATAGATTCTGTTTGGATGAAAGCCTGTGTCACATACAGCTCAGTCAAACATGAGGGGCTCTCAGGAGCTGTGTGTCTCATGCGAGAGCACGTCTGTCCATGCAGTGCAGTAATTGTGCTGGGAACAGATGGAGTCCTGCTTTGCACAGAGCCAGGCACAGCGTGGAATCTCAGATCTCGCTTTGATGCTGAATGAAGCTGAACTCCAAATCGTGGTGTGTTAATGCAGAGGACGCAGGAGAACTGGAGCAATGGCTTTTAGAGATGTGATCTAAGAGGGTTCCATGGGTCCAGTGGATGTGTCCCACTCTGCAGACCTGGAAACAGAGGTACAGATTTGCCCAAATGGATTACAGAAATTGGAGATTCCCTTCTGATTTAGTCTCTGCCCATTACCCCAGCACATGTCAACCCAGCTGTTCTTATGCCAGGTACCAGTTTGGAGGCATTCTTTTGGGTCTGTCCCAGTAATTTTTGTTCTATGCTTTATGAAAGTATTTCTGTCCTTCCCCAAACCACACTGCATCATCTTGAGGATCTAAGAAATTGTGTAGGCAGGGTTTCTATCTATTGAGCAAGGATAACAGCGCAGTTACAAGAGAGAAAAAAAATCTATTTGAGTGTGAAGTGGTCAGATATATTGTGGGGATGGGTCCCTTATAAATATCTGAGACTAGAGAGAGAGACCCAAGCAGCTTTATGAAGTGCTGTGTTATTGGGGCCACAACCCTGTGCCTGAGTTTATTCTGCAGCCAGCAGAGATGCATCCATCACAGGGACAGGCAGCGTGATGCAGAGGCAGTGCAGGTCCTGCGGCTTGCCTGGGGAGTCACGGGGAGGGAGCTGTGTATTTCTGAATCAGGGCACGGCTGAGAAGAGCAGCGTGCCCTGCTTCTAACACTTGCCAAGTATCAGGGCGGGGAAAACGTGGCCATCACAGTTACCCCAGACAAGTTTGCTTCTGATGTGCTTGAGGGATCTTGAAGTGTCTCTTGAGGAGAACCCCCTGAGCTCCCCTGCCAGTTCAAAATTAAGTGACTTGGCTTTATACAATATTTTTAAATCGGGGTCCCTCAGCTATGTTCAGAACCTGAGCCCTTTCTTGGAGATTTATACCCTTGAATAGGCTTCAGGGAACCAGAAAGTACTTACTTGGCAAGTAGGCTGCAGAGATTTAGGGTGGCAAGATGGGCCTGGCGATGCAGAGCTCACACATTGCATCTGTAGTCCTGTGCTGGGGTTCTGGTTTCTGGCTCAGTCACCTGGTGCGCAGCGTCTCTGTGACTGCCCTTGTCACCCCATTCTCACCTGCTCTACTTCCTTGCCTGTCTCTTAGGAGATAATGGGCAGGTGGCAAATCCTCCTCTGTTCCCATCCTGACTTTTCTACTCAATTTATGTGTGGCATTCCCTCATCTCCTTGTCCCAGGGGCATTAAGATCTCCGGTTTCAGATGACAGTGCTGTAAAAGGCATGAGGAAGCTGAATTACATCTGCTGTTTGTCAAAAGCACCATATTCTCTATTCAGATCCCATTGGGAACTTGTCCTACAAGGTTCCAGGTGCTGTTAGAGTAGTGAAGTGTTCAAGGATTGTGTAGTTTTGCTGACAGAGGCAGGAGAAACCAAATCTGTACCTCTCCCCACATTCTGCAGGCCTGTCATGTGGCAGAGAGGCTGCTGAGTGCTGTGGCCAATCCTCACGGAGCTGTCAGTTGTTATGAGAGAGGACAGCCATGTAAATGTATTCCCTGGCTCATGCACCTTGCTGTGCAGTCAGACTGACTCCATCCTCGTCTGCAGGGACAGTGAGGGACTTGTCCTCTAGCGTGCCCTGTGGTTTTCTGGACAGTGAGATGTTTTTTGAAAAGAAAGTGCCTAATATTTATGCTCAGCACTGTCCTTCCCAGACACCCTCCTGCTTCAAAGCCCCTTTTGTTCATCCTCGTGGTCATCAGGCCCTTGTACTCCAGGGAGAACATGGGTTGACCCCTTGCTTCTCTTTTTCCCTGGGGTAATGGGAGAGAGGCTTGTAAGGACAGGGGGTGCTTCGGGCTCCCTGAAGTGGGAGAATAGAGAAGTTTGCTCCTACACAAAGATCTCTGCAAATGGGAGATGAAAGCCCTGTGCATCCCTGCATGCTCTTGTTTAGGTAGAAAGACAATGATTAGATCCTTCCAGGTCTTTGCTGAGCTCCAAGGGAACGTGCGGCTCACTGCCTCTGATCCGGAGGTTAGTAGGGAGTCTGAAAATAGCATTATTTCTCCTGCTATCATTTCTGCTTTCTCAAATGACTTACTGGGTGATTGGTGGAGACAAATGCTCCAAAAATGGGAACCTGGCAAGAACTCTGAATGCCCCCAAGTCTGAGATGACCAGAGAGCTGAAATCAGACAGACAGACACGCGCACACATCATTAGCTGCTAGCCTGCATGTGAAATCAATTGAGATTTCCTGAGCTGGGATCCAGCTGGCACCCTAATGAAGACTTCCTTTCGTTCTTGCAAGCAGACAATAAAAAACAACCCTGATACACCCCCAGCTTTCCCAGCCATTTTTGTTATATAAGTAGTCTGGGTCTTGATCAGTGGTTCTTTAATTATCTCTGTGCACCCACATAAATATACTGTGTGTGTGTTCACACAAAATCCATCTATTTATCCACCCCACAAACCATTTTGCTGGAAGACAGCATGGTCTCCTGAATTTTTTATGGCTCTGCTTAGGTTGGAAACAATCCAAAGGTCAAACACTGTGCTGTATCTCCAGTCACCTTGTCAGTCAGCACTGAGCATGGGTCTCTGATACTTTCTGAATCTCCGGATCGCCCACAGGGCACTAAATTACAGCTATTACACTGCAATTCACTGTACAATTTTATTCTTTGATACACTACCTGCCTTTGTCTATCTGCATAGCAGCGAGAGCAGTATGCATTATTTACCAGGCTAAGTACACTGCTGCTGCGACTGAGGGGAAAAAAATAAGAGAACAGGAACAGGCTTGAAATATAAAAAGATGGCACAAATACAGATTCCTGGGAAATGGTTTCACAGTTATGTAAAACTTTCTGAAATTTTGCAGTGCCTTTTGTTCCCTTCGCAGAGGTGTCAGTGGCCTCCCAAAGTTCTTTAGGAAGAACAGAGGTTCTATGGCAGATGGGAAGTCCAGTCTGTCCAGTGCCCTGGCTTCAGGAGGACCTATGGCAAGTGCTGGGCCTGGTGGAGAAGAATAGTGAAAAGCACACAATGAGGAGAGCAAGATGCTGCTCCTCTCCTCATGGGATACTCCAGGCCCTTAAAGTTGCCCTGTGTTTCTTCTATTTTGTTCAGAAATCCTTCTGGGCACTAAGAAGCCATTCCTATGTTACTTCAGTTGATATGTTCCAGCCTTTCTTCAACCTAGCTATGGTTTGTATTCCCTCCAGGTTGTCCCTTTGCACCTTGAACCTACTGGGGCAGGGATCTGGGGAATAAAATCAGTTTCAGAAGATTTCCATTCAGTGCAGAGGTCATCAAAAAAGTGCTTCCTTTACTTTGACAGCCTGAGAAAATCAGGTTTTGCTGCCCTGCATTGGCTGCTGTGTCCTTCGGGCTTCGTTCCAGGGCAGGAGTCTGTCTGCCAGGCAGCTTTTGGAACGTGCCTGGGTGGAGCTGGCTGGGTGATGCTGCCCCTGGCTGACCTGCTGGGAGGCAGCTCCAGGCCTCCCTGTAGTGTAAACAGCTGGTGGAGGTGACAAGGCAGAGCTGGCCAAATCCTGGCAGGAAGGCAGGAGTGAGTGGCAGAGCCAAGGCCAGCCCAGAAAGGGTGAGCCTGGGGATATGGAGGTTTGCTGTTTCCACCTGGTGAGAGGAGGTGGGATGTGCACGGTCACCCACTTGTTTCTTCTCTTCCCTGCAGATATTCCCTTCATTTGCCCCTCATCATCTGGCAGCAACAGCCTGACCAACTTTCTGTGTCTCTGGTTTAGGCACTGCACAGAGCAATGGTCAGATATCACCTTATCCATCAGATTGTGAGTACATTGGGTGCTAATCCTGCAGGGAGAGTGAAAGCAGCTCTGCACAAGCCATCTGAAGGAAGAATTGAGTGAAGTCATGCACTCAGGCCAGCTCCTGGTCTTTTATTTGTTGAGATAAGCTGCAGACAGAGTGGTTTTAAATCTAGTCTGTGGTCTGGAGTTTGCTTACTGTTTGAATGTCTTGAGGTAGACTTGGAGGGGAGAGAGAGCTGGGGCTCTGATTAGTGCAGAGCTGGTTGAAACAGCATCATCTTGTATTGTGGCAGTCACTGTTCTGATTGTTTCCACTCTCCCCAGTGACTGGAGCCTTATTCACTTTCTATCTGCTTTTCATCTCACCTGGTCCCATTATTGCTCAGCAATATGAAGTAGATTGCAGGTTGCTTTCTCTCTTTGGCCCCCAAAGCAGTCCTTACAGGAGATGTATTTCTGATTGAAATTCTCCCTGTCAATTGCTACAGGGGTGGTTCCTACACAGCATGAAGACAATTCTTGTAAAATTGCTAGGAAGGGATGGCTGTGTTTCCATGAGGCTCAGACCCCCACTTCCTTCCTTTTCCTGGCAATGCAATAGTGTCCCCATTTTAGAGATGCTTTGCACCCCCTTCAGCTTTTGGAGGCTCCTGAAGTGGGAGCATCAAAGCAACCCATGGAGGAATGTCCCCAACCCTCTCCCTTCAACAAGCAAGACTGCAGGCTGGGACATCCCAGATAGGCATCATCCTGAAATCACTGCTGAGAGCTGAGTGTTTTCCCTTTCTCTGATGAGATAAACCAGTCCTGGGTGAACCCCAAAGCCTGTGTTTCTGAAACACAAACCTTCAATTGTCTTCATGTCCCTTGTGGGGAGCTGGGCTCAGGCCACCAGCTGTGGGCTGTGCTGGGCAATGTTGCTCTCCATTGGGCCTGAACAGTTCTGACTATGGGAACAGGAATTGAACCCACACCTGAATGAGCTACAGCTCCCTTGCTGAGAGCCCATTCCACCCTCTCAGCGTTTGTTCCACACTGACAGTGTATTTTTTAGCCCAGTCAAAGTGTGTTCAATTATGAAAATTCTGACCATGTGAACCTGTGCATACGGGTTAAACACAGCCTGGGATGGGGTCCTGTGTGCAAGCTGTGCTGGAGGAATGCAGGAGCTTCCTTCTTGTTGCTGGTTCTGGAGACTGCTCTGGCAGAGCAATGTGGATATAGTCCAAGAGATTCTTTAGTTCAGCTGGGAGGTGGTTCAGGAACAGTTTTATGTGTTCCTGCCTTGTTTCAAGGGTGACATTTCAACCATCAGGATGCTGGTGTGAAAAGGGACTTCCCTGGGCTGTGACGATTTCCTTCTGGGCACAGCAGAGGCTGTAGCTGTGTGAAGCAGACTAATAACCTTATTACCTTCTCCTCTCAGACTGTCTGTCTGATGAATGTAAAGAGGTGAAACATCAGCATCGTTTTCTCCATCCCATCCTTCATCTGACATTATCTGCTTTTGTCTCAGACCTGAGAAAAGCTTTAAGTGTCCAAAAGCTCATCTGTCTTTTCCAGTTAGAGCAGCTGGAAAACTGATTCTCCAGCCTCACTTATTAGGGATAAAGCAGCTGTCCTGGTTGGGCTGATTCCTCTCCCAGGAAAAATATGGCACCTCCATGCTCTTCTGATGGGTCTGAACGTGAACCAAGCTTGCACATTGAGATGAGGCCAGATACAGCTGCCTGTGCTGCTCCAGGTTGTGTCTCACAGCCATTGCCTTGGCTGGGGATGTGGCATTGGCAGGCAGAAGGGACACCAGGGTGTGGGGGAAAGAGGCCACAGCACAAGGTTTGCATTTTCTTTTCTAATTTTCTTTTCTAATTTTCTTTTCTAATTTGGAATTTGAGCTGTGTGTGGCACATGCAGGTGGGATTTAAATGCTTTTGATAACTTTACAAAAGGACTCCACTGTTCCTAGATTTCACTACCAGGAAAGAGGAAGCAAGTAGACAGGCAAAGCTGCTTTGTGTACCAGCTGCTGCTAAGACTGACAAACATGGCTTAGCCACATTTTGCTCCCAGGTAGAGAGGACTCAGGTGTTTTCCACACATATTCATCCCTGCAGTTTAACTCAAGAAGAGAGTTCTTTCTCTTGGCTGTCATGCAGCCCAGCAAACACCATGCCTCACTGACCTCACTTGCATTCCAGATGCTCTTTTAAAGGCTTTATGGATAAACTGACCTGTATCTTACTGAAACATATTTAGATCTTGGCCTGGAACGCCAGTGTCTGATGTTTTCAGACTGATGTAAATTCCTTTAAAGAAGGACCCATGCTGGGGCTGAAGATGTTGAAGTACCATGAAAATGTGAGGCCCCAGAGCACTCCTGTCACTTTGCTTCTGTGATGTTTCTTCCCATGCAGGGCAATTTGAAGATGGAGGTCATGTTGTTCCCTCTCTGAAAAAACATGCTCTTCCCCTGCTTCACATTTTGGACTCTGAAGGTCTCTGCCAGCAGCAGAACTTTTAAGGAACTAGAGACAAGGAGCCTAGGAAGAGGTCCTATTTCTCCTGGAATTTCCCACGTGCATTTCCTACACTTCCCATGAGAGGGTGCTGAAGGCAGCACTTTATGTGCAGGCTGTCCTGACTTTGGGCAGCCCTGGCAGCTGACAGCTTTGTTCACTCTGTTTCATGACACCTTTTCACCCTCTTCCAAGAGCTCTATGCCCACTGGTAAACCCAGTGTGTGGGCAAGAAAGAGAGTGTGATAGAAAATCCAGATTTTGGCAGCCCTAACTCTGTGTGGAGCCTGGCTGCTTTTCCCTGGCTGTCCTGAGGGACTGTGGGGGTAGTGGAGAATGCAGTTGACCTGATGGCAGGGTGAGAGATGGACAGGGACATCAGTGGCCGTGAACCCCTTGGCTCTGTGCTTCCCCACCACAGGGGCAGAGGATTCCTGTGGAACACAGAGTGCTGCAGAGCCTGGCTGCAGGAGTCCCTAACACCCAGTGCCAGGTGCCTGGAGGAGCCTAGGGTTTGGTTGGGACCTTCTGTGTCCTTGTCTCTGCTGAGAGAACTGCTTTTTCTCCAGCAGACATATGTTTGGCATATGAAGGAAGCAAAGACCCATTCCATGAACTGCATTGAGGCAAAGCTCCTTCAAACTTCAAAAATGCTCATCAGGAGACCTGACTTTTGAATTAGCAAGAACAGTGGTTTTGTGACTTCTTTCACAGTCCCTGAGTGGCTGTGAGCCCTGAAATCAGCAGGGACCCCAGGCTGTCATTTGAAAGTCCTGACAGTAGCAAAGTGGTAACAGAAACACTCTGGATAATCTTATTGGAGAAACCCTCAGAAGAATTCAGTTCAGAGACTGGTATTAGCTAATTTCTGCTTTCCTGTGCCCTTTATTAGGAGCCTGGAAGCAGACACCTCCTCCCTTTGAAATGTCTCCTGACTCTCCCCCTCTAGTCTCCATCTCCTGTCACCAGCAGCCCAGGTACCTCCAGGGAAGTGAACAGAAAAGCTGTGCATGGCAGATCAGCAGGCTTGGTAAGAGAGCAGACACCAGGAGCTGGTAGCAGTTCAGTTCAGTTCAGAGGTTAATATTCCATATGGGAGCGCTCTAGGAACACAACGTGCACAATACCTGCCGTGAAAGAAAAATTTACTCAGCAGGATGGTAGTTGCAGTTCATGAGGAGCCAACCCCTCATTAATTTTGTGCTGTGTGTAAAATAAAGCTGTTAATGATATTTAGTCCTTCTTTTGCATCTTCCCTTTGAGGAGCTTGAAAGCATTTTGCAGGCACTAATTAGTAATTGGTTGCCTGGGAAAAGACAGAAAAGACTCCTTGGGAAAAGACAGAAAAACTTAATCTTTTATGTGGGGGCCTGAATATATATTGTATTGTAAGACCTGTGTGGGTCCGAGTTGCTCCAAACGAGCTGCAGCTGCAGGGTCCTTAGTTGGGCAGAAGCTGTAGCTCGTGAAGGTAACTGAAATAAATAGGGGTGGGTCGAGAGCCCAGGAGGAGCCCCTGAGAAGACAGGAAGGACTGTGCTGCAGAGAATGGAGCAGAACAACACTGCAGTGAAGATTACAACACTTTTATACCTGGGGAAACTGAGGAAGAAGGACAAGACATTTCCTACATGAGCCCAGGAGAGCACAAAGCAGCAGGTAACTAGGCTGGAGACACAGTGGGGGTGTCTGTGTGTGTGTAAAACAGCCAGCCCTGTTCACTCAGAGCAGGCCAATGAGGGAACACAGGACAGACAGCACAGGGCAATCTGCAGCCATTGCAGGGTTTGCAGAAGCAGCTTGCAGGACCGTAGGAAATCCTGACCCTTGCTGTTCTGCCTGGAAGCAGAAATGGGTAAAACTTTTTCTTTTGTCTGTTGAAAGGCAGGCTGAGTACCCACCAGAATGCTTTGGAAGCTTCTCTGCTGAGGGTCAAAGAAGAAAAGAGGAGTGAGGAAGTGAAGATGCCCCTGTGTCACTGGGTGGCTGATGCCTCTTCAGAGTTTGTTTGTGCAAGCTTTTCAGATCAGAAGATCATGACTTTCCAGTGTGTTTCTATTTGCTGGGCTGCAAACCCAGCACATTCAATAGCAGACAAGCAACAGTCAAATTTCCCTTGTTCTATCTAGCAAAGACACCAAAAGGAGTGCTTTTAATTGGAAGAGGTCTGGGAGAAGGACTTTATCCTCCAGGTGACCAGGCACTGCTCTTTAGTGGGGTTGGGTGTACTTGAGTTTGACTCAGCCTGTGCTTCAGCCTGCGTGTGAGAGGGATGTGTGGATAGGTCACAGGCAATGACTCTTTTGTGGCCACACTGGAGATCTTGTCCAGCTGTGGAAACAGTCGCACACATTAGGCATTGAAGTCCACTCCCCTGCTCCTCTCCACTAAGCTCTGCTCCTCACTGCCAGCTGGGATGATTTATGTCTCCTGCAGAAATATTCCCAGCATTTTATTCTTGGTTTTCTTGCCTCTGCAGTGACAGGCTTGGTGTTTCCCTCCTGCCCTTTTAATGAGCACTGCTTCTGCAGGAGCTGTTCTCCAGGGGTTCTGCTCCAGTATGCTCAAGATGTAGCATAAACCCTGCTATGAAGGACAGTGGGATTTTGAACACAGAAGGAAGATGGGAAGTTATTTATTTTACTTTTTTTGCAGTCTTATCTAAGTTCAGTAAAGGTGACTTTTAATCCAGGGAAAAGGCTAGCTGTCCTCTACTTTATTCAAGTGAGAAGAGATTCTCTTGGAACAGTGTATTTTCTACTTAGAAAAATATTTGTCAATTATTGTTATTAAGGCCTGGTGAATGCATGGCAGCTACTGTGTGAAATGAGTTTGGCAAGCTTATTTCACGTCCTAGACTGTAAAGTATAGGTGTCAGAATCCAGGAGCTGTCTCTTGCCTGGCTGTGGCCACTAAAGAATTCAACAGCCTTTGAGATCTGGGACCTTAAGAACTGCCAAATCAATTGCAAGGCAGGAGAGGAGCAGGCAGTGTTCTTTCTCAGCATCTCTGCAGAAAAATTACAGGCTTTCTGGAGGTTTCAGCTGGCTGCCTTTCTCTGGGGCTACACAAGAAAGTGAGGAAGAGGCATTTCAAGGTCTGACAGGCACAATCTGTAAGCAGTTCACTGACACCGTGCCTCTGCTACCGTTTTAAAAAGGTTGACTGACTATGGGTTAATTGCTGCTGAAAAGCCTCCCCCAGGCAGCTCTTACCCTAATGTAGCAACAGCATGGCTGCAATATCCTCTGATCCATTAGAGCCTTATCTGGAGTTCTTTATTCATCTTCTAAAATCCTTCTAATTCATGTCTTCCCAGAAGAGGATCAGCCATCTTCTGACTTCATCCTGCTTAGCCATGTGTATAATCACCTAAAGTAATTCACGAAAACAGTCCTGATACCTTGCTGCATGGGTAATAAAAATCCACTTTATCCTCCACAGGAAGAACTTCTTTATCTCTTTCTTCCTTTTTCTTCAGACAGATTAATAATTTCCTGGGTTTATCACAACCCTCATGGGTGCCAGACAATTCCTCATGCCTGGTATAGACTGTACTGTTCTTTGATGCTAAGTTCAGCATCACTTCCAGTATTTTAGCACTCCATCACAAACAGTTGCTTACTCTTTGCTGTGCATTCTGCTCTCAGTTCTTTCCTATTTTTCCCCCTCTAGTATCACATAGATTTGTTTTAATCTCTGGGGATATGACTTGGATATCCCTCAAAAATACCTGGGAACGAGGGCTACTGAGTGCAGTTGTGCATGGTGCATGAGAGTGAGCGAGCATCTGCCACTCACCTGGACCTGCAAGGACAAGTTGACTGGTACCTCCCTCACCTGGACTCACAGGGCCCTGGATTAGGCATCTTGGCTTTCTGATAGGGAGAAAGTTTCTGCTAACACAGCCTTCTTTTAGGGCTAGTGCATCCACTTCAGCCTCTGCAATCCTCCCTTGAGGGCAGGAAACACTGCCTGAAACACAGCCTCTCCTCTCACCAGCTTCTCATTTATCACTTGTCCAATGCAAGATCCAGGAGCTCATCAAGCTGTGCTGATGTTCAAAAGAGAAGCCATGTGTTCTTCACACATTGTGTAGTTAAGCAGTAGAAGTTCTTGGCACAGGGTGTTGCATATGATTAAACTATACTTATGTTCAGGAGAGAACTGGATAGGCTCCTGGTGGCTAGATGGGCTTTGGTGGCACTGAGCCAGTTTCAGGGTTTTTCTTAGAGTTCTTGACCCAAAAGGGAAATGGGTTCAGCTCCTTGTGGTGTGCTTGGGATGATCAAGCCCAAATCCCAACAGGAGCCACCTGGCTGAACACCAAGGCTGGTGGCATTCCCCAGGCCTTCTCTGGGGAGGGAAGAAGGAGCCAGACGTGGGTTTGCCATGTCTTGGCTGTGCCTGTACCTGCTGAGCTGAGCTAGCATTGCAGGCAGAGCAGCAGCAGGGTTTCCCCCAGCTGTGCCTGCACAGTGGCTGGCTCTGGCAGCATGCTCTGAGCAG